>NC_082404.1:17013107-17245607 GCF_031168955.1 Gadus macrocephalus
GTACTTCTTTACTATCAGGTTCTCCAGGGCTACCCAGTCCAGCTTCCTAAGCAAGCACTCGACTCTCCTACCCCCGTCCCCCAGTCTGCAGAGCAGTGGGACTCAATGAAGGGACTGTCCAACACCCTCCTGTAGGCCCGCCATCATGGCTGGAGGAGAGCGAGGAGGTTGGTGGGCCTCAGTGTTTGGATTTGGTGCGTTTGCATCCATCGTTTGCATGTTGAACGCAAACGCGCTCCCAGGTGGCGCGCCTTAGCGAGGCCGAGGCCGGGCTTCACTTTGTGTGTCTTGAACGCGTCGATCGGGAGAACCAGACGACACAGACCTAAACACGGAGACCAGCGCCAGGATCCAGGCTACTGTAAACAGCTGCGCTCACAGAAACCACACTCACTCATCATCTGCCCGGATCGGCCCAAATCATTAGGGGGGGTTGATTATTATGTGATCAACCCGGATGACAGGGGTCAGGCTGTGATGGTAGTGGAGCCAGGAGAGAGAGACATAGGAGAGAAAGAGACAGAGGAGAGAAAGAGACAGAGGAGAGAGACAGAGGAGGGAAAGAGACAGAGGAGAGAGACAGAGGAGAGAGAAAGAGACAGAGACAGAGACAGAGAGAGAGAGGAGAGAGAGAGACAGAGGAGAGAGACAGAGAGACGGAGACAGACGGAGACGAGACGAGAGAGAGACAGACGGAGACAGAGACAGACGGAGACAGAGACAGACGGAGACGAGACAGAGACAGACGGAGACAGATGGAGAGCGGAGAGACAGAGACAGAGACAGAGAGAGACAGAGGAGAGAGAAAGAGACAGAGACAGAGACAGACAGAGAGAGAGAGAGTGAGAGAGAGAGTGAGAGAGAGAGAGAGAGAGAGAGCAGAGAGAGACAGAGAGACAGAGAGGACAGAGAGATAAAGTGATAAGCTGAGAGCCTAAGGGATGGAGAGACGGCCGGGGGCGCCGGGAGAGAGAGAGAGGGGAGAGGGAGTCAACAGATGCTGCCCATTACCGGGGACAGTGCTGCAGGAAGTGCTTTTAAAAGCCGGGCAATAAGCGGTACAAGACCTCGCAGAGCATCCAAAGCCTGCCAGGGGCGGGAATCGCCGTGACGACTCAATCATTCCACCGCTCGGAGGCTGAACGCCCGCTACCGAAAACAGCGAGGTCTGCCGGGCGAGGAGTAGTTAGCTCCCCACTCGCCGAGGAATTCCAGCGGGCTGCGGAGCCTCCTTCCTCACAGCAAACAGGAGAGGAGAGAGGGGCCGGTTGACTCACAGGCATTTCAATCACGGCTATTTATTGGTGACACACACACGCACGCGCACGCACACACACACGCCATGTATTTTGAAGGTATTATTCAATTAACTGTGACAGAAGGCTAGGTCACCACAGCGCTAGTACCGCGGCAGAAAAGCGCGGCCGTTTCAGTGTCGTTCGTGCTTTGGAGGTTCCCCTTCCGCTTTATTTTCATCGTTCCGACGGTGGTAGTGTTGTGAGCCAGAGGCTGACAACATTACCCACTGGCCAGTGCGATTGAGGTAATGAAAGGATCAGTTGCTTCAAGTGTGTTCTCTTTTCTTTTCAACATCGGACACCCTCCAGAATATGAATCCGAACGCGTCAGGTTGCTAGCCGCGCACGGCGTAGAGCGACGGCATGCTTTGTAGGGATCAGTGGTTCTCTTCCACTGATGTTCTCCCCAGGCGTGGAGCTCTGCGGTTTTTGTATGAATTCTTGCAGTGGCTCAAAGATTGGGCGAGTTGTGTTATGATCCTGTCATCTTTCAATACTTTGCCCTGAGAAAGTTGTGACAGCGCTAATGGGTGGAACAAGGCTCTCTTGTTCCTTAAACTGTTGACTAACACTAACAAAGTATTTGACAACTGATAACCCTTCTTTACTTCAAGTTGTATTTGTGTGATTGGAGTTGAACTAAACTTGTCAATAACAAACATATCAACAGTAAAGGTAGATCATCTTGAGTTTTATTGCATTAGTCAAGTGCCTGGGTCCAAATGACCTCGGCAGTCCACTGCTCATGTAAAACATTGTCCAACGTGTAAACAATACTAAACTGAAATAAAACGGCTCTTAATGAGCCAGAGATTAGGAAGCTGAAAAGCGGAAAAAATATTAAAGAATATTGCCAAACTGGATATCATTATTCCGGGCGTCTGAAACAAAAAGATATTAAATGTCTCCTGAACGAATCAATCACACTTTACGATAGAATAAATATATGAAACACAATAAGTGTAGGTGTTGTTTTGTTAGACACACATCGCAATTCGCGAAAAGTATCGTCCGCAGCTGCGTGATTCATCATTATTATCTGTTCTTTCATATATTAAAAAACCTTAATGTCCTTGTTGCATGCTTATTATATCCTACCTTATCTCCAACTAAACAATGTCGGTCGGCCTTTCCTAGTGTTAGGGAAACACTCCAGCTTTCTGTCTACGGCCTAATATCTGCTCACTCTGGTAGGCGTAACAGGCTACATCACAGACTCACGGTTCTGAACTTCTGACACTAACAGATAGCCTGGGCCGATGTGACCTGATAAACACACAGTCACATCTTCGTCAGCACACACACACACCAGATGCCTGGACGTCTGAACTGTGAAACTCTGCGCACACTAGTCACAAACCCACACACCAGAGAGGTTACCATGGAGGGCACCGACGTGCGTGCGTGCGTGCGTGCGTGTGTAGGGCCCCATGAGGCCTTGATCAGTACACAGACCATAATAAGTCCTGCCATCATGGCTGCCTCATCGTCTGCATCAGAGCTGCCAAATTAAACCCCATAGATTCTGTTCACCACCACAGTGTGCCAGAATAATATGCTGTTTGTCTACTTATGATATAATAAGACTCAGTAGGGGGGGAACTGTGTCTGAACCACAGGGGGTCACTAAATGTTTTAGCATTAGTTATAGCATACCGAGTCAACTCATTTAAATGCGTTTCAGTCTTTGAACAAAGTTCGTCTCTCGGCTTCTTGAGAGAATAATGAAGGATCTTTTTCGTCCAATTTGCTAATATGACTTAAAATGTGTTCTACAGGAGAAGGAGAACACGCCTGGTTTGGGGGTCATCATTAGATGATCCCTGGGGGGGGTGAAAGGCGCGTTCACGGCCCAGGTGATATCGGGACGCCTCGTCAGTGATGACGCTTCCGCGTGTTCCCGGCAGCGACCGTCCATGTGCGCTGCGTTGGGAATCTAAAAGTTCTTCACAGCACAGTTTTTTTATCGGATAAAAAACAGTCAGCTCTAAACAGAATCAGTTTCAGAATGGGGGCGGGCCTTAGAAAGGGGGCGGGCCTCGGAATGGGGGCGGGCCTCGGAATGGGGGCGGGCCTCGGAATGGAGGCGGACCAGGTGGCTCCAGAACCAAGTGACTCCTCCTTCCTCAGCCGCTGTGCTCCCACCCCCTGAGGCCCGCCCCCATTCTGAGGCCCGCCCCCATTCTGAGGCCCGCCCCCATTCTGAGGCCCGCCCCTGTCTCTCTCCTGCCTGCTCTCAGGGTCACCATGGTAACCCCGAGGCCCTAACCCCTACCCCCGCCTCCTAAACCTGGTGAGACTAAAAGTACAAAAGGTGGCTAATCATTCCCCCACTCCCCGCTGGAGTTAGCATAGCGGGGTCGTCATAGCGAGGCATTAAGGGGCGAAGGTTCGATCATGACCTTTGTCCTCCTTCTATAAAGAAGGAGGCCGCGAGCGACCCAACTAGACCCACTTACTGACCGGGGAAGCAGGCGGTAGGATTGATTACTTTATTATATTGATGATTAGCAGGCTTTTGACAAACGACATATTGTTTAACGTTAATTAGATTATTAAAAGCATGGCATAATTTTCTCATGTGTGTATCAATTATGCATGCTTCAGTGATTCATACCTCGGCTGAAATGCTTTTCTCAGAACAACAATAAAAACGGAAAAAGGTTGGCCCCAGAAATACTAGAGTCCGAGCAAACACACAAACCCCCCGAGAAGGACATGGAGGCCTGTGAGCATCAACTTACGTGCACACCCGTCATAAAGACAGGTTACATTACTCGCTCTACAAACGTGCGATATCTGGGCCAGATACAAAGAAAACTATAAAGATAGTTGTTGCATGTCCATTACATGTCTATTGAGCTACACTATGTGGTACTTGCATATGTTAGAAGCAAGGCCTCCTAGTACACACTGGGTGGGGGTCTTGCTGACCCTACAAACGGTTACATGATGACTTGAGCACCAGGCTGTCCTGGCGGCCGTGGTGCGACCTCGGTAAGTCGGCCATAAGAAGAGCGAGCATGATGACCTTCAGTCCACCATTGGCTCCAATAGAGCGATTGCACAAAGCACTGACTGTGACCTCCCTAGGCGGTCTGAACATACTGGCACCGCAACATATTATGGGCTGGCCGGCGTCAGGCATGGTTTGTGATGCATGTGTTGTCATTTGCATATTTATTTACAGTTCAACTCAAGTGTTTCAGCGTTCAAACAAGAGGCTCCTAGACAAAAACAAACAGTGAAGAGGTCTGGGCTGGCTTGATGTCCTGCAGATGTTTGTGGAGCACGGGCAGAACCTTCCTAGAGGGAGCACTGGTGACACTGGGAGGGAGCACTGGTGACACTGGGAGGGAGCACTGGTGACACTGGGAGGAGGGAGCACTGGTGACACTGGGAGGAGGGAGCACTGGTGACACTGGGAGGAGGGAGCACTGGTGACACTGGGAGGAGGGAGCACTGGTGACACTGGGAGGAGGGAGCACTGGTGACACTGGGAGGAGGGAGCACTGGTGACACTGGGAGGGAGCACTGGTGGTGACACTGGGAGGGAGCACTGGTGACACTGGGAGGGAGCACTGGTGGTGACACTGGGAGGGAGCACTGGTGACACTGGGAGGGAGCACTGGTGACACTGGGAGGGAGCACTGGTCACACTGGGAGGAGGGAGCACTGGTGACACTGGGAGGGAGCACTGGTGACACTGGGAGGAGGGAGCACTGGTGACACTGGGAGGGAGCACTGGTGACACTGGGAGGAGGGAGCACCAGTGGGGACCAGCGAGCGCAGCTCTGACCAGCGGTGGACCTGCTGTGGGGTCTGCAGACTGCAGCCGTCTTGTTCTGACCGAACAAAGAGGCCTCAGAGCGCCGCGGCGGCGGCGGCGGCGGCGGCTATCCGACACCAGCACAACAAGCGGCCGCCTCTAAAAGATGCATGGGCCCCGGCCGGGCGCTCGGCTCAGAGTCACCGGGCGCCGGGAGGGACAGGTCTCCACGATGGAACCAGTGCCAGTGTGTTACAGTTCAGTGTGTGTGTGTCTCTCTCTCTCTGAGTGCGTAGACGACGTCTTTGTGGTACAGAGGTCCCATGGGGAGCAGGTTCTGTTGTTCTGGGGGTAAGCAGCAGTAGAACCTTGGGGAGCATCAGATGACAAGCCCTGCACACGCCCGGGGCGTGTGTCTCTCACACACGCACACACACACACACACACACACACACACACACACACACACACACACACACGCACACCCGCACTTATCATGGGGCTGAGCAGCACTAAGTAGTTTGACTAGTAGTAACAACGGTTACTCAAACTAGTTTGGCTCCTGCTCCAGCTCAGAACAGCCCAGTGAAGGATCCATTTATAACCACGGACCTCTATTGTACTCTGAGCCGGCCACGCCAGAAATGAACAGAAAAGTTAGAAGCCGGTCAACTGTGTGTGAAGAGGGATGGTCACATTTTAAAGTAATTCGTCGCATTTCAATTTCATTGGTCCCATTTGAACACACATTTGTGCTTTGGCCCGGAAATTATTTGATAGGATGCGTGCAGACACAAAAACTATTGAAAAATAAAAAATGATAGGAAATCGGAACTACTAACCTTACCTACTATTTTGAATTAAAACTCCAGCTCTATCTCCCCCTCCCTCTAATACATCCGCCTCCCACTCTCTCTCTCTCTCTCCCCCCCTTCTCCCTCTCTCTCTCCCCCTCCCTCTAACACATCTGTCTCTCTCTCCCTCGCCCTCTTATACTTTTGCCTCTCTCCCCCCCTTCTAATACATCTGGACCTCTCTCTCCCCCCTCCCACTAATAGATCTGCCTCTCTCCCCCCTCCCACTAATAGATCTGCCTCTCTCCCCCCCTCCCACTAATAGATCTGCCTCTCTCCCCCCTCCCTAGTGCTGACTACAGCTGCTCACAGGCACCATGCACTGTGTTCTGACAACGTGGCACTCAAGACAACGCAGCACTCAAGACAGTCAACAGGACGCACCGTCAGAAGGGCAGCCACTAGCCCAGACAGGCTCCTGACTGTGCAGCAAGCCCAGCTAGCTGTGCAGCTAGCCCAGCTCCCCTCACACACCTGACTGTCAGGTGTGTGAGGGGAGGCTAGCTGCTACTCAGCTAGCCCAGCTAGCCTCCTGACTGCCAGGTGTGTGAGTGGAGGCTAGCTGCTACTCAGCTAGCCCAGCTAGCCTCCTGACTGCCAGGTGTGTGAGGGGAGGCTAGCCGGGCAGCAGCTAGCCCAGCTAGCCTCCTGACTGCCAGGTGTGTGAGTGGAGGCTAGCTGCTACTCAGCTAGCCCAGCTAGCCTCCTGACTGCCAGGTGTGTGAGTGGAGGCTAGCCGGGCAGCAGCTAGCCCAGCTAGCCTGCGGACTGCCAGGTGTGTGAGGGAAGGCTAGCTGCTACTCAGCTAGCCCAGCTAGCCTCCTGACTGCCAGGTGTGTGAGTGGAGGCTAGCTGCTACTCAGCTAGCCCAGCTAGCCTCCTGACTGCCAGGTGTGTGAGGGGAGGCTAGCCGGGCAGCAGCTAGCCCAGCTAGCCTCCTGACTGCCAGGTGTGTGAGTGGAGGATAGCTGCTACTCAGCTAGCCCAGCTAGCCTCCTGACTGCCAGGTGTGTGAGTGGAGGCTAGCCAGGCAGCAGCTAGCCCAGCTAGCCTGCGGACTGCCAGGTGTGTGAGGGAAGGCTAGCTGCTACTCAGCTAGCCCAGCTAGCCTCCTGACTGCCAGGTGTGTGAGGGGAGGCTAGCCGGGCAGCAGCTAGCCCAGCTAGCCTGCGGACTGCCAGGTGTGTGAGGGAAGGCTAGCTGCTACTCAGCTAGCCCAGCTAGCTGCTACTCAGCTAGCCCAGCTAGCCTCCCGACGGTCAGGTGTTGGAGTGGAGGCTAGCTGCTACTCAGCTAGCCCAGCTAGCCTCCCGACTGTCAGGTGTTTGACTGGAGGCTAGCTGAGCAGCGCCCAGCCTAGGACGCCGTGTGTGTTATGTGAGGAATGCAGCGTTGGGTCAATAACCTCTAACGTGGTTCAGTGCCGCGTAGCATGGGGCGGCACGTGGCTAACAAAAAAGCAGCACAGCATCTGTGTGACACACTGCATGCATACGCACACACACGGGTTGTGTGTCAGGGTTAAAAGTTAACACATTTGACAATTTAACCAGGGATGCTGAGTAAACAAAAGGCCTGCTTGGAGAAGAGGCAAAGGATTCTCGTCTTTGAGTTGTTCTTGGACGCTGGCCTGACGGCGTCCACATTTAGGAGATGGCGGCGGGCCCTGGTGACTGCCGACGGGCCGCCTGCCATTATTTATGATATTCCGTAGTCAGAGGATGGATCCAGTATGAATCAGCCCTGACGCGCCTCCTCCTCTGAGGCTGAACGAGGCGCTGGCAGAACAACAACGGAAACACTTTGCAGAGGAAGCAGAAAGCCGTCCAAACTCTCCGCTCCTTTAACTAACTAACGTAGTTCGACTAATGCAAATGAATGATTCTGTTTTCATCTATGATTTATTCAACGAGGCAAGTCATTAAGAACAAACTCTTATTTACAACCGCAGTCTGGCAAGAGGCGAGGCCTCTTCAGGGAGGGGGAAGGGGCCTAAGATTGTCAAAAGGTTTTGAGATACACTTTACTTCGATACAATCACAACAGGCAGGCCATCAACGTCGTACAGACTAGCACCAGAGCAGCGGCAGCTAGCTAGCAGACCGCTGCGTCAGGCTACAGCAGGCAGAACCTGAGGAGCAAACGGGAGTCGAGCAGCCAGACAAACAGCCAGACCGCAGAGAAGGAGAGAAGGAGCACACGAGGCGACGGTATGAGCCCACATACAGAGGACGGGGATATTAGCACTAACTACAGGACTACAGGACCACCCAGGAGGGAAGGAGGCAGGGAATGAAGGAGGGAAGGAGGCAGGGAATGAAGGAGGGAAGGAGGCAGGGAATGAAGGAGGGAAGGAGGCAGGGAATGAAGGAACGAAGGAATGATGGAGGGAAGGCGGCAAGGAATGAAGGAGGGAAGAAATGAAGGACTAAAGGGATGAAAGAGAGATAGTGGGAAGGAAGGAGGGAACGAAGCAAGACGAAATGAAAGACAGAAAAAGCCCCCCCAGACCACAGCCCCCCCCCCCCAGACCCCTTATACACAGGGGTTCTGGGTCGATGACTCGCCCGGCATCCATCCCAGGAGTGAGAGGCGGAAGACAGGGGAGCCATGGCGCCCATTACCACTTCAAACAGCTCCCCGCTCATCTGCATTTACCACGGCCCCCATGCAGTATTCACCACAAACACAACATGCACCACTCGCACAACATGCACCGCTCGCACAACATGCACTACTCGCACAACATGCACCGCTCGCACAACATGCACCGCTCACACAACATGCACCGCTCGCACAACATGCACCACTCGCACAACATGCACCACTCGCACAACATGCACCACTAACACACCATTCACCAGTAACACACCATTCGCCAGTAACACACCATTCGCCAGTAACACAACATTCACCAGTAACACAACATGCACCACCACTAACACAACATTCACCAGTAACACAACATTCACCAGTAACACTACATGCACCACACTCTACCCTGCCCAGTCACCCAGTCCACCCACTAGCAATCCAACCAGTTAGGCAGCCTGCCAGCCAGCCAGCCTTAAGTGCCCATAAAGGCACAAAAGGTTGAAGCCTTGGGCGTGGCCGGGTCGGGTTTGTGCACTGGCAGATCTCTTTCCAGAACATCCCACAGAGGAAGACAACAAGTCTCCCGACCGGCTTGAGGTTGAGGTTGAGGTTGGGCCCCCCCCCCTGTGAGAGAAACGCCTCACAATACCACAGGACGTCAAAAGCCCCACGGCCTGCCGTACACATGGCCGGCGTGTGTACCCACGAAGACTAAACCAAGGTGGATCTTAAAGTAATCCTCCTGCCTGCTCAGCATAGCAACGCAAGCGTCTGGTGGAAAGAAAGACTCCCCCAGCCATATCCGGCCGCCTGACTAGAAAGCCTGACTGAGCTTAACGGGGTGGGGTGATGGTGGTGGGGGGGGGGGGGGGGGGGGGGGATCGTTGTGTGTGGGTGTCGCTGCGGACCTCTTACCAAACACCGATAGCCGGCGGGCGGCGTGGGCACCGTGCGAAGCCTGAGAAGGATGGGACCCCTGACATCTCCATTGTCCCCCAAGAAAGGGAGGCTGCACAGCAGTAATTACATTGGGAGGGGAGGTCGGAAATACTGCCAGAGGTTGTCTGGGCTACCCGATCGTGAGTGTGTGCGAGTGGGTGTGTGTGCGTGTGTGTGTGTACAAGTGAGTGTGTACACATGTGAGTGTGTGTGTGTACACGTGTGTGTGTGTGTGTGTGTACACGTGTGTGTACACGTACGTGTGTGTGTGTGTGTGTTTGCGTAGTGCACACGTGTTTGTGTGCGTGTGGGGGGTCCAGGGCAGCCATTCACACTTGCCTAATCCTCTGCCAAATCAGAATGCTTTTTTTTTGGTTTATTCCTCAGCTCTCAAGGCTGAGTTAAAGAAGCGTTTTCTTTGGGTAGGTGATAAGCAAACCAAAACAACACGCACAGAGACTGCAAGGCCACACTTACTGAACCTTCAGCTGCTGAAAACATAATGGGACTTTAATGAGACTTCATTACATTCTCAGTGGACAGAAGGTGTACTAGGACGCGGGTTTCCTATCCCAAAAGTGGTGTGTTTGGTCCAGGGTTGATGCAGTGCTGCACAAATTAAAAAGGAAAAGGAAGACAGGATTTACAAAGCCGAACCCCATCAGCCTTAAAGAAAAGACAAAAGGTGGCCTTCATGATTACAGCCTTCTCAATACCATGCTACGGCAAACAAATGTATACAGACCGACCATTAATCTTACTGCCTCTTTAATCCAAAGTGATTTACGGTGTTTACTCAAAGGACTGCTACTGTAGACTACGGACACTGGGCTCTGAACCCAGAATCAACCGCTACCCTATCCAACCAGGCCATCTTATGAAAGAATATGCTTTCCATCACTATTTGGCTTCTCTGAAAAAGATGAATTATCTATTTCCTGTCTTTTCAAGTCCTTCCCCGGCGCAGCCTCTCTGTCTGTCTGCCGCCAGACTCAGAAGAACACAAACGGGCGGACAATGTGGATGGAGAGAGGGCAGGATGGGTTTCATGATCCATTTCTCTCCTCGGTGCTGTAATTCATTAAGCAGCAACGTCCCTGCTCGCTGTGACGCCAGGAAGGGCAGATAAGCTACCAAGCCTTGTGGTGCATCTGAACATAATGAAGGAGGTCATATTCCACAACTGATTAAATAAGTTGCGTTTCACCTCGGGGGCCCTGTGCCCTGGCTGGCGTGATGGTGTTCTTGGCTCCTTGTAACCTAAACGCTGTATCAGGGAACCTGCTGGTCAGCCACGGTTAATGTGCCCCTCGAGAGTACAGGGACACACCGATTCACACACTCCTCATTTCTGCGTTAGGCCCGGGGTAGACACGGATAGCGGGAATGCAAAACTATCACAGCCAAAGTGGACTGGACCAAAATAAGGCATCCACGACACCTGATTCACACTAAGGCATCAATTACAATTAGGGCATTTGGCAGACGCTTTTTATCGTCAAGGCGACTTACATCGGTTAATACACACATTGACACACCGACGGCAGAGTCGACCATGCAAGGCGAACAGCCAGCTCGTCAGGAGCAGTTAGGGTTAAGTGTCTTGCTCAGGGACACATCGACACTCAGCCAGGAGGAGCTGGGGATTGAACTAGCAACCTTTCGGTTACAAGACATCTGCTCTACCTCCTGAGCTAAGCCGACCTATATAGCCGATCAAGCCCGCTATTCCATGTTAAGTGGACTTGCGTGTATGTATGCAATTCCGTGGAACGCTATTCATAACATTTATATGTGCAAGATACAGGATATTATTATCAAAGAAGGGCCTATACATTAATAACGTAAGGGCACTAATTGGCCTGCTGAGATACGGGCCCGTCAGCATTTATGATTTGAAGAATATATCAGTTATAGGACGGGATTTTTAATTAACATTATTGAAATCGCCATAGATTAGCATTGACGACAGATGAGTGAAATGTGACCGACATGACACATGCTATATAACTATAAAGTAAAACAGAGCGGCACAAGGGTGTCAGACCTCCAAAACACACTTCTACAGATGTCTGGTCTAATGAACGCCCTTTGGGGATACATGTATTTTTTAAAAAGGATGTAAAACATTTAATCATCTATAAAACATTGGACCTCCAGAACAGCCTGGAGAGAAGTCAATCCTGTGTTAGAGCCAACCTCTCCGACTAGCGATGGACTCAGTGTACATGTCCTCTACAACTGCTGCAGCACAATCCTTTGCCAACTATTAGTCACACTTCCTCCTTCCTCAATGGGCAACAGAGGGGGGAAGCACCCTGATTAGACAGCTGCTGATGCATGAGGGGAGAGACACTGATCTACAGGGCGCTTGAAGACGGGGAGTCTGTATTATTTTTCATGTTTTTAAAACCAACCTATATTCACGTATCACATTGCAAGTAAACACTGGCTTGTAAGCCTTGTAGCTCTGACTCCTATCTGTATGAATAATCAATACATATAACAGATAGCCATAACTATAGGTCCATGAATGTAGTTCCCCAGTGGATGCAATAAAGGACTGTTTTGAGAAGCTACCTCCCCCTTGTCCTACAACGTCTAGTGATGGGTTAACAGATTTTTTTGCAGGCTAGGTCCATCAAAAATCAACCCTGGTGCGATTATAATTGTGTTTTTTTTGCAAAAGGGGGGGGGGGGGGGGGGGGGGGTCGTTCAGTTGGTTGAAACCTGTACTCTCACTTCTAGCTGCTACTAAATTCGAATCACTGGACCTTTAATTGAAAAGACTGAACCCACGCTGTGTATCATGGGCAGGCAAGCGCTGTTGGCGGAAGCCTACATTAACCGCGGCAACCGCAAGCATGTGTTTATTTGTGTTTAATGACCAGAAGTGCCTTTTTCTGTCCCACCAAACCTCAACCAACACATTGGCATCAATGACAGGGTTTTTATTTCTGTCCCTCCATGCCAGGGTCTTCAACAGCTGAGACCCCCCCCCGCCAGCCCAGCTTGGATGGAGTAGAGACACAGCACAGTAGAAACAGGAAGCAGAAAATCACTTGCTTTGCATCAAAGCCAAGTGCAAATCTAACTTCCTATAACGTGTTCAAATCGGTCCAACTTAGTTGTCCACGCGGTTGAAATTTAATCCTCAAAAATATGCTACAACTTCTACAAATGGGTTGGTTATCTCAAGTAAGTGTTGAGATGGTTTCGAAAAAGCTACTTTGAAACCGAGAGATCTTTGTCTGCACATTACAAACAAAATATGTCAACATTGAGAAGAGTCTGACAAGAGTCACACTGAAGGTGTATTATTAGTTTCACCGGTACTGTCCATGTGCCTCTGTATTGCATCGGACATGTTTATGGGGCTAGCAAAGCATCTGGGAGAACGTGTGCAGTACAGCAAATTCAAGAACTACAAGGATGGGCTTGACCTTTAAACTGATTACACTTGATGTTTAGATAACATTGTGTTCACTTTATGCTTCTGAAACCTGTTTCAAGAACCACACCAACTGACTCTGAATTACTTACGACATCAAGACATCTTCATGCAACCTGACTTTCGCCATACATCTTTTTCTCTTTGAACAGGAGTCCAGTGGCTAGAGAAAATATGCAAACAAAAAAGGCCTCCAATTTCAATCGCCAGCCAAGGAACCAGCCACAGGTGAGGGACCACTCCCCCCTTCCTCCAAACAAACAAAGCAGCCCTCAATGAGCAGAAGGACTCAAATGACGGTTGGAAGGTTTAGCGATACATTTACATACAGGCTTCAACATCCTCATGCAACCATTAGCTCCACTAAAGGCTCTGAGACTACATTCCAGTGAATAACTGATGACCGACTGCCTCTTTGTACAGCTAAGAAAAACTGTGTGTCCAGCTCTTTTTCAAACAGACCGGAGCTTTTATTTGTCTTGCTTTTTGCTCTTAGCAGCAGCCAGGCACCAAGGAACACAAGTGCACAGGTCGAGGTGGAGCAATAAGAACCAAGGAAATGTCACAGGGAACGTCTGTGAAACCGGATTTGAAGATGCTGCCCTCTGTTTGATGCCGAGGTACCAAAGCACCAGAGATACCACCTGATCGTGTCTCAGGTGGTACCCCAGTACCAGAGATACCACCTGATCGTGTCTCAGGTGGTACCCCAGTACCAGAGATACCACCTGATCGTGTCTCAGGTGGTACCCCAGCACCAGAGATACCCCCTGATCGTGTCTCAGGTGGTACCCCAGTACCAGAGATACCACCTGATCGTGTCTCAGGTGGTACCCCAGCACCAGAGATACCCCCTGATCGTGTCTCAGGTGGTACCCCAGCACCAGAGATACCACCTGATCGTGTCTCAGGTGGTACCCCAGCACCAGAGATACCCCCTGATCGTGTCTCAGGTGGTACCCCAGCACCAGAGATACCCCCTGATCGTGTCTCAGGTGGTACTCCAGTACCAGAGATACTGCCTGTTCCTGGGTCAGGTGGGACCTCAGCAACAGACATAGGACCTGATCCTGGATCAGGTGGGATGTCAGCAAACAGAGATAGGACTTGATCCTGGGTCACATGATCCCACGGCCGACACATAACCCCCAGTGCTCAGACCTGGTCTACTGTATTGAATCATTTAGAAGACGGCGCCTTATCCAACGCTACAGTGGATCCCATGGTATAGAGACGCCAAGTCCCTCCCGATGGAACATGACTCAGGATAAATATGTAGGGTGGACCACGGCCAGAGAATAATCCTTTGTCCTTGGTGTGTGATTTACACAGATGTTTGTTGATTTAAAAAAACTACTTTGCAAGTCAGGAAAGTCACAGTTTGTAGCAAAAAGTGTATAATTTGGGTTTGTGTGAAAGCACTCAGTGCACTTCGCAGGATAAACATCCCAAACACAACAAGTGGCTAACCTGAAGTGTTTCTCGAAAGTATCCTGCTACTCTTATCATCCAGCAAGCGAACGAACTATCAACATCAGTTGCTTGTCTGACTGCATCCCGTACGAAAATGCAAACACAGACATCGCGTCACGTTACCTTTCGCGGCTCTGGGGAGCTTGGAAGCTTATGGAGAGAGAATCCCTCACGTGAATTCGGGGTACTTACACTTTCTATTTACGTGTTTTCACAGTAATATGGTTCACATTATACTTTTGACAGTTATTCTCCAAACTGTGTGAAAACATCAAATGTGGAATTCATGCCACAAATCAAATGGATCAAAAGATTATCTATCCCTTGCATTTGACCACCGTACACATTCTTACCAAAAAAAGGCCCAATGGTTGTCTACAGGAAGGGGAGGGGCTTAGGCAATCTTTTAAGGAGCAGCAAGAGTCAGGCGTCTCTCCTAAGGAGGGAGACTGGGGATCAAACCTAGTATCTTTTGGCAGTGGAGTTGACCACCTTAAGCTACCACACTATCCTATCTCAGGTCACATCCCTGCACTTAGTAAATTATCCTCCTCCCCCCCCAACCATAACATCTGCGGTAGAGCCACATTAACTTCGCAGATCAGAAAGGGACGGAAATAGGGCTTTTAAAAAACCAAAGAAGACCGTCCACTTGCCAGAAACATCAAAGCCCGACAGGCAATACACCAAATGGCCTTTCTGCCACTGTTCCTCAGGAAGAGTAGTGCTGCCAGAGGGGACCTTTTTCATATTTCTCCGTTTGCCCTCAGACGTGCACTCTTATCATTTGTGCCATGGTACGGCCGCGCTTTCTTCAGGACACTAGAACAAGCTCTCTCCGTGATCTCATAAGATAAACAACAGAGGATGACATGACCCCGGGTCATGTGTATGGCGCTCCCCACATCGCCGCGTCTTCCTCCTCCTCCTCTTCCTCCCCTCGTCTATCTGAAGGAAAGAAATGTACGAAAGCAGAGAAATGTGTGGAATTCAACTGGTACTCTCCGGTGGACGGACCCGCGCCGTGGAATGTCACATCGACTGAGGAGGAGGGTCACGGTTGGGAGTCAGAATGTAGACCACTGACCCCTCCCGTCATCATCATCATCATCATCATCATCATCCTCATCATCTCGCACCCCCCCGATGCCCCCTGACCCCTCCCATCTCTGGTCCAGGCCTTTTCAGCCAACCAACACAGCCTACACCTCACAATAGATTTGTGGTACTGCCATGCACACGTCTACTACTAGCGGGGCGGCGGATTTGAACCGGAAACCCACATGACAACCTGGGGGACCCAGAGGCCGGCGGACTACATCAGACAGTCTTCTGCTCTACCTGTAAATACGGCGGCTTGGTCTGATGCCCGCTAGGTGACTATTAAAGTCGGTCCGACTTCGGCATTACACACACCGTTAAACAACTGGTCTGAAGGATGGGTCTGGCCTCGCCGTGAGGTCAGGGGGTCTGGGGCCCATGCGGGGGTACACCCATGACGACTCAACCGTCTGATTGTCCACACCTCCTCCTCTGGAAGCTGGCCAGATCTTTCACACTACAGACAGCAGTGTGTGACCGTGGTGCTTTGGTCTGAGATATGTGAGCTGGGCGAACTTGAGTATTGCAAACGGAAATGAAAAGAGCTGTGGAAGGAATGTGGCGAGACGAAATATGAGTCCCCTGAAATAAATACATTTGGAAATATTAAATAAAAGTCAAAAAGATAAAAGGCCCCTTAAATAAATAAAACTAGTCAGTTTGAAAAATGTCCCCTGTAAAATAAATAAAAAAATATTTATGCATTTCTTTATAATTTATATCATAATAGCTTGACCGTCGGGGAGCAATAAAGGGCCGTGTTGGAGCGGTAAAGAATGTAAAGGACCATACAATCTTTGGAGAACCCTGACACTTTAAAAAAATCTGGTGGTATTAAGCCTCCAAATTATGCTGTTTCTTATGTGCTATTAAGAGCACTTTATCCGTGGAAATTCCACCGATAACCAATAGCACTCAGGAACCAAATAAGCCGATAGTATCGTCCAATAGATATTTCAGTCGAGCACTGTGGAGCAAATACTGTGGTGATTTAAATGTGAAGTTATTTTAAACGTGGTGACCAAACAGGCACAAAAATCGAATCAATGACTCAGGTCTGTCTCAAGGTTTCTCTTTGTAACAGAGGCGTATTACAAATCTGGCTGCTTTAACAAAAACTAAAACAGAAATGTCAGTTCACGGCTGGACTAGTGGACTACTGTGACAAGGACTCACAATGCCAGTGGACAGGACAGCGGCGGCACTGACATGCTCTCACTCTCTCCCCCTTTCCCTCCCTCCCTCCCTCTATCTCGCTCTCCTCCCCTATCACCCTCTCTACCCACCACCACCACCTCCATCTCCATCTCTCTCCCCCTCTCTTGGAGATGGCTCTGAGCTCCGTGCACACACACTCCAAGGAGGTTACGTAACGCAGTGTACTGGGTCACCCAGTTGTTTTGATACGCAGGCGACCGTGCTGGAGTCGCCCCTGCTCCTGCGCTTCGTCTCAGGATGAACCGCACGTGTCATCACAAGTGAACGAGTGGAACCAAAAAACAACAACACCACAAAGAATATTCAGTGTCGTCTGCGATAAATACACGCCTGGGGGATTACGTTTCCGTGTTGTAGGTGTGCCTTATCTTGCGAGATAGGGACAACAATCCCTGAAGGAGGTAAGTGTATAGCCGGGGATTGTGTTGCGGCCTCGCAGACTCGGCCAACTAGCGCGTGCCTCACTAATCCTGCATGTTAAGCGAACTCCACAAAGAGCCTCGACGCTTCCAAGAGTGTCCTCGCCTAACCTTCTACACCCTGCGTCTCCTCCAGTCTCCTCCCAGTGGAGGGGAGAGACGAATAGAGAGGATACAGGCAAACTGGGAGCACAGACAGACAGACAGACAGACAGACAGACTGGGAGCACAGACAGACAGACTGGGAGCACAGACAGACAGACAGACAGACTGGGAGCACAGACAGACAGACTGGGAGCACAGACAGACAGACTGGGAGCACAGACAGACAGACTGGGAGGGCACAGACAGACAGACTGGGAGCACAGACAGACAGACTGGGAGCACAGACAGACAGACTGGGAGGGCACAGACAGACAGACTGGGAGGGCACAGACAGACAGACTGGGAGCACAGACAGACAGACTGGGAGCACAGACAGACAGACAGACTGGGAGCACAGACAGACAGACTGGGAGCACAGACAGACAGACTGGGAGGGCACAGACAGACAGACTGGGAGGGCACAGACAGACAGACAGACTGGGAGCACAGACAGACAGACAGACTGGGAGCACAGACAGACAGACTGGGAGCACAGACAGACAGACTGGGAGCACAGACAGACAGACTGGGAGCACAGACAGACTGGGAGGGCACAGACAGACAGACTGGGAGAACGGGGATTGCCTTGAAGCCTTTAACTTCCCTAACGACTGCTAGCGCTGAGATGGCATCAGAGGGCTCTTGCAGACCGCCGTTGTTCTCTGGGAGTGTCAAATTACTCCCATAGCAAAACAGACCCAAACAGGCCAGTTACCGGTCAAGGATCTGGCCACACAACAGGTCCTCGTGTGGAAACAGAGCACGACTTGTGTATGAAGAAGCTCACAATCTGAGCTTTTACTAACAACCTGTTCATTAAATATGGAGGCATGTGCATGCACGTTGTGAACTCACAAACTCAATGTAAGGTAGAGATAAACAGAGAATATACCTATGGATATCAATAGCAATGCTTATTTTCCATGTCAATCAATCTCGTTAGAGAGAGAGAGAGAGACTACGATGTAAGTAGGAAGTAACTTTTTGTTTGTAATACACCTGCCATGAAGTGACAGCTATCAAATGTCACCACCGTACGATATTTAGAGTTTAAACCTTCATAGAGGCCCAGGAAGAGACAGGGAAACAGTAGACATGACTAGGCAATATGTCCTCAATACACTAGCCCCACCAGAGACCCCTGTCACTCCCAACCAGAGACACCTATCCCCCCAGGAAGAGACACCGGGCCATCGCCTCATAACCAATAAGTATTTTAAGAAGCATCGCTCAACGGAATATTTAAATAAATCCACTAGCCCGATGACACGCATTGTTTTCCGGCCTAACTTTATCTCTTCCCGGCCTGTCCACCGGGGAGAGTCTCCGGCTCACCACCCACCCGTTTTGCACCATTTCCGTGTTTTCAGGGGGATGGTTTCCACACAGACCAGGATCCAAACCCGAACCCTGCTCGTCCTTGTGGATCGTCATGGACAGTTCAAACTAACAAAATCCTGGGTTTTTGCTAGGGTTTTGAACCGGGCTAGATGCCCCGTATCACAGGGCATAGCACCGTGCCGCTGCGACATTGTAGCCGAGGAGCGGAGCAGCAGTCCGGGCATGACGTGTCCAAACCAGCGAGGCCAGAACCGGAACAATACCAGCCATAGAAACATGATATATATCATATATATGATGTAACTCACCCAATGCCACCTCGCAGGCTTTCCGGAGCTGGGAGTGGTGAGCCTTTTTGACCTCCTTGTCGGCTAGGATCTTCTCCAGAGCCCGGGTGAGGAACATGTTCGTCTTTTTGCCCTCATACATGTCGCACCGAGACCGGGGCGGAACCGTGAGGCTGTCCCGGGGTCTGGACCGGAGTCTGCACCGAGCTACAAGACCGGCACGCCTGGATCAATGCCCCTAACACACACACATAGATACACACGTAAGGTGGGGTAAATCCCTTCGATGGCCGTTAACAACCTGCCTGCGCCATGTTGGACAGAGGAAACGACGTCACGTACGGTGAGGAGGAGGACGGCTGCAGAGAGAGGGAGGAGAGAGAGAGCGAGAGAGAGAGAGAGCGAGAGAGAGAGAGAGAGAGAGAGAGAGAGAGAGAGAGAGAGAGAGAGAGAGAGAGAGAGAGAGAGAGAGAGAGAGAGAGAGAGAGAGAGAGAGAGAGAGAGAGAGAGAGAACAATATGTTTATCTATTTTGTATTTTACGTTTTATACTTTGACCTCTTTATTGTTTACCTGCTTTGGCAATGTAAATGTTTATTTTTCATGCCAATAAAGCTTTTTTGAATTGAATTATAAATTGAGAGAGAAAGAGAGAGAGGGATATATGTGTGTGAGAGAGAGAGAGAGAGAGAGAGAGAGAGAGAGAGAGAGAGAGAGAGAGAGAGAGAGAGAGAGAGAGAGAGAGAGAGAGAGAGAGAGAGAGAGAGAGAGAGAGAGAGAGAGAGAGAGAGAGAGAGAGAGAGAGAGATGTCACCACGACTAGCCACTCATACCATGACAATTTAAGAAGTTTTCCTAGATAATATAAAATAATGTATTCTGCAATCAGTGAACAATACAAACTTTTGTGAAGACTATGTTAATGTGTTATTACTGGATAACACACACAGGTGGATTTCCATCACTATTCATAATGTGACCCAATGTGGTCTTCATGGCCTATAAAAGGTGGGTAATAGGGTAGGATTCATTAAAGGTCCCACAGCCAAAGTGAGATCTATGCTACCGTATAGGAAATCTACTCAAATGTTGTGGATATTTGGCTATTGGCTGTGACAGCAGGGCCTGTATTGTGTAATAGTTATAGTATAACTATCATAGTAGTTACATGATAGTTACATATGTATTTATGACGTAGACTTTATATATAACAGATTTTGGAGAAAAGACTTCAGATAGTCAGTTAGTAAGTGATGTGCTGTTTACATACAAGGGGTAGGATTTTCCCTCCACCTTGGTATCCCTGTGAAAGATGCTGATCCCTGACCTGCTACTGACGTGATTTCACTGTAAGTCCCTTTTAATAAAAGGGTGTAAATCCCTTAATAGTAGCGTGTCGGGATGAGGGGAGGCGCCCTCTGCTGGACCGGGGTGGAATGGGCCCCGTGAGGGAGGAACGATGCCCAGGTTGCCACTGGTTGCAAATCTACCGGGAATACGAGAACATAGTCACAGGAAACAAACAACTACCAGTGTCAGGATACATATCTACCAAATGAATGCTTAGAATCCAACTAAACACTTTAATTAATAATTAATAATTAATAATATTATAACTAATCGTAAGAACACTTTACAGAAAGGGTACATCAAGTAACATTTGTTTATGCAGTAATAAACACTAACTGAAGTTAATTAACAATAAAATAATGGTTAATTACAATTCATTTAAGATTTGGTGATCCTTTACTAATTGTGTTCATGTTCACTGATGGTGTTGTGATGTTGCTCATGTTGACTTATGGTGTCCATGTTAACTAGGTGATAGGGTTCATGTTTACTTATTGTGTTCATGTTAACTAATGGTGTCCATGTTAACTAGGTGATAGGGTTCATGTTAACTAATTGTGTTCATGTTCACTAGGTGATGGTGTTCATGTTCACTAGTTGATGGTGTTCATGTTAACTAATGGTGTCCATGTTAACTAGGCGATAGGGTTCATGTTTACTAATGGTGTTAATGTAAACTAGGGGTTCATGTTTACTACGGTATTTATTCATTCATTACACACCTAACCCCGGCCAATCACAACCGTTTATCTTATAATCGGTCAGGTTTAATACGATGACTGTATGACGGAGATCTCCACTAGAGTTTTACTGCTCAGATCAACTGAACTATCATACAAAGACTTATCCCTAACCCCTATACTGATGGTATATAATAAACTTTACTTATTACCACATGAACTAATGTTAAACAGTTAACGAATGTACCCTGTTGTGAACAGAGCAATCATTGAACAGAGCTTTTGAGTTGTACTCTTCATGACGAAAGTATGTCTTCATGAAGATGGTGGTCCAAGTCCAGCTGAAATTATCCCACATCCAAAATGGAGGAAACAGGTGTGACGTAGATGCTGAGCCGGTTCATCGCCTGTGTCTTCACCGGGTCGTCAGACTGAAAGGAGTTCAGAGAGCCAAACAATTAAGTCAGGTGTTTTTTTTAAATTAATTTAAGCTTGAAGAGTAGGCCTCATGTTCTAACTCTTCAAGATGTGTCTGGCAGGTGAACCGATTAAAGTGCATTCACAATGCTGTAGTTTCTAGTATATAGGCTAATCCTCAGACATATCCTCAAACACAAGGGAGTGCTGTGTGTGTGTGTGTGTGTGTGTGTGTGTGTGTGTGTGTGTGGATGGGGGTGCATGAGTGTGTGTGTGGCTTTATTGGCTCTTAGCTAATACTCCTAATACGTGCTCAGTAAGCAGACTAGAGCCAAGGTTAATGTGCCTTTGAATCGGCTTCGAACAGAGACCTTACCCTGACATCTAGTGGCCAGTGTCAGACACTACAACAATGTTCTCAGTTCGTAAAAGCACATGAAGATGATAACTGATAATAAATGACTACTAAATTACCTTGAATCGCTCATAAAACATGACCTCTAGACCTCTGCAATCTGAGAGAGTCAAAGACGACCATGTCCTCTTAACTAACCAGACGACGGACTTATGTTATAGCTTTTAATTTTTTGTTCAGCAACACACGCTATGTTTCCCAGTCTGCACAGCAAAAGTCCCAGTGTACATTGTACTCTATAGGTGTACATGTAACACTCATGTCGGGGTATATATAGGTCCAAGAGTTCAGTGTTCACTGAACACTGTTAGAAGAGCAAAATATGTACTCCAAATTTAGAGTTAGATTTGAACACTTTGAGAGTGCAAATGTACTCCATTAGTGGTACTTTTGGGCACTCATTCAGTGCTTCCTTACACCTGCAGTGTAAACCTAGAACCCCAGAGAGAGAAAATATGTACTCCAAGTCAGTGCTTTGTAGCACTTCGCAGAGCTGATTATTTAATACTTCTAGAGTGAGAATGTACTCTGACTGGTGTACAACCAACACCTTTGAGGTGAATTATCAACACTTCATGAATGAATAGTCTACACATTAGATTATTGCTGCTGTTGTTACAGTGCATACATATATAATATAGTTAACATTAGTTAAACTTTCATTATTTTACATCAAGAACCATATTTAGTTCTATTTCATTCCTACTGACCGCCAGAGGCGGTGCTTTAGCACTGGATGTTCCATCTCGCGCATGCGCAGGTCGAGTAATTATACCAAAAAAGTCACCTGTGACACCTGGGTGACCCGAGAAAGTCTATATATTCCGGAGTCACCCGAGGTTCTGCTCCTTCTATTTTCTCGCGGTAGCGTACTAGCAGGACACACAAACATTGTTTGTTGTAAGAGATACCATATTAGCTTGTCGCAAGTAGCCTTGTAACCCAAGGGTTGGTGCCTCGATTTGACTTCGTCCACCAAGGGCTGCGACTTGCAATTTGTTTGATTCGGCAGGGGTGAGTAAAGTGTGTAGGCTACGCGTAGTCGACTATCCGTCGGCTAGCGCGGCAGCTGATTTCACCTTTCTACCCTTTGCTTTAATTTGCTGAGAGCATTAATTGGCGGCTGGTTTTCAGTCGCTGTGTTATTCTTTCGGTCTCGCACCGTTTCTCGGGTGCGTTCGCCTAAGCCCGGTTGCTCATTTGTATGCGCCAGTGCGCGGCTTGGGGTCCAAGCCGCCGTCACTGTATTTATTCAGCCAGTTGCGCGCTTTGATTAATCGCCAGTGAGTGGCTTGGGTTTCCAAAAGCCGTCACTGTATTTTCCTGGCGCCGTCACTCTATTGTCGGGCGCATTATTGCTCGGGTGCTCTCGCCTGTAGCTTGATTGCCTAGCCTGCGCTGATTGCTCTCCGGTGGGCTGCTTGGATTACCAAGGCTCGCCGTCACTGTGTTGTTGCCGGGGTATCGCGTCGTTGCTCGGGTGCTCTCGCCTAAAGCTCGATTGCCTAGCCTGTGTTAATTTGCTCTCCAGTGGGCTGCTTGGGTTTCCAAGGCTCGCCGTCACTGTTATTGTCGGAGTGTCGCGTCGCTCGGGTGCTCTCGCCCGTAGCTCGCCGTCACTGTTATTGTCGGGCTGTCGCGTCGTTGCTTGGGTGCTCTCGCCTAAAACTCGATTGCCTAGCCTGTGTTAATTTTCTCCCCAGTGGGCTGCTTTGGTTTCCAAGGCTCGCCGTCACTGTTATTGTCGGAGTGTCGCGTCGCTCTGGTGCTCTCGCCTGTAGCTCGCCGTCACTGTTATTGTCGGGCTGTCGCGTCGTTGCTTGGGTGCTCTCGCCTAAAACTCGATTGCCTAGCCTGTGTTAATTTGCTCTCCAGTGGGCTGCTTGGGTTTCCAAGGCTCGCCGTCACTGTTATTGTCGGAGTGTCGCGTCGCTCGGGTGCTCTCGCCCGTAGCTCGCCGTCACTGTTATTGTCGGGCTGTCGCGTCGTTGCTTGGGTGCTCTCGCCTAAAACTCGATTACCTAGCCTGTGTTAATTTTCTCCCCAGTGGGCTGCTTGGGTTTCCAAGGCTCGCCGTCACTGTTATTGTCGGAGTGTCGCGTCGCTCTGGTGCTCTCGCCTGTAGCTCGCCGTCACTGTTATTGTCGGGCTGTTGCGTCGTTGCTTGGGTGCTCTCGCCTAAAACTCGATTGCCTAGCCTGTGTTAATTTTCTCTCCAGTGGGCTGCTTGGGTTTCCAAGGCTTGCCTTCACTGTTATTGTCGGGGTGTCGCGTCGCTCGGGTGCTCTCGCCTGTAGCTTGCTGTCACTGTTATTGTCGGGGTGTCGCGTCGTTGCTCAGGTGCTCTCGCCTAAAGCTCGATTGCCTAGCCTACTGATTAATTTGCTTGCAATTAATTTGCCGACATGCTAAGCGCCCATAGTGTGTCGCCTTCATGGCCTCCCTGCAGGCGGAGGATGGCCATGACCAGTGTGCATGAACTGTAGTTTCATGCCTCATGCACTGAGGCTAGCTAGGTTGGCTGAGGTGGAGGGCAGACCAGGGTTGCCCCCTTCGGGTCTTGGTCAGATTAAAGCCCTCCTACAGAACCTTCAACCAGCTCAGGGTGTACCAGCCGCGGCCCCTGCGTCTGCGCAACCCACTTATACAGAGGATGACATGCTGTTTACAGCTGCGTCCTGTAGCCTCTTTGCAGAGGAGGAAGAGCAAGCGTCCCTTGCCTCTCAGGCGTTCTCTCAAGGGTCTCGGGGCTGCTCGGCTAGAGGGTCAGTGTCCGGCCGCGACACTGTTAGACCAGCCGTGCGAATGGCCCTGGCAAGGCTGGGGTTGGATGAAGCTCCTGTTTCATCTGCACCTGTGAACGCCTTTTTTCCACAGGCCGCTCAACCTTCCGTTTTCTCTTTGCCCCCCTCTGAGCCCTACATCGCAGAGCTTCATAGATGCTGGCCAGATTCAAGGGCTCTCTCCCAGCGCACTAGTGATGGCAGAGGTCTGGCAACTAGGGCCAATGCTGATTCTTATGGCTTGGACCGGTTGGCTCCGATTGAGCCTGCTATAGCGTCCCTGGTTGTCTCCCCGGACGAGGCTCTGAGAACCGATGCGCGCTGCCCTCGGCCCCAGTGCCGGATTACAGATGACCTCCTTACCAGGAGTTGCTGCCCGTGTGGGACGTCTTGGGAATTTGCTTTCTCACATCGTTCTGGCGCTGTCTCAGACTATACGGGGGTCAAGTGCTGATCCTTTAGCAAAGACCCTCAGTGATGCTTCACTGCAAACTTTTGCGTACATGACTAGGGAGCTAGGCAGGTTAATGTCAACTGTTACGTTGGCGCGCCGCCAGGTTTAGCTGGCGCAGTCACCCCTGTCGGAGGTGTGTCGACGGACCCTCCGTTCTCTTCCAGTGGTCCCAGGCCAGACGGTTGGGCCAGCTGCTCTTCAGGCCCTGGAGCGTACAGGTGTACGCTCCAGGTGTGTACAGGTTGGCCAGGCTAGCCAGCAGTTTGCTAGCTTACGGCGTGCACCTCGGCTTCATTCTAGGCCGGTGGCCTCTGCGGTACCCCGTGCCAATAGCTCTCAACCACGTTCAGGTGGACAATTGAGGGGCCAGCACTTCTCAGCACGGGCTGACCAGCGCCGTAGCTCTGCGCCTGAAATGCGTGGCATTTCAGGCGCCAAGAGGTTCGGCGCCCAACCGCCGCCCCCTTCAGGTAGGTACTAAATTCCAAGGGCCAGCCGTCGGGCGCTTTTCTGAGCAGCACCTGAGCTACTGGCAAGAGCAGACCACAGACCCTTGGATAGTGTCCACACTATCCAACGGGGACATGCTCCAATTCCGACGCCGGCCCCCAACTTTCAGCGGGATCAAGGTTACCGTGGTCACCAATCCCGACAGATCCCTGGTCCTGAGACAGGAAGTAGCCACCCTCCTTGGGAAGGGTGCTATCGAAGTAGTAGAACCACAAGAACAGCTCGATGGGTTCTACTCAACCTACTTTCTGGTACCGAAGAAGGATGGCGGGTTTCGCCCCATTCTGGACTTGAGAGGGCTGAATCAGTCCCTCAAGGTTCTTCCCTTCCACATGCTGCATGTTGCGGACGTCCTCCAGGCTATCGCTCAGGGGGACTGGTTCGTATCAATAGACCTGAAAGACGCTTACTTTCACGTCTCTATTACCCAACGTCGCAGGCGGTTCCTCCGCTTTGTTTTCTGGGCAAGGTGTACCAGTTCTGTACCGGTTCTTCCGTTCGGGCTGTCTCTGGCCCCGCGTATATTTACACTGTGTGTAGCAGCAGCCCTGTCACCATTACAGGCCACAGGTATGGCGATACTGCCATACCTGGACGACTGGTTGGTAATTTCCCCAACTCGGGAGCAGGCGGTCAGGGACACAGCCATGCTCCTCAGCCATGTGGACCGGCTTGGCCTTATGGTCAACTTTACCAAGTGCAACCTTACACCATGTCGGGTTGTGAGCTATCTGGGGCTGGTGCTCGACTCGGTGGCCATGCGAGCCTGCCTCTCTCCAAAGCGCGTAGCTACCATTTTGCAGCTGCTACAGCGCTTCAGGCGGGGGAGGTTGCTGGAATACAGCCTCTTCCTGCGGCTGTTAGGTATGCTGACCTCAGCATCCATGGTGGTCCCACTAGGCCTTCTGGAATTGCGTACCCTGCAGATCTGGGTGAATGGTCTCCACTTGGACCCCAAGTGGCAGAGACTCAAGATGGTCAGGGTGTCTGGGCGGTGCCTTCGGGCCCTCAGACCCTGGAAAGAGAGGGCATACCTGTTTGCGTGGTCGCCCTTAGGGAGGATAGCTTCCCGGCGGGAGGTTGTGGAGACGGACGCCTCCCTTTCCGGCTGGGGTGCAGTATGGCAGTGCAGGACTGTCAGAGGCCAGTGGGATGCCCAGCAGAGACTGGAGCATATAAATGTGCTGGAACTCCTTGCGGTGTTCTTAGCTCTCAGGCACTTCCTTCCAGTTCTGAGGGACCGACATGTTCTTGTCCGGACAGACAACACCTCCACAGTCTACCACGTCAACCATCAGGGGGGCACCAGATCGAGGCAGAGCCTGCGGGTCACGCAAATGCTCCTTCCGTGGGCGTTCCCCCATTTTCTAAGCCTGAGGGCTGTCCATGTTCCAGGTGTCCGGAACACAGCGGCAGACCTTCTCTCTCGCCAAGGGCCACCCCCCGGAGAGTGGAGACTCCATCCGGAGGTGGTGGGGATGATTTGGGACAGGAATGGCAGGGCAGTGGCGGATCTCTTTGCTTCCGAAGAGACCACCCACTGTCCCCTTTGGTTCTCCTTGACGGAGAGGACCAGTCCCCTAGGGCAGGACGCTCTGGCTTATGCTGGGCCAGACAGCCTGCTTTATGCATTTCCCCCAATGCCAGCGTGGCTGTTACAGCCTACTTCTGGTGGCTCCACATTGGCCAGGAAGGCCATGGTTCACCATTATTGAAACTCCTCAACGGAGGGCCTTGGTGCCTCCCAGAGAGACAGGACCTTCTGTCTCAGGTAGGCGGACGCATATGGCACACGAATCCGGGCCGCCTGCGGCTGTGCGTGTGGCCCCTGAGAGACAGGACCCGCTGCTGACGTCTTGCGCCCAGTGGTGCGTGGCGCGGGGCGAAGTCCTGGAGACTTGCTCAGTGGTAGTGATACTACACTTTCTGCAGTCTGTGTTGGACAACAGAAGAGCTGCGTCTACCCTGCGCGTTATATGGCCGCGATCTCGGCCACACACGCAAGGGTGGATAACCAGACGGTAGGGTCCCACTACCTAATCAGGCAGTTTCTGAAGGGGGCCCAGAGGCTTCAACCGCCACGATCCCTGAGGGCACCATCATGGGACCTGCAAGTAGCTCTGAGGTCCTTATGTCTACCCCCATTTGAGCCACTAAGTCAGGCAGACCTGACGCGGCTGTCCATGAAGACGGCATTTCTCCTTGCGACTGCAAAACGGGTCGGTGAACTCCATGCCTTGTCAGTGAGCCAGGCATGTTTGCGCTGGCACGCAGATGGGTCAGGAGTGGTGCTCTGGCCGAACCCATCCTTCCTACCCAAACGATTGTCTCCCCATCATGTAAACCAATCAATCGAGTTGGCTGCTTTCAATCCCCCAGGCTCTCCAGGGGGTGCAGAAAGAGTGTCAGACCTGTTGTGCCCGGTGCGGGCGCTTAGGGCATATGTTGAAGCGACAACCAGCTTGCGTAAGACGGATAACCTCTTTGTCTGTTACGGGGGCTGCAGGAAGGGGGCTGCCCTGTCGAAACAGAGACTCTCCCACTGGGTTGTGGATGTGGTCTTGAATGCCTATAGGGCACAGGGGCTCCCTGGGCCCCGTTGCCGTTAAGTGCCACTCTACCAGGAGTATGGCTACATCATGGGCTGCCTTGAAGGGGGTTCCACTTCAGGACATTTGCTCCACGGCTACATGGTCCTCATCATGTACGTTTGCCCGATACTACAGGGTTAATGTCGCTGCTCCTCATCCTGTGGCGACGGCTGTCTTGTCGACGGCTTCGAGCCCTTGATTGAAGTGAGCACTCTTCGTGACCTTTTTGGTATTAGTCATCCAGTGCTAAAGCACCGCCTCTGGCGGTCAGTAGGAATGAAATAGAACGATAGTTACGTATGTAACTACGGTTCTATGAATTCCGGATGACCGCCAGAGTTCTCTGTCACTCAGACTTCTCAGATTCCGCGAGAAGATCCAGTTGGAACAGAACCTCGGGTGACTCCGGAATATATAGACTTTCTCGGGTCACCCAGGTGTCACAGGTGACTTTTTTGGTATAATTACTCGACCTGCGCATGCGCGAGATGGAACATCCAGTGCTAAAGCACCGCCTCTGGCGGTCATCCGGAATTCATAGAACCGTAGTTACATACGTAACTATCGTTTTACATTTATATGATGTAACAAACAACTTGAAAATAAATAAATAAATGTGTCCCTGTCAACCAATTAAAGGGGAATTCCGGTGTAAAACGGATTTGGGATATGTTTTGTATGATAATGAGTTGAAACGTTCGTTTTGGAGCACAAAAAAACACATATAGACGCTTTCTTCAGTTGGCTGTTTTTAGCCGATTCTATCAAAACGCTATAAACTTGGAACAATGGGGGCAGTGGTTATGGTAAAAACTAAATCGCTATTTTAAACCATTTAAAAGGCTGGAAATAGCCCGACACTTCTTTGGTAGTTCAATAAGGGTATTAACATATAAAACGAGGCATTGAGAACTTTGTAAGTGTACAGATTGTTTATTAAAAAGTACATTTTATACACACAATACCATCAGTAGATCACCCGTCAACGCCATTTTGTTTTCAAGACTCGATGTAGATTGGCAAACACAGAGATTGTGACATCCATCAGCAACACACAAGCTCTGGCGGCATGCCATGGGACCTTTAAAAATTAAATAAAAATTATCAGGATACAATTACCCTGTGAAACTTCACTACACGATCCACAGCTTCCCGGATACTGATTTTTACAGCTCCCTTCTTTCCACTTGGAGGTGGTGGCAGGAGGTAGACCAGCAGGAGAAATGAGGCCATGTCACTATCCCAACCTGAAAAGGGAGAGCACATACTTTGAGCATGAAATACACCTGATGAAAGCACATGACACAACATAAAAGGTTCAAAAAGTTCTTGTCAATAAATAGTCAGCATCTAAAAAGGTGGCCAAATACAAACAGGTTATTATCATAGACCCTTTAAAAAAAAAAGGGTCCTATGTTCCCCAGTCTCATACAAAGAGGGGAACATAGGACCCGGGGAACATAGGACCCGGGGAACATAGGACCCGGGGAACATAGGACCCGGGGAACATAGACACGCTCCCACTAAATTAAAGCACGTGCCTCGTTAGCATTAGCTAAAAATGGTAACGAGGCGTTAGCTAAATTGAAGACGTGTGCCTCATTAGCATTGGCCATTAAGTTTGACGTTAGCTAAAATCGTTAGCATTTATAAGTTGGTTATCAGATCTAAAAGACGAAGAAATGCTGAATATTCTGCATTCAGGGTTTCTGCAGGTTTGAACAAGTTAAATTTAAGAATTTAATACCTTCTTAAGACCCATTATGAATACAATTTCTGACCTATGAAGGACACATGCACAACTAACTATGAAACATAGAAACCCTGTGCATTATTCACTTGGTACTTTTCTTACCTGTTTACATTCCCGTGAAGTTCAAACATGTCTTCGCTCACTCGGAACAATTCCTTGGCGATATTGATTCGATCCTCTCTAGTCAACCGTCTCTGCCGAAACAGATTGCCGGCCGCGTAGTGTGGAAGAGGACAAACGGTCACATGTCTCTAGATTCAACCAATGAGAAGGCGCAGCGAGCCAATGACGAAACGAAACCTAAACCGACGTGCCGCCGGGAAAGTTTCAATCAACCGTTGGACACTCAGGGAGTCCATCATCCTAAAATAAACACTTAAATTACTCTACACCAGCATTATACTAGAGACAACACCCAAGAGTGTTTCTGGTACACCCCCAAAAATGTACTTAGTGCCTATTCAACACCAAAGTGTAAACAATCTACTCTGGTCATGAATACTCTGGGATTTTAACACTTTGGCATTTGCTGTGTGCTTATCTCTCAAATTCTCTCACACAACATGACCCACTTGAGAACCTGGGTTAGTCTTTAGAGACAGCTTTGGTTTCTGTATGAACACAGTTCAAATGAGGTCAAAAATTATAAGATAATCTAGTAATTCTGCTAGGAAAGTTTTAGATTTAATCAATGAACAAAATATTTATTTTTTACTCTAGATATTAGGTTTGCCAGAGAGACGCTTTATATTCGGTCCAGCTTACCTCCCTGAACGACGACCCCGGCCCCGTCAGTAACACGACCATCTGAATAACAACACTGCCCTTCCTCTCAGCTGTACCTGTTGTTGGTCTGCTGAAAGGACCAGGACACAACAACCTTTGACCTGGACTGATTAAACCTCCTGGCTGCCACTCATTTGATTGGCTTTGGTCATTTACAATACGAGTTATTGATACGTTTGTTATTAATTTCTTTTTGTAATAGCAATTAGGGGTGTGTTATAGGCTATTGAATTCAAAACACATCAGAGATCTGAGGTTTGGTTGAGTGGAAAGATTAAGTTTAATTGTAAAGAAACTTTTAAATTGTTTAATTTGGGTGCAAACAATAAGGGACATTTTGCTATAATCTGTTCCGAATAGTGGGATTTATTATAAAATATTATAATAAAATCCGTAAGTCTTGTTAATAATAATAGGTTAAGTCTAATATTACAATTCTGGACAATTTATGGGCTTAATATATGTAAATGTGTCATTCCGATTTAATGGATTGAACAGGTATAAATGATAACTTAAACACAACATTGAGAGAATGTTTCTTCAGAGGAACATAACACGCAAACAGTTGGGAGGTTGAGAAATTAAGGGCCAAATAGGATTTTATTTCAATGAATTCATTTATTTTATGTGGATATGACATAATGTGCACATAACACATCAATAGTTTAAAGATAACAAACTGCACAGCATTAGATGCAGTGTTTGTGACTAATCAAAAGAAAAATGGAAAACAATAATTTACATATAGCTGACTACAGCTATATGTAAATATAGCATAGCCTATACAGTAGCCTACATCATTATTCAAAAAGTACTTGAAAATGGTTGATTACAGCGTTATAATACAAATAAATTGACAATATTTATAAATAATAGTGCAGCGCTATTAACGGCGTTGACGCAAACACGGTGTTAATTATTTTATCGCGCGATTAACGCTCTTTTGATTTGGCAAACGCTGTAGTTTTTTCACCTGCTGTCTAGCAACAAATAGTCACGTTAGAAGAAATACAACATATCACTCCCTCCAGGAAATAAACGACACCGTGGTTCTCGTCACTGATGGATTTATTGCTGCTCCTTGCCATCTCTTCGTCCACAATCATCCATTGCAATATCCACCGTCGAACTACACGTGATAATGTAAAATAGACACGGTTAGGCTACATACGGTAAAAGGTTAACATAAATATATTCAGAAAATAAATGTTATCTTGCTATATACCCATACCTCGCTGGCTGCACGTAAACCATGAGGGAATGAGGTTTCTTCCGCAAAATTGCTTGTTTCAAAATATCCCAAAGAAAAACATCTTAACTATTCTGCTTAATTTAATAACTTGTTACTTGACTTCAACACACCAGGAATCTGAGCACGTCTTCAACGGTCGATTGGCTGTTACATATCTTAAGTGGCTGTTAAGTGTACATATGTCGGAAACTTTGATTCCTACCTAATGTGGCGAACTCAATATATTAAAACAAATTAAATACATATATATAAATAAAAAACATTAAATAATGACAAATAATATTTGGCAGTTAAACAACACCATACCGGATCTACACCGGAAACAAAACAACAAGCACGCCGCACAAACTTGTTGGGGCAAGCAAGGATACAAAACAGTTGAAAAACTCCTTAAAAGTGTGTGTGTGCTTGTGTGTCACTCTGTTCGAGCCTGCACGAGAATTCAATGTTGTCATTAGCTGTGACGTCTTTTTGAGAGAGAGAGGGATATATATATATATATATGTATATGTATATGTGAGAGAGAGAGAGAGAGAGAGAGAGAGAGAGAGAGAGAGAGAGAGAGAGAGAGAGAGAGAGATTGATTTACGGTAGGCCTACCACTGTCATGCACGGTGCACCTAACCAATGTCAAGTGGACCGGGTTGAAATCACTGCGGGTCTCTCTTCTCACACTCCGACAGACACACACTAAAAACTTAAAACTAGAGGCCCTCTCCACCACCTCATTCCCAATGAGGAGTGGGGAGTGGTTCGGCTGTTATTTTTTGGGTTGAGGGCCAGGTTGTTTCTGCTGCACCATGCTGCCCGCAGTTGGACTTCTTCCAACATGCAGTCTCATCATTCCCGGCACTGTTGTGTCGTCTGCAAATTTTATTACATGGATGTTGTTAGCCCTGCAGGCTGTGTGTCACTGGAGGGAGCAGTAGTCTGGATGTTGTTAGCCCTGCAGGCTGTGTGTCACTGGAGGGAGCAGTAGTCTGGATGTTGTTAGCCCTGCAGGCTGTGTGTCACTGGAGGGAGCAGTAGTCTGGATGTTGTTAGCCCTGCAGGCTGTGTGTCACTGGAGGGAGACGTAGTCTGGATGTTGTTAGCCCTGCAGGCTGTGTGTCACTGGAGGGAGCAGTAGTCTGGATGTTGTTAGCCCTGCAGGCTGTGTGTCACTGGAGGGAGCAGTAGTCTGGATGTTGTTAGCCCTGTAGGCTGTGTGTCACTGGAGGGAGCAGTAGTCTGGATGTTGTTAGCCCTGCAGGCTGTGTGTCACTGGAGGGAGCAGTAGTCTGGATGTTGTTAGCCCTGCAGGCTGTGTGTCACTGGAGGGAGCAGTAGTCTGGATGTTGTTAGCCCTGCAGGCTGTGTGTCACTGTAGGGAGCAGTAGTCTGGATGTTGTTAGCCCTGCAGGCTGTGTGTCACTGGAGGGAGACGTAGTCTGGATGTTGTTAGCCCTGCAGGCTGTGTGTCACTGGAGGGAGACGTAGTCTGGATGTTGTTAGCCCTGCAGGCTGTGTGTCACTGGAGGGAGCAGTAGTCTGGATGTTGTTAGCCCTGCAGGCTGTGTGTCACTGGAGGGAGCAGTAGTCTGGATGTTGTTAGCCCTACAGGCTGTGTGTCACTGGAGGGAGCAGTAGTCTGGATGTTGTTAGCCCTGCAGGCTGTGTGTCACTGGAGGGAGCAGTAGTCTGGATGTTGTTAGCCCTGCAGGCTGTGTGTCACTGTAGGGAGCAGTAGTCTGGATGTTGTTAGCCCTGCAGGCTGTGTGTCACTGGAGGGAGACGTAGTCTGGATGTTGTTAGCCCTGCAGGCTGTGTGTCACTGGAGGGAGACGTAGTCTGGATGTTGTTAGCCCTGCAGGCTGTGTGTCACTGGAGGGAGCAGTAGTCTGGATGTTGTTAGCCCTGCAGGCTGTGTGTCACTGGAGGGAGCAGTAGTCTGGATGTTGTTAGCCCTACAGGCTGTGTGTCACTGGAGGGAGCAGTAGTCTGGATGTTGTTAGCCCTGCAGGCTGTGTGTCACTGGAGGGAGCAGTAGTCTGGATGTTGTTAGCCCTGCAGGCTGTGTGTCACTGGAGGGAGCAGTAGTCTGGATGTTGTTAGCCCTGCAGGCTGTGTGTCACTGGAGGGAGCAGTAGTCTGGATGTTGTTAGCCCTGCAGGCTGTGTGTCACTGGAGGGAGCAGTAGTCTGGATGTTGTTAGCCCTGCAGGCTGTGTGTCACTGGAGGGAGACGTAGTCTGGATGTTGTTAGCCCTGCAGGCTGTGTGTCACTGGAGGGAGCAGTAGTCTGGATGTTGTTAGCCCTGCAGGCTGTGTGTCACTGGAGGGAGCAGTAGTCTGGATGTTGTTAGCCCTGCAGGCTGTGTGTCACTGGAGGGAGCAGTAGTCTGGATGTTGTTAGCCCTGCAGGCTGTGTGTCACTGTAGGGAGCAGTAGTCTGGATGTTGTTAGCCCTGCAGGCTGTGTGTCACTGGAGGGAGACGTAGTCTGGATGTTGTTAGCCCTGCAGGCTGTGTGTCACTGGAGGGAGCAGTAGTCTGGATGTTGTTAGCCCTGCAGGCTGTGTGTCACTGGAGGGAGACGTAGTCTGGATGTTGTTAGCCCTGCAGGCTGTGTGTCACTGGAGGGAGCAGTAGTCTGGATGTTGTTAGCCCTGCAGGCTGTGTGTCACTGGAGGGAGCAGTAGTCTGGATGTTGTTAGCCCTGCAGGCTGTGTGTCACTGGAGGGAGCAGTAGTCTGGATGTTGTTAGCCCTGCAGGCTGTGTGTCACTGGAGGGAGCAGTAGTCTGGATGTTGTTAGCCCTACAGGCTGTGTGTCGCTGGAGGGAGCAGTAGTCTGGATGTTGTTAGCCCTGCAGGCTGTGTGTCACTGGAGGGAGACGTAGTCTGGATGTTGTTAGCCCTGCAGGCTGTGTGTCACTGGAGGGAGACGTAGTCTGGATGTTGTTAGCCCTGCAGGCTGTGTGTCACTGGAGGGAGCAGTAGTCTGGATGTTGTTAGCCCTGCAGGCTGTGTGTCACTGGAGGGAGCAGTAGTCTGGATGTTGTTAGCCCTACAGGCTGTGTGTCACTGGAGGGAGCAGTAGTCTGGATGTTGTTAGCCCTGCAGGCTGTGTGTCACTGGAGGGAGCAGTAGTCTGGATGTTGTTAGCCCTGCAGGCTGTGTGTCACTGGAGGGAGCAGTAGTCTGGATGTTGTTAGCCCTGCAGGCTGTGTGTCACTGTAGGGAGCAGTAGTCTGGATGTTGTTAGCCCTGCAGGCTGTGTGTCACTGGAGGGAGACGTAGTCTGGATGTTGTTAGCCCTGCAGGCTGTGTGTCACTGGAGGGAGACGTAGTCTGGATGTTGTTAGCCCTGCAGGCTGTGTGTCACTGGAGGGAGCAGTAGTCTGGATGTTGTTAGCCCTGCAGGCTGTGTGTCACTGGAGGGAGCAGTAGTCTGGATGTTGTTAGCCCTACAGGCTGTGTGTCACTGGAGGGAGCAGTAGTCTGGATGTTGTTAGCCCTGCAGGCTGTGTGTCACTGGAGGGAGCAGTAGTCTGGATGTTGTTAGCCCTGCAGGCTGTGTGTCACTGGAGGGAGCAGTAGTCTGGATGTTGTTAGCCCTGCAGGCTGTGTGTCACTGGAGGGAGCAGTAGTCTGGATGTTGTTAGCCCTGCAGGCTGTGTGTCACTGGAGGGAGCAGTAGTCTGGATGTTGTTAGCCCTGCAGGCTGTGTGTCACTGGAGGGAGACGTAGTCTGGATGTTGTTAGCCCTGCAGGCTGTGTGTCACTGGAGGGAGCAGTAGTCTGGATGTTGTTAGCCCTGCAGGCTGTGTGTCACTGGAGGGAGCAGTAGTCTGGATGTTGTTAGCCCTGCAGGCTGTGTGTCACTGGAGGGAGCAGTAGTCTGGATGTTGTTAGCCCTGCAGGCTGTGTGTCACTGTAGGGAGCAGTAGTCTGGATGTTGTTAGCCCTGCAGGCTGTGTGTCACTGGAGGGAGACGTAGTCTGGATGTTGTTAGCCCTGCAGGCTGTGTGTCACTGGAGGGAGCAGTAGTCTGGATGTTGTTAGCCCTGCAGGCTGTGTGTCACTGGAGGGAGACGTAGTCTGGATGTTGTTAGCCCTGCAGGCTGTGTGTCACTGGAGGGAGCAGTAGTCTGGATGTTGTTAGCCCTGCAGGCTGTGTGTCACTGGAGGGAGCAGTAGTCTGGATGTTGTTAGCCCTGCAGGCTGTGTGTCACTGGAGGGAGCAGTAGTCTGGATGTTGTTAGCCCTGCAGGCTGTGTGTCACTGGAGGGAGCAGTAGTCTGGATGTTGTTAGCCCTACAGGCTGTGTGTCGCTGGAGGGAGCAGTAGTCTGGATGTTGTTAGCCCTGCAGGCTGTGTGTCACTGGAGGGAGACGTAGTCTGGATGTTGTTAGCCCTGCAGGCTGTGTGTCACTGGAGGGAGCAGTAGTCTGGATGTTGTTAGCCCTACAGGCTGTGTGTCACTGGAGGGAGCAGTAGTCTGGATGTTGTTAGCCCTGCAGGCTGTGTGTCACTGGAGGGAGACGTAGTCTGGATGTTGTTAGCCCTGCAGGCTGTGTGTCACTGGAGGGAGCAGTAGTCTGGATGTTGTTAGCCCTGCAGGCTGTGTGTCACTGGAGGGAGCAGTAGTCTGGATGTTGTTAGCCCTGCAGGCTGTGTGTCACTGGAGGGAGCAGTAGTCTGGATGTTGTTAGCCCTGCAGGCTGTGTGTCACTGGAGGGAGCAGTAGTCTGGATGTTGTTAGCCCTGCAGGCTGTGTGTCACTGGAGGGAGACGTAGTCTGGATGTTGTTAGCCCTGCAGGCTGTGTGTCACTGGAGGGAGACGTAGTACTGGATGTTGTGCTGGATGTTGCTTGACCTGCGGGCTGTATTCAAACATACAGTTCAACAATATTGTTACACCACTGCATTAAGTCCTTTTGCATTCTACTGCATATAAGGTAGCACTGTACAAATAGACTTTATATAATTTGCCTAACTTTATAACTTTATATAGTTTCCCTCAAGACAAACATTGAATTAGTAACAAGGTGTAACTGAAAGATTAAACAATAATAATAATAAAATAATGACGACAAAGCAGTGTAGTGTATTAGCAATTACAAAGAGACCACAAATAATTGGCTGAACGTACAAGCTCCAGACGGAGGTGGGGAGGTGAAGTTGGGAGACCAGATGTCCTTTCTCCAGCACCTGGGGACATCGCTGGATGATCTAAGACAGTTATAGGGAAGATAAAGTTAGACTATTACAAGCAAAAACATGTAGCTAAATATATCTTATCGAGTAGATAAAACAGTTTCATATTGGACTAAATTGAACCAGCTCTCATCCTGCTCAGAAACAGCTTTTTCGGGGAAAAATGTATTTTGATTGTTTACGGTGTGATAATAATTTGCTGGCCAGATCCAAATAATCGATGGGCCTGATGTGGCCCGTGGGCCAGCAGTACAACAGGCCTGCCCTACTTCAACTCTTCTTAATGACTAAATAAATAGATAAACATATGACGAGTCAAACCCTGCTTTGTCTGAGGGTTCGAAGTACCGTATTGATGGCTTTCGTTGCGTTGTTTGACTTTTTTTCTCCTAAGTGTAAAAAAGAGATACATTAGTAATGGCTTCATCTCAATCATTTTTGTTCAACCACTCAGTCCCACATCACGAAAAAATTACCCAGAAATAACCTCACCAACTTTCTGGACAAAATCACGGTTAATAAAATATGTACATTCATATTTACCAGATGATGATAACTGAAAGGATAGCTGCAAGGAAGACTCCTAATGTGATCCAATGTGTTCTATTGGATCCCTCTGAAATGGAGAAAGAGAAGTTCATTATTTCTTCCAAAATAATAATAATAATATATAATAATTATAAAAAAATATTTTTTTAGAATTATTTTCGTTATTAATAGTATAATAATGAAAAAATATTAACAAGAGGGGCAATTTACATTCAAGTAGTTCCATGTTAATAATAACCCTGTAAACAATGTTTTTGACACATTTTCTAAACTGACTTTAGTTATCGGCCTAGTAAATTGTAAAAACAAAAAAAACAATGTACATTGACAAAGTATGGTAAGCCCGATAACGCTTTCACACCACAGATGTTTAAGCATCACAGTGATTTATTTTGTATTTCCACCAAGAGCCTACCTTCAATAGGGTCCTGTAGTATCTTCAGTTCAATGTGGGTTACGTCTTCTTCGTCTGCGTACCTGAGAGTACACCTGTACGTCCCTTCACTCTGGGCTGATGAGGTCACATACAGCAGGAGGCTGCCAGATTCAGACAGGTCTCTTACATGCTGCTGCCATTCTGTTTCCACCACCTTCTCTTGTCCTGCTTGTCTTCTGAGGATGGTCTGGTTGTGGTTGAAGGTCCAGGTGATGTCATCGAGCCCCGAGGCGTCACAAGGGAGTAACACCTCACTCTTGGGAGCACTTTGCAATGGGGCTGATTTAGATGGGCATACGAGTGGACAAACAGACAGAAATGATATTGTTATGAAATCTGCAGAGAAATTGGACCATGACACAATTTTCCCTAATTTGACCAATAGAGAATGCAAATCCCTGACCAATAATGTCAATGGTCGGACTATTAAGCCATGGATTAGATGTTTCAGACCGCAATATTTTTACAGCACACATTTGAAGCAGGACTCTCTTATGTCAGCCATTAGCAAGCGTGACAGGCCCCTTTAAGTTGCCGCCATTGAAAATAGACATTTTATTTCTGACAGTTCTCTGGATTTAAAGATTTACGGTGTAATCTCATCGTGGCTTTCCTTGCACTGTGTTCATTGTGGACTGAGCAGCTGTAGGTCGATTCTGTGTCACTGTAAACAGTCCTTAAGGAGCCACTGATGTCATAGAGTCCCTGGTCATCTTCATGGACCTCGGTTGGGTTCTGGAGGACAGTAGCTGGGAGAGGACTGACAGACCAGGTGAGCTGTGGTCTTGGGTAGATTCCTCCAGACTGACAGGTGACAGTGTTGTTCACTAGCACAATGTCCACTGTAGCAACAGGAGCTGCAACAACATGGTACCGAATTAAAACAAGAATCTAAAAGAGCTAACGTCTGCTCAATACAACCTTTATATTTATTCATACGATGACATCCTATACAAATAGAACTTTAGCTCACCTGTCACTGTCAGCGTGACGAAGGTCTCCTGGTTGTAATGAGTGGTGCTGGCGTAACACAGGTACCTGCCCTGGTCCTGGAGGTTCACCCTGGCCAGAACAAGGGATCCGTTGCCCCCTGAGATCTGGTCATAGAACAGGGAGGTCCTTCCCTTGTAGAGAGGGTCCTGGTGTCCCAGTTGATCCTCGTCATCGTAGTAGGAGTGGACCTGAAGCTTCCCCCCACTCTTGATCCAGTGGATGATCTTATCACCGTTTGTCTGGAAGCGGCAAGGCAGCACACAGCTCCCCCCAAACACACAGCCCACCGGGGTGTCTGGAGATCAGAGAATAAGGTGGTGGAAGCATACTCGTCATTAACTTTATAAGCAGGTCCATAAGTAAAACTATGATGGTGATAGCTGTTCATCATTTACTACTTGTTTATAAATTATCTTGAACCGCTCATAAAATATGAACTTTACATCTCTGCAAACTTTGACATTGTGAGACGACTGTTCTCTTAATTAATCCAGATGACTAATGTTCTCCGATACCCTTTTAATTTTTTTTTTTTCAACGTAGTGACTTTATCTTTCCCGGTCTGCTTTTCTGTCTCGCCTTTTCTCACACAACCTGACCCACCTGATAACCTGGGTTAATCTTTAGAGACAGATTTTGTTTTTGTTGGAGCAAAGTACAAAATGAATTCCAAAATTATACAAGAATCTAGTCCGAAAGGAAAGTTTCAGATTTAATTATTGTGTATATAGCGAGTCGACCACAGGAAACAAATTAAAAGTGGCTGAGAGCCTGAGGTGTACATTTTATTAATAGAAAAGTATTGTGGCGACTCCTCCGGGGTCGGGCAGGGGATCCTGGGAGTGGCTGTTTTCAGTTGATAAAAGGGTTTTTTGTCGTCCTTGTTTGTTACTAGGTTAAGTGGGGTTAATGGGTTCGGGGTGTTATTTGGTTTGGTGTGGAGTTGTGTGTCGTTCAATGTTAACATGTGTGTTTATCGTTGCAGCCACCGTCACTGACCATGACATGGTCAGTGTTCGTTGGGTGTACTGTTTCCTTATGTGTTGTTGGTGTGGTGTTGGTGCGGAATAAAAGCAGCCTGCAGTCGTGCGGTGTTTGGGACGCAGAGCTACAGTTGAGTTAAGCCTGACTCCGTGTACTTCTTGTCTGCCGCTACATTGGTGTCAGAATTGGGATTTATTGGAACAAGGGAAATGGTGAAGCACATTACCCGAGTGGGGATTGCCTCGAAGCTTCAAATGAGTACGCTAGTGACACCTAGTAGTGAATACAATTATGATGGAAGTTTCCTGTGATGTTTGCTTCGCACAACATCAAAACATTTGAGAATTAAAGTCATTTCAGTGATAGGTGTGAGGGTGCCGTTCATAATAAATCAGTCGACAAAGATTAAGTAGTCATCCCGGGCAAAATAGAATGTCTTATCCACTACAGTAGCATACTTATAATTGTAATAATAACACTGCATGATGGCGGAGAATGAGTGATTAATTCAGTAGACATTAAAGGCCCACTATGCAACTTCGGGCATTTCTTCGCTGTTTTCTTGGTTTTGGCACGCACATTTACCTACACAGCGCCCCCTACAGCTTCGTAGTAGATATTTTACAACACTGTCGTAACAACTTGTTGACGACCCTTCCGCGAGCCATGTGCATTTGTTTTCAAAGAAGCCGTTGAATGCGTGGAGCCATGTCCGAAGTAGATGTTCATAAATTGTAGGCAAGGTTATACATTTTTAAAATGGTGTATTTGTATTGCAATAAACATAAATCCATCCTTTTTTATAGTTGACGGGGAGAATTTATATCCTAGATTATAATTGTTTTATCTTAGGTTGAACAGAACAATCAGTGTAAGAGTGTTGGCCAACATAATAATCTAAATAAAGAACCTGGATTCGGGGATTCAGTCTGTATCTGCGGGACGAGACAGACGAACAGCAAAACACCCATGGAAACAAAGGTGTTTATATGGTTGCAACCAAGCAAGCTAGAAACATACAGGGCTCAAAACAAAACGGTCGAGAAAACAATTTTTACAGGGCTCACAACAAAATGGTTGAGCAAACACATTTGTACAGAGACTATCAATATCAAGAATACCACGAAGACAAAGTTCACCCAAGGGTACTTTCAATTTCAAAAGCAACACGGCCAAGTCGGCGTCTGATTTGCAGTCTTCTTTTTCTTTCAGTTCACGCTATTCCTGAAAAGCTTGCCCAACGTTTACTCGTGTCAGGCCTCTGTGTCGGTCAGTCTCCCTTTTCTCTTCTTCTGTTCCTCCGACATTGGGTTTCTCTGTCTCTTTTTAGTCGGCTGATCTATGATGAATGTAACAATCCCTTAGTTACTTGTGTTTATATCGAGCCGGTTCCGTGTTTGGGGGTCTGTGCCGTAAAGCAATTTGTTACTTCGCGAGACCCGAGACTCCCGCGAGAGTGGGCGGCGGGTCGCCGGCAGAAACATATTCCTTTTCTCCGCCAAGATGCGCAAGGGGGAGTCGAAACAACGAACAATAATGTATAATAGAACCATCGCAATGACTCTTAGCCTGTTATATTAAGGTAAATCAAGCCAAAAAAGTTGCATAGTTCCCCTTTCACTCGTGTCTGATCTCTTTTCTGGTCCAATCTTCTTTTGTTCCACCGACAGTCGCCTCTTGGGTCCCTTATCAGTCGATTGATCCATGATGAATGCAACAATTGCCTCGCAACTGGCTGTTTATATCTAGCCGGTGCCATGTTTGGGTGCGTGTCTGTGCCGAAAAGCATTTTCGAAACTACAATCTGACTACATTTTCGAGGCTCGATTGGATACTTCCGCCGCGTCACATCCGGATTGTGTCGGTCCGAACAGAGCAAGTTGCATATGCGCTTTTTCCTTGGAGAGGTGACATGGGGCAATGACACACCCACCAAACGACCCAGAAATGGTTGCAGAACCATCAGAATAACTCTCAACCAGCATAATTAATGTAATTTTGGCTAAAAAAGTTGCATAGTGGGCCTTTAAAGTGATCTTGTAACTGGGTAGTGTCTTCTTTTTGTAAATGATGTGCCAATTGTGAACCAATTTCACGGAACAGCCCGATATGAAGCCTCGAACGTCACACGCTACGTCATTTCGCCCATGAATCAGCTTGCCCTTGAGTTGAAGGGAACGGCGATGCAGGTTCTGCTGGACCTGGACCTGGACCTGGATATATTTGTGTAAAAAAGATTCGTCCGTTTGAGTTCTGGTGCTAGTCCAAATATCAAGCATAACAAACCAAACATAGAAGAACTCTTATATTACTCAGATGAATTTTTACTGATTGCTTATTATATTGATTGATAAATTGTTTTGCATTTTAGTTTAATAACTTTAGTACTTGCTTTCATTGCTTATGTGCGCTTTTATGACGTAGGGATTCGCGCATTTAGGGAGGGTAAAACAGTGTGTATTTGTTCATTAGTTTCATTCGGTAAATGCGTAGCGAACACACTGTTTTTCTACCGTCGTTTCAACACAGTAAACACGCGTAGACCTCGTTCTTTCTGTCATAGAGTGGTGGTTAAGTGACTGAATATGTTTAGAGATATTTACTGATCACAACAAGGGAGCTTTAGCCACTATAGGTTTGACAGAGAGACGGTTAACATTCGGACCAGCTTACCACCCTTAACGAAGACCAGCGTAGTCAGTAACACGACCGTCTGAACAACAACACTGCCCAGCGCTGTCAGTGTCTCTGACGTCATCTCTCAGCCTTGTGATTCAGGGAGTTCCCCAAAACAGGCAGCAAGTTGGCATTTTGCCGCCTAAGCCCAGTGGTACTGTAATGAGGAACTATGCAGCAGCTGAAGTACGAGTCTTTCCCAAAAATCTCCAGCTAACAAAGCAATACGTAGTGATGTTATGGTTTGCGTCGAGGCATCGGGGCGTGTGTCGAGCATCTCGGCTCCTCCCCCCAGCGAAGCTCATCGAGTTGATTCGTATAGGCGTAATGACGTGGCGTGTGACGTTCGAGGCTTCAGCTCGGGCTGTTCCGCAATATGGGTTCACAATTGGCACATTTTTACAAAAAGACACTACCCAGTTCCAATATCACTTTAATGGCTATGTAATTAATCACACTCATTCTCAGTCACCATGCGGTTCTATTATTACAATTATTAGTAGGCTACTGTAGTTGATAAGACATTCTATTTGGCCCGGGATGACTTAAAATCTTTGTCAAATGATTTATTTTCTACCATGAGCTCGGGAGATATCTATGAACTGCACCCTCACACGTATCAATGAAATGACTTTAATTCTCAAACGTTTTGATGTTGTACGAAGCAAACATCACATCATTACAGGAAACACTTTCTTTCATCATCATTTCATTCACCACTAGGTGTCCCTAGCGTACTAATTTGAGGCTTCGAGGTCGAACCACTTTCGTGGTTCAACTGGCTGCGAGGCTTTGACGTTTCATGAGGCATCATCTCGGCATCACTACAGTGAGGCAGGGAAGACAAAGACAAATGGTAAGACATCATAACAGATAGATCCCTAAAATATATAAAAGGTTGATAATTACATTATGACACAAATAAAGCGGACAATGATAATAAATAATCATAGCAACCTTGACCTTTACATCATCAAAATACAGCTTAAGTTGCCTTATATATCTGAGAACTCCTTCAACTCTGTTCATCCAGATACACATCTCTGCACTCCTGGAAGGGTGCTCTGTGGACGTCCCTGCTGTGGGGCTGAAGTTGCCTCCCTGATTGCCATCCAATCGTCAGTCTGTCAACTGTCCTCTTCCCTGAAGCTGGTCAGCCCCTCTAACAACGCTCCCCTAAATGACTTGTGAGCGTTGAATCCTGGCCCCTATGACCCAGTCTGACCCTGCTGTGTCTGATGGTACGGGTCATACAGTCAGGAGGTTTAACCCTCTGCCCCAGACAGAGGAAGGCCTTCATGGGGAGAGTACAGAGTTCAGTACTCAGGCTGTTTGAGCTTATTCCTTGTCTTTTGTTTGCCTAAGAGTTAAAACAAAGTTATATTAATAATAGATCCATGCCAATCAGATTTGTAAAATTATATAGTCCCACATCACTCATAAATAACCAACTTTCTCAACAAATGCACGCTGGATAAAATGTGTATTAAACATAATAAATGAAAGTGAAATTTTTTTACCTTTCTTTTTATATGTATAGAGATGGTGAGGCTTAAAATCATAACTGGAACCCCAACTACCAATGCAATATGAATGATCCAAAGTTTGTTAAATGATCTCTCTGGAACAGAAAGGGAAAATGATTATTATTATTTCTATAATAAGGATGAGAATAATAACAATGAGAGCAAGACACATCCTAATACCTTCATAATAAAAATGACCTAGATAAAAAAAAAACGAAGATGGCTCGTCAGTTACTGGCCCAGTGAACATGGTTCAGTAAAGAAGCCAACGTACACCCTTGCCTTACTCCCCCAAGCATGAGCCAAGTGTTAAAACACAATGTCGCTTTTTTACACCACGTATGTTTTAGCATCTCACAGATTGCTTTTGTATTTTCACCAAGAGCCTACCTTCATTAGGGTCCTCCAGTATCTTCAGGTCAATGTGGGTTACGTCTTCTTCGTCTGCGTACCTGAGAGTACACCTGTACGTCCCTTCACTCTGGGCTGATGAGGTCACATACAGCAGGAGGCTGCCTGATTCAGACAGATCTCCTACATGCTGCTGCCACTCTGTTTCCACCACCTTCTCTTGTCCTGCTTGTCTTCTGAGGATGGTCTGGTTGTGGTTGAAGGTCCAGGTGATGTCATCGAGCCCCGAGGCGTCACAAGGGAGTAACACCTCACTCTTGGCAGCACTTTGCATTGGAGCTGATGAAGATAGACAGACAAGTGGACGGACAGTCAGACGATTTTTCCTTATCCCACCAATGGAGAATGCAAATCCCAGATCAATTACGTGAACTTTAACATTTTAACATTTTTCTGCGAAAATGGAGTAGATGTAGAATACCAAAATATTTTCACAAACACACATTTGAAGCAGTACTCTCTTATGTTAGCAATTAGCAACCTTAAGGTTCCCTTTTAAGTTAAAGCCATTAGAAATTGTATCGCACCAGATCTAATCTACTTCTCTGACTGTTGCCATTCTGATATTCAAAGACTTACGGTGTAACCTCATCGTGGCTTTCCTTGCACTGTGTTCATTGTGGACTGAGCAGCTGTAGGTCGATTCTGTGTCATTGTAAACAGTCGTTAAGAAGCCGCTGATGTCACAGAGTCCCTGGTCATCTTCATGGACCTCTGTTGTGTTCTGGAGGACAGTAGCCGGGCGAGGACTGACGGACCAGGTGAGCTGTGGTATTGGGTAGATTCCTCTAGACTGACAGGTGACAGTGTTGTTCACTAGCCGAATGTCCACTCCAACAACTGGAGCTGCAACAACATGGTACCACATTAAAACAAGCAAATAATGGTTACTATATTTCACCTGATTGCTACATATGCATTGCTCCTGATATAAATGGCGTAGTTTGCTATTGTTGCTAACCAAACCACCAGAGGCAGGCATAGCCACGGGGAGGGCCTAGGCCCGCCTACTTGTCAGTCTTGCCCTTCCAATCAGAGGGCTTTCCTTGGTTTATGTTCACCATCTTAAAAAGACACGCAAGTCCGTATTCCGCTGAGAGCTCAAGAATCAGTCAATCGCGACCAGCCATGTAGCTCACCTCCCCCCCCTCCCCTCCTGAACTTTGCTGTGAGAGCCCTCCCACTATACGATTGAGCAGAGCCATTATATCTGCATGGGTTCATGCAGTTTTGCACAAGTTTCAAATGATTTCGCGTAATTTGTCAGCTGTGATCAAATGCCTTTAATAAATTCCACCTTAATGTCATAAATGTAACATGCTATTGATAATGTTTGCACGGTACATTTAATCTAGGCCTATTTTATGTTCAATCAAATTGGCTTGTCCAACCGTTCTTTTCTGTGCCCGTCCATTTGAACCGTTCTGGTAACACCACTGCAAACCACATCAGAAACAAACCAAAATACACACCGAACTGACATGGGAACGTTGCAATTTAATTTAGTCTCAACAAACTCAGGTCTCAGATTAAAGTAAAGTTAGTTAAGGGAAGTAGAGTAAAGTTTGTGAGGTGTTAGTGGACCATTAACTGAGTTATTGACCTTTGTTACTGTACTTTATGTAAACATATAGCCAATGTTCAGCACTTGAGCTCACCTCTCACTGTCAGGGTGACGAAGGTCTCCTGGTTGTACTGTGAAGTGCTGGCGTAACACAGGTACCTGCCCTGGTCCTGGAGGTTCACCCTGGCCACACCAAGGGATGCGTTGCCCCCAGAGATCTGGTCATGGAACAGGGAGGTCCTTCCCTTGTAGAGAGGGTCCTGGTGTCCCAGTTGGTCCAGTTCATCGTAGTAGGAGTGGACCTGAATGATCTCCCCATCCTTCTTGACCCAGTGGAGGATCGTATCACTGTTTGGTTGGAAGTGGCAAGGCAGCACACAGCTCCCCCCAAACACACAGCCCACCGGGGTGTCTGGAGATCAGAGGGTACAGCCGTGGTTGGTGTTAGAACAGCACACACTTCTTATTCACTTTTTTGGAAAAGGCATATGTAACTGTGAGGGAAAGGTGTAACCTCAAAGTTTCAAGTGTCTGAGCAGAGCTGCTGCCAGCATATTGTCGTAATGATAACTATGTATAAGTCACTACATGTAAATATTCCAAACTTCCACTTTCATGTGTAAATACACCCCTTTCACTTTCAGTTTTATCTCAGAACAGTACAGTAAAGTACCGTACTGGAATTTTCAAATGGTTTCTGTATGACTACTGTTCAAAAATATGAACTGCATTACCTAGTAGTAATATGAAATATAATGTACTGTAAAACTATTATATTGTACCCTGTTTCCGTGATCTGTTGTTGCTATAACCCAAAATAGTTGTCAATTATTTATGTTGTTTCAAAGCTGCAATACGTCGTCTATGATCTTCAACACAGTAATCTATTCCATTTCATCACTATTAGAGAAAATGCTCTGTTTTGCAAGCCTCTGCCAACCAATTTGCCAACCAAAGGAGGGCCGTGTCATCCCCATGGTTACGACCCAAGGAACTTTGTAAGACTTTATAGTCTACCCTCATTGTGTATGAGCGTTATAATGAGCGATGTTGGTCATGAAATGCGGCACACAACGTGGCGTTATAGCCTACTAAGAGTCTGAGGAGTCTAACCCTCTCTCGGTCGCAGTCATCAACCGCTGCTCGGACAGAGCTCAACACGACCACACACACCTCACCACCGGTGTCCCTTCGTCGGCACGTTGAAGAGTAGGCCTATACCAAACACTTTGACGTCACAAAAATATCTCTACCTGCATTCGGGAGAAGAGTGGAACGCGCACTAAAACATAGTATTGATTTTAGGAAAAGATGACAGGGTTTAGGTTCTACCCCTAGATTTAAAATCATCAGAAGAAATGAAACGTTCTCCATATTAGTTCATACATTTAGCCAAGCTTACCTCCCTGAACGAGGACCTCCAGCATAAGAAACACGGCCGTGTGGACCAGAACTCTGTTGAGTTCTCTCATCTTGTTGATCCTTTCTGACTCTTGAGCCTCTCAGTCGAATGCAGCTCAGCTCAACCAGAGAGTGGAATGAACATATGACTCCAACTGCGTTCCCTTCATAAAACTGCACATGATGGGGCCCGGCGCTTTAGCCCCCTCAGTTTCCTGAGAAAGTAAAAGCGCTGTTGGGGTTAGGGAGAGAATCAGGGCCTGTGAGGCCCTTGAAGCAACGATGAAGGGCTGTACAATTAAAATCGACTTGACCTAGATAGACAAATTTCTGTTTCAAATGGATGACGAAACGATTGCCCAATCAGAATCAGCCACGTTTGTGTTTTTTTTTTTGGGAGCAGAGTGTTTATGCACGCTGCTGTAGGCTATAATATTTTCTTTTTTTGCCATGGCATGGGGCTTTTCCGCTCGCTTGTCACCGTTTGTTAAAAAAAATAGAACAGGACGACGGCGGGAAACCCATGGACATAATAAAGGGGGAAACCCCGCAGTCGACTCTGAGTCGACCGCGGGGTTTCCCGACTGATGATTTGATTCATCGACTTTCAGGGGACAGCCCCAGACCCGAGCCGCATTCCCTTCATGGGCAGGAGGAGGAGGCGGCAAGGAGAGGGCAATATATTGCGGTGCCAGTCCTTGATGTATTAAATGTCTCTTAAACTAATCAACCCTGTTTTAGGGAAGGCTATACTGTAAAATAAAAGAGCAGCAATGAATGTGTGTTGACACACTTTCAACAGCAAGGTGGCCCTGTTGGGATTGAGACGACACCAGCCATGCTTGGCCAGTATATTATAATAGAAAAAAAAACAGTAGATTGAATCCTGTGGAATCCTGCATGGCACTCCCGCCGGAGGTGGCCAGGCCGCCCGCACCGCCAACACCCCTCCCCTGCCGTCTGAGCACCTGTCTGTGGAGTGGGGGGGAAGAGAGTATATAAATTACTCTCTTCTCATGACAAATACATTTAAATGCACACACAAATGGATATCGGTATGTATAAATGTAAAATCAATCCATAAACAAAAATAAACACATTTCTGATCCACACACAAATGGGTCTTGTTTTAAATAAATGTAATATAAACCAATATTGAGTGAGTTAGGTCCTCCCCTTCAGTGTAAGCGTCTTTGGGTCATTGAAAAGCGCTATATAAATATAATGAATTATTATTATTATTAATAAATATATTAATTAAAAAAATATTAGCAATTTTAAACAAAAATGTGTTTGGATGTTGTTACATTTATATACAAACTGTTAAACTTGAATTAACAAGACGCTTTTCATTTGTGAACTTGTTTGCATTTGTGTGTGAACTGGACTGTATTTATTCTTCGTTTGCAACTGACGTGACAGCTAATTAAAATTCGTAACCAAACCGGAAGTCGGCCATCTTGGTAGGAAAGCAATCACAACATTGCGCCCCGCTACACTTGTTTCAGTCACAGTCTCTTTCGCTATTATATTATTTTGTTTGGCTAATAATGCCCACCAGTTGTGCCGTGCACGGTTGTGCGAATAATTTCATACGGGAGAATATATATATGAATTGCAGTTTCTAGGATTCCAAAAGTGATCACAACTCAGGGTGAGGGGACTCGCCCGAGGAGCGGACTCAACCGAGGAGCGACTTGGATTTCGAACATCTACCGGGGCACAAATAACATCGCCAACACTCGTATTTGTGGTAATCACTTCATAACTGGTAAGTTTTGGGGCTCAATCAATTTGTGAGAGGTTACAAATTTTAATAAGTAGGCTATAGGCCATAGGCAGAGATACGGACGCAGTTAGGTATTGCAGTAATACAAGTGATTGAAATTGCCATTTAAACCACCAAAGTGGTCCAATCACAATGAAAACAGTTCATACTTTAAGTCACAATGGGCGCAGCCATCTTGAATTCTGTCTCGGAATTTCGCTCGGTCACCACTGAGTTCAACCGAGATGGCGAGATCGACGTCCGAGGAAAAGGGGCGTGTTTGTGCGTGTCGCTAGGCAACGTCCTCTGACCTCCGAGACAGATGAATAATAAAACCCAGTTTTTGAGACTCGAGACGTGGCTGGATTCACAAATGCATTTTTTTTTTAACAAGGAACTCTCTGTAGCCAATCAGATGCCTCCCTCGTTTTCAGCCAATCACATGACTGCACTTCCGACCTCTAAGTCCAGCCTCCGAGCCTCCCGGTTCCCTCGGTCAAATGTCTATGGGAAATAACATGTTTTTTTTTAATAATCGTACATAACAATCTCTAGGTGGCGAAGAAGTAAATGCTGCGTCACGTTTTGAACTTCACACCTTTTCCATCTAGTTTCGACTGGGTTTTAGGATTGTCGGTGCCGTTAAAGTAGTAAACGGCACCGACAATGTAAAAACCCCGTCACTGCAGTCATGTGATTGGCTGAAAACGAGGGAGGCATCTGAATCCAGGGTGAGATCATTCAGCCATGTTTCTGTGAGGAAAGCAAGGCTACTCTCCCGGTATCTCCGCTGCAGTCTGGTTGCGCTCGGAGTTTGTTATATCTAATTCAAAACATATAATATCAGATCTGAGGTTTGGTTGAGTGTAAAGAGACATATTCATTGTAAAGAAACTTTTACTATATTATTTATTATAAAATATTATAGTAAAATCCGTAAGTCTTGTTAATAATAATGGGTTAAATCTAATATTAGAATTCTCTGCAATGTATGGGCTTAATATATGTAAATGTGTCATTCATATTTGATGGATTGATCAGGTGGAAAAGATAACTTAAACACAAACGACATCAGAGGAATATAACACGCAAACACCAGGGAGGGAGGAAATGAAGGGCAACAGATGAAGACTGTTTGCAACAAAACAAAACAAAAATGGAAAACCGTAATTTACATTTAGCTGACTATACACAGATATATACAATACAGTTTTTCCAAAAGTATTTGAAAAAGGTTGATTACAACGTCATAATACAAATATAATTAACAATATTGATAAATAATAACAGGGGTATTCCGTTGGAGATGCTTTTGTTTTAAATCTGTGTAGAAGTACAATGCCACAGACGGTACGCTAAGATAATGGATGCATGTTACAATTCATCCATTCATAGCCTTGAAGATGAACTTAAGTTTCACGACAAAAATCTCACCGCTTTTCAAGTGACCAAACAGAAATCGTGTATTTAGTCAGAAAACGTTTCATTCCCATTGATCCAGACTCATGTGTGTAATGTTCCAGGATATAGTCCATTTAGTCCAATGAAATGGGGTAGAAGTAGGGAATGGTGATTCATTGGATGATTGCAGAATGGTGTGTGAGGAGAAGGACCACTGGCGTCAAGTAGCCACTAGATGGAGGTAGTGGACCGCGTAGCGACACTTTACTTACTTATGATTACTTTATCACTTTAATATACTTGACTTACACATGACAATAATTTAGTGTAACTTCAAGTTCATTTAAAATTGCATTGGCTATTAAATAAACCGTAGTAAACCATTGCTATCCGCTACTAACGTAAGCTGCGAGGCTGAACCGTGAACAACTCGACGCCGCTGACTCTCAGCTCTACGCCCAACACGGGTACCCAGAGGTCCCCCCTGCTGCGCGGGAGGATCTGGCCCCTCCACGCCGCCCCTCAGGGGCTTACCCCGGAGCAGGAGTATGGGGCACGAGAGTTGCAGACTCGTTTGACCTGGGATCATCTAGTTCGTCCCGTGCTGCTCACCACAGTGTCTTTGCTCGGAAGAAAATGACACAAAACCAGCAGGGAGATTTGAAATGACAAGCAATAGAGGATTAAAATATCTATATATATTTATTCATTTAATTTGATGTGGTCACCGTTAACTTAATGGGTACAACATTACAATCTGTGCAGCACCAGAGGCATCGTGTGTTGGAGGTGAAGCTCATTTTAACACCCATCCACAGTGAGGCAGTGAAGACCAAGACAAATATAATAATACAAATAAAGCGGACGATCATAATAAATCATCATAGGAGCAACCTTTACCTTAACCGCAAAATGCAGCTCACATTGCTTTTCCATCCAATCAACAGGCAGACTATAAAACACCACGTAGGACATGTATCAAATAAACAGCGAGCAATGTCTGTTTGATGAAGCAGAACGACATCGGAGAACTCCTTCAACTCTGTTCATCCTGATACACGTGTCTGCACTCCGGGAAGGGTGCTCTTTGGACGTCCCTGCTGTGGGGCTGAAGTTGTAGTGCTGAAGTTGTAGTGCTGAAGTTGTAGTGCTGAAGTTGCCTCCCTGATTGCCATCCAATTGTCTGTCTGTCAACTGTCCTCTTCCCTGAAGCTGGTCAGCCCCTCTAACAACGCTCCCCTAAATGACTTGTGAACGTTGAATCCTGGCCCCTACGACCCAGACTGACCCCGCTGTGTCTGATGGTACGGGTCACAATTTCAAGAGGTTTAACCCTCTACCACAGACAGAGGAAGCCCTTCATGGGGAGAGTGTTGAATTTCCTTCGGCTGAGAGTAAAAACAGAGAGTTATATTAATAATAGCTTCATGCCAATCAGATTTGTAAAACTATAAAGTCCCACATCATTGATCAATTACCAAGAAATAACAAACATTCTCAACACATTCACAGTGGATAAAATGTTTAGTAAACATGTAATAAATGAAGGTTAAACTAGTTGTTTTACCTTTCTTTGCTTATATAAACAGATGGCGACGATTAAAAAAATGACGATTGAAAAAACTGAAACCAAAACTCCTATAATGATCCCATGTGTGCTATATGATTCTTCTGGGGGCAGAAAAAGAAAATGTTTATTCTTTCTATAATAAGAATGCTGAATAATAATAACAATGACAGCTAGACACATCTTAATACCTTTACAATAAACATGACCAAGATAACAATGTTTTAAACCCTATGTCTAAGGTGGCTTATCAGTTACTGGCCCAGGTAACATTGTTCAGTAAAGAAGACAATGGAGACCTGTTGTAAACACAATGTCCCTTTTTCACACCATAGATGGTTTAAGCATCACACAGATTGCTTTTGTATTTTCACCAAGAGCCTACCTGCAATAGGGTCCTCCAGTATCTTCAGTTCAATGTGGGTTACGTCTTCTTCGTCTGCGTACCTGAGAGTACACCTGTACGTCCCTTCACTCTGGGCTGATGAGGTCACATACAGCAGGAGGCTGCCTGATTCAGACAGGTTTCTTACATGCTGCTGCCACTCTGTTTCCACCACCTTCTCTTGTCCTGCTTGTCTTCTGAGGATGGTCTGGTTGTGGTTGAAGGTCCAGGTGATGTCATCGAGCCCCGAGGCGTCACAAGGGAGTAACACCTCACTCTTGGGAGCACTTTGCATTGGAGCTGATGAAGATAGACACACGAGTGGACAGACAGACATATAAGATATTGTTATGAAATCTGCAGAGATTTTGGACTATGACTAAATTTTTCCTAATTTGACCAATGGAGAACGCCAATCCCAGACCAATGATGTCAATGGTCCAACTTTTCTGCCAATTCTCAGCGGAAATGGAATAGACTTTGTAGTTCTCTCTTATGTTAGCTTTAAGCGAGTTGGACGGTTTCCCCTCAATTTTTAACCACTCTAAATTGGATTGAAACAGTTCTAATCAACACTTTACTACTGACTGGTGTCTATATGATAGTCAAAGACTTACGGTATAACCTCATCGTGGCTTTCCTTGCACTGTGTTCATTTTGGACTGAGCAGCAGTAGTTCGATTGCCTGTCATTGTTAACAGTCCTTAAGGAGCCGCTGATATCATAGAGTCCCTGGTCATTTATATGGTCCTCAGTTCGGTTCTGCAGGACAGTAGCTGGGCGAGGACTGACGGACCAGGTGAGCTGTGGTTTTGGGTAGATTCCTCGTGACTTACAGGTGACAGTGTTGTTCACCAACCCAATGTCCACTTTAGCAACCGCAGCTGGATCAGGAGCTGCAACGACATGGCACCACATTAAAACAAGTAACACATAGGTACCATGCCTCATTTGGTATGCTGCATTTTTATTTCTACTGATATCAATGGTGTAATTAGGTATTATTGCTAAACAAACCAGGAACGTTGCATCAGAAAATATACCTGAATACACACACAACTGACATGGGAACGTTGCAATTTTATTTTGTGGTTGAACAAAACACAGGTCTCAGATTGTAAGGGAATATTTGAAAAGTAAAGCTTGTGAAGTGTAAGTGGACCCTTAACTGAGTTATTGATCTATGTAACTGTACTTTATGAAAACATCTATCCAACTATACATTTGCTTTAGATGCATAGAAAAATTACATAAATGTGTAACTACACAACTTTCTGCATTGACTTGTTTTGACATTGGTTATGCAATGGTCACATTATATTGTTGCGAAAACTTGAACATAATTAGTTCATGGGCTCAAACTACCCGTCAGTGGGTTGCATTTAAAAAAATAATTGTTTAACATAGGATATGACATCAGGACTTGAGCTCACCTCTTGCCGTCAGGATGACGAAGGTCTCCTGGTTGTTCTTTGAAGTGCTGGCATAACACAGGTACCTGCCCTGGTCCTGGAGGTTCACCCTGGCCAGACGAAGGGATGCGTTGCCCCCTGAGATCTGGTCATGGAACAGGGAGGTCCTTCCCTCATAGAGAGGGTCCTGGTATCCCAGTTGGTCCTGTTCATCGTAGTAGGAGTGGACCTCAAGCTTCTTACTACCAGTTTTGAAAATCTTGTTCCAATGGAGGATCGTATCACTGTTTGGCTGGAAGCGGCAAGGCAGCACACAGCTCCCCCCAAACACACAGCCCATCTGGGTGTCTGGAGATCAGAGGGTACAACCGTGGTTGGATGTTGGAACAGCACACAATTCTTATTCACTTTTTGGAAAAGGCAAATGTAACTGTGAGGTAAAGGTGTAACGTTTCAAGTAATAGAGCTAAGAGTTTCTGGTGATTGTGTAAAATGTTGGAAAGATACCCACCGGCGTGAAATATAGGATCGCGCGCGTCCTAGCAGAGCTCCTGCCATAGCATATTGTCTAAGTGATAGCTATGTTTATACATGTAAACAATGGGATACACAGTATACACCAAACTTCCACTTACACCAAACCACTTTCACTTTCGGTTGTATCTCAGAACAGTACATCTTACTAAACAACACTTGCTTGACTTAGAAACAATGCTTGACTGTGCTAGTGAATGTAATCAGGCAGGTTTATGTTTTCGTTGTCTGTTGTTTCAAAGCTGCAATATGTCGTGTATATGATCTTCCACACAGTAATCTATTCCATTTCATCACTGTTAGAGAAAATGCTCTGTTTTGCCAGCCTCTGGCAACCAATTTGCCAACCAAAGGTGGGGCGTGTCATCACTATGGTTACGAGTACGACCCAAGGAACTTTGTAAGACTTTGTAGTCTACCGTCGTTGAGTATGAGCGTTATAACGAGCGATGTCATGAAATGCGTTGAAGAGTATACTAAAGACACTTCAACGTTACAAAAATATCTCTGTCTGTGTTGGGAGCAGAGTGGAACGTGCACTATGTGGTTGGCAGAGACCGGCGTAAACATAGGATTGATTCTAGGATAAGATAAAAGGGTTTAGGTTCTATCCCTAGATTTTAAAATTATCAGAAGAAATGAAACGTCCTTCATATTAATTCATTCATTTAGTCAAGCTTACCTCCCTGAACGAGGACCTCCAGCATAAGAAACACGGCCGTGTGGACCAGAACTCTGTTGAGTTCTCTCATCTTGTTGATCCTTTCTGACTCTTGTGCCTCTCAGTCGGCTGCAGCTCAGCTCAACCAGAGAGTGGAATGAACATATGACTCAAGCTGCATTCCCTTCAAGGAGAGAGAAATATGTTGAGGTGCCGGTCCTGCCTCACCTGTGCAGGTGGACTGCAGTGATGTCATGCCTGGTTGTGTGGAGGTTGTCAATCAAATTGTAGGATTTATCTCGTCGGGCCACATTTTGATCGGGTGTATTCAAATGAGTGGGTGTGGTCTTCTCAGACCAGAGAAGGCTGATAGGCCTGGAGTTCACAGCCTGGAGTGTCCAGATTCGGACGTCCCGCACTGTGCTTGAAGTAACTTTAATTCCTTTGACATTTTCCACACAAACACACTGCTCAATCGGTCTGCAACTGTTTATGACTTGGTCACCCATGACCAGATCTTTAAGAGAATTTATCCGCCTGATTATTTCTAAAAAAGTCTTCAATACGGGGCAGACGAGTATCTGCTGCTCAGCAGCACTGCACAGGGTAGAGAGTTCTCCTGTACATTACACCACGACGAAGGGTAGTAGGAGTGGACCTGAAGCTTCTTCCCACTTATCTTGATCCAGTGGAGGATCGTATCACTGTTTGGCTTTGAGCTACAAGGCAGCGCACAGCTCCCCCCAAACACACAGCCCACTTGGGGTTCTGGAGATCAGAGAACAGGGGGGTGTTGGAGGCATACTCTTCATTAACTTTAGAAGCAGGTCCATAAGTAGTACTCTGATGGTGATAACGGCTAATAAATCACTACTAATTTATCTTGAATCACTCATAAAACATGACCTTTAGACCTCTGCAATCTATTATTTTTTTGTCCAGCAACACACATGTTATCTTCCCTGGCCTGCTTTTATTTGTCCTTCTCTCACACAACCTGACCCACCTTAGAACCTGGGTTAATCTTTACAGCTTTGGTTTCTGTATGAGCACAGTTCAAATGAGGTCAAAAATTATACGAGAATCCAGTAATTCTAGTAGGAAGTGTTTCAGATTTAATCAATGTACAATACATTTTTTTATATTACCTATTACTATTCATTTTCAACATTCCAAGTAAAACCTAAGAATAAAATGATAGATTGAGTTCTGCTGCTAGTCCAATTATCAAGCATAACAAACCAAACAAAGAAGTACTCTTGATATTAGGTTTGCCATAGAGACGGTTTATATTCGTTCCAGCTTACCTCCCTGAACGACGACCAGCCCCGTCAGTAACACGACCGTCTGAACCACAACACTGCCCAGCGCTGTCATTGTTTGTGTCGTCTTTTCTCAGCTGTACCTGTTGTTGGTCTGCTGACAGGACCGGGACACGACAATCTTTAACTGGACTGATTAGACCTCATGCCTGCTGTGGTATTTATGAGTATCGTTTTCTAAATGATCAAGCGGAGCTTCGCACTATGTTGCTTTATGGCTTTGGAACATTCCAACACACGCGCCCAACACATCACATCATCATCATCATCCAGTTGGCGCTGATAGTAACGTAATGGTGTAAGCAGTACGTGCAAGCTTATGGTAATCATTAACACTGATTTAGTTTACTGCTGTGTTCTGAATATTACAGCTGCCAGTTTCTGTCATTTTATTATCTTTTGTGTTTTTATTGTCTTTGGACCCGTATTTATAATGCGAGTTACGGATACATTTGCTATTATATTGATTTAAATGTTTTAATAAACAGAAGAATAATACTATTTAATCGAACAAAAGTGATTTATGTAAAAGCAATTAGTGGTATGTTATATTAAGTTCTGAGGGGAAAGAGGTATTTCAATTATACAGAAACTTGTAAATTGTTTGATTGGGGAGGAAACAATAAGGGAAACTTTGGGGAACACAGAGAATCAAAACGCTGTTTAGCTGCCTGCTGTCGTGCTGAGGCTCGGTCGCGGAGCTGGCCAGCTGTTTCCCGCTGGGCCCCCTGTGATGTCAGGTGAGCCGGAACACGCAGGCGATCCAGGGGCAATGATGGCTCACGCCCTAACATCAGGAGTGCTGGTGAGCTGTCCGCTGTAGCATGTCGAGTAGCCCGGTAGTGCTGCAGGGTCCGCAGGAGTGCTGCTGAGACCTGAAATCCCTCTGCTCTGAGCTCGATACCGTTCCTCAGCCTCTGATTCATGCGCTCCACACCCCCATTCGCCTGAGGGTTGTAGACGGCTGTGCGTATGTGTCTGATTCCCCGCTCACTCAGAAAAGTTGTGAACTGGGGTTACCACCCTTGCTCTTGTGCCCTCATACATGGTACCTATTGCCCGAAGTAGGTTAGGAGCGACACTGTAAGCCTTAAGAATGGTCATCATCACTTCTCTGTTTATTGAGTCAAAAGCTTTTTTGAAATCAATAAAACACAGGACCGCTGTCGGGTCGTTCTTTTTTTACCTCTTCAATGATCCTCCTTAAGGCTAGGATCTGGGATATGGTAGCTCTCCCCTCTCTAAAGCCATTTTGGTTCTCTCTCAGGTGAGTGTCGATGGCACCCCGTATATGATTCAGTATCATTCGGTTGTACATCTCTGCGATGATACATGTCAGACTGATGCCTCGGTAGGCTTTGAGAGATCTCCAGATTTAGGCACGGGTATGATGTTGGAAAGAGACCACATATCGGGCTTGATGTTTTCCATCAGAGCTAGGTTTGCAGATCTCCAAGATGATGTCGTCCAGGTTGCAGTTTTTAAGGACCTCTGGGGCAATGCCGTCTGGCCCAGCACTTTTCCCTTGCTTCTGGGTGGATTTTACTGCTGCAAGCTCGCTAATTGTAAAGGGGCCATCGTCAATTTTGAGATCTCTTAGGCCTGCCGATATTTCCTCCTCGGCTCCATCCACTCTCGGATTGGTGCCGAGGAGATCACGGAAGTGGGTGAACCAGGTGGTCACTCTGTCCTCTGGGCTGCAGCCTGTTACCTGTCCCTCCTTCGACCTCTTGCGCCCACTCATCTCATTTATGACCCTCCATGACTCCCCATACCGTTGTTCCCCCTGCGCTGCCTCCACTCTCCATACCTTCTCCATCAGCTCCTCCCCTTTGATCTTTTCATAGGCATTGAAGAGTCTTTCTTTGGCCTGTCGGTTGCTAGGTGTGGTCGCTATGCGAGGTCAAAAGGCCTGGGCTGGTCGCCGGACCTCGTTGCTAGGCAGGCCTACCGGAGATGTGTTTGGAAACCAAATGTTCTATGAAGATGGATGGATTATTATGTAATTTGTAATATATATTATGCAATATGCTATCTATGTTAGTAATACACATTCTCGGTCAAAGCTTTGTCACTCCTCCTCCACCATTGCACAGTTCTCTGCATGACCTCTGGATGTCTAGACCCTGGGGAGTTTCTGATCCTCTCCTTCATTACGCTGGTTGCGCCTGGTTGCCTCCACGTTTGCGGCAACAAACCGCTCATACACGGTGCTAGGGCCTTCCGCCGTATCCAGCAGTTGGAAGCGGTTCCTCACTTCAACTGTATCTGGCTCGGAGGTCGGGGCTTCCCGAAAAGGTCTTCCAGTCGTGGTAGATCTTTGGGCTAGGCTTGGGGACCCTCAGGCTCAGTCGCACCCTCATGGAAACCACTCTGTGTTCTGAGCCAATGGAGTCGAACGAGCTGTACAGCTCTGTGTTCTGGATCGAAGTCCTCCACTTGCGCCTTACCAGTATGTAGTCCAGCTGACGTAGCATACCAGAAGTCCGGTCCTGGAAGGTCCATCTCTTGCCCATTCTCTTCCGGAACAAGGTGTGCACAGCCCGTAGCTCGTGTTCCGTTAGCAGGGCAGCAAGTTGTTCACCGTTGCGGTTACTGCTTTCATGATATGTGATTGGTGCATCCCCTGGTCCGAGCCTCGCGTTGAGGTCCCCCAGAATTGCTAGGAAGTTGTGAGCCGGAACATCCCGGAGTGCTGTTCTAAGGTCCCCATAGAACTCTTTGACTTTCTTGATTGGCCCTACATTGGTAGGTGAGTACACTACCATGATGGCTGTAGCTGGGTTGCCATCGGAGTCTGCGATAAGGATCCTGTCGGTGTGCTGGTGCACCCTACGGAGAGCCTTCCGTGCTCGAGGACTTAGCAGTAGCCCCACACCTCCCGTTGCAGCCTGGGCCTCGTTTCGCCATGCTGATGAGGTGATGAACGAGTAACCCCCCACTCTGCAGTACACAATCTGGTCCTGTTCATGTACTCTCCTGTGCTCCTGGACTCCCAGGATTTCCACTCCCCTTTCCTCGGCACAGTGTGCTAGCTCTGCCAGCCTTGCTTCTTCTCTCACTGTGTTTGCGTTGAAGGTTCCCATTATAAGTGGTCTCCGACAACGCAGGTGTGCGTTAGATGGGTCACTGTGTTCAGACTGAACCCCCCTTTCAGGTTTGGGGTCCTGACGTCATACTGCCCCCCATGGGAGGGATCAGCTCCTCCATCTGCTACGTGATCCCTGCGGACTCCCGCCACTGGAAGTATAGGATTTGCAATGATTGGATTCTCCAGACTGTTGAACTTTACAATGTGCATAATATAGGGCTGGGGGGCACAACTCCTCACAGCTAAACTGTACCTGCTGTTAAAGTACTATGAACCATTCTTAGTCGGACCCCTCACCTAAGACCTCTGCCTTGGGAGACCCTACCAGGAGCACTAGGCTCCAGACAACACAGCCCTCAGGTTCATAGGGGCACACAAACCTCTCCACCTCGAGAAGGTGATGGTTTCCGGATGGTTCCCATTCAACAATATATATTATATATATATAATAATATAAAATAAGACAATTCAAGATTCAAGATAATTTATTGTCATTTCAGCCATATACACAGTATACAGTGAAATGAAATAGCGTTTCCCAAGAACATAAGGTGCATAACAACATGCTACATATAACTGCAAACCAGTAAAGTGACTTGTGGAATTTAGTAGTGCGGGAATATAAATATGTCTATGTGTCTGAGTAGTGCGGGAAATATGAATATAATAAATATGAATATGAATATTAAACAATTAAACAGGTGCAATAGTGCATGAACCAAGGGCCGTGGTGGAACGCTCCGTTCACTTGCATGGCTATATGACTATATGCTCTGTAAGGTGACCTTGGGTGTCTTGAAAGGCGCCTCTAAATTAAATGTATTATTATTATTATTATTATTATGGGCCCTTCACATCAACGCCAGCTTCTTCGGTTGCTAAGCGACGTCAACGTCTTTGGCTAACTATTTCTCTGCTAATCAACACACTACGTATGGTAACAAATAAATTGTAAAAAGACACCTTGCGAAGTTAGGCTATTTTTTCGTTTGGCAAGTAGCCGCTCATAATCGAAAATAAGCCCCCTCAGGTCGAAGCACATCCGTTTCGCGTCGGTGTCTGGTTCGCCCTGTCTGGGCTTATTTTCCTGATAATGACCGGCGTTCTATTATCCCACTTAACGTCAATATTACTCTGCATGTGGAAGGGAAAATAGCTTTATTTATAATTACAATATTATGCGGCTGTTTTCCGAGACCCCCAAAGATATTTGAGTTTACTGCTTTCATGGGAGCCAGACCTCTCTCTATGGGAGCTCAGCTCCCACTGCCTCCCACCTAACTCCAACCCTGGCTGTAGGTCTTTCTACACTGCCGAGCCGGTTCCGTCGCAGCTTATTGGCACGCCCGGCGATTTCACCTTATCTCAGGTTTCCTGTGTAAAACCGAGGGGGTCAAATCCCCCGTTCGTCACGGCGCGACGAACGGGGGATATTCAAATCATATTCAAATTGCCGGGTTTCTTGGTTCACTGGGGAAGGCGGGGCTCTGCACGGAGTCTCTGACCTCTTTAGAATAATTTGTATTATTGCATACTCCCGAATGTTGTTTATGAATGATGACACCGGCATGCAAAAATGAGTTCACTCTATAGTAGGCTACCGATGCTCTTAGCGTCCTACGAGTACCCTGGAGCACTCGTTAGCTACGAGCGTTTTCAAGACGTTCGTTACCAACGATGCTTTCGGGAAACGGTGTGAAAACTGTACGATGCTCGTACGACCCACTCTGCGGTCCACTTAGGCTATCGATGCTTTTGGGAAACTGGGCCCAGTCCCTTGGAGTTGAGGAGTCGGATGGCCTGGGGGAAGAAGCTGTACTGTAGTCTGGTTGTGGCGGAACGGATGCTCCGGTACCTTCTGCCAGACGGAAGGGGGGAGAATATATATAATATACTGTATGCAATGACAACATAGCAGTGTATTAGCAAATACAAAGAGACCACAAATAATTGGCTGAACGTACAAGCTCCGTAGAGAGGAGAGGTGAAGATGGGAGACCAGATGTCCTTTCTTCATCAGCTGGGGACATCGGCAGATGATCCAAGGCAGTTATAGAGACGATAAAGTTAGACTATTAACAGCAAAAACATGCAGCTTCTTGGTGGATAAAACAGTTTCCTATTGGACTAAATTGAAACAGCGCTCATCCTTGCTAAGAAACAGCTTTTTCTGGGAAAAATGCATTTTGATTGTTTAAGGTCTGGTAATAATTTGCCGGCCGGAACAAAATCATAGATGGGCTGGATGCATGTGGCCCGTGGGCCAGCAGTTCAACAGGCACTGCCCTACTTCAACTCTTCTAAATGACTAAATAGATAAACACAGTGTTTCCCCCAGCACTGTATGGTTAAAGCCTTAACAACAATAGGGCCCCGCCACCAATGTATATAAAAAACATGTATCTATCTATTTTTTTTTAGATGCTCCTCGACCACCTTGACTAAGACATTTCCTCGGGGAAACACATACACATACGTTACACATAGGACAAGTCAAACCCTGCTATATCTGAGGGTACGGTGATAAAGTCAGGAGGTTTAACCCTTAACACCCCAGCCGTGCTCCCTCACAAGAAGGACCTGGGTTCAATCTGACAAGATGGTCTCTGGGGAAGTATTGTTATACTTCAGGAGACGGGTGTAATACATGGTCGAAGTACTGGATTGAGGGCTTTTGTTGCTTACCTTTTCTTGTTTTCTTTGGTTTTAATTTTATTCTCCTAAGAGTAATAAGAGTTATATTAGTAATGGCTTCATCTGGATCATATTTTTAAAACCATACAGTCCCAAATCACCAATAAATGACCCAGAAATAACCTCACCAATTTTCTTGACAAAATCCCCATGAATAAATTGTGTACATTAATATTTACCAGATGATGATGCAGATGACGATAAGTGTAGAGAAGACTCCTAATGCGATCCAATGAGTTCTATGGGATCTCTCTGAAACAGAAAAAGAGAAGTTGATTATTTCTTCCATAATAATAATAATAATATGATTTATTATTTTCATTATTAATAGTATTATAATAATTCAAAATATTAACAAGAGGTGCACATCCAGGCTCATATCCTAGTCAACAATGTTTCAACACAATGTATAAATGGACTTTTAGCCTAGTTAAAAATTTACACGATTTTTTTTCTTTTACATTTGATGATTGAAATCATTAATGTATTGTAAGCCTGATAACGTTTTCACTCCACGAATGGTTTAGCATCACACAGATTGATTTTGTATTTTTACCAAGAGCCTACCTTCACCAGGGTCCTCCAGTATCTTCAGTTCAATGTGGGTTACGTCTTCTTCGTCTGCGTACCTGAGAGTACACCTGTACGTCCCTTCACTCTGGGCTGATGAGGTCACATACAGCAGGAGGCTGCCTGATTCTGACAGGTCTCTTACATGCTGCTGCCACTCTGTTTCCACCACCTTCTCTTGTCCTGCTTGTCTTCTGAGGATGGTCTGGTTGTGGTTGAAGGTCCAGGTGATGTCATCGAGCCCCGAGGCGTCACAAGGGAGTAACACCTCACTCTTGGGAGCACTTTGCATTGGAGCTGATTAAGACAGACACACAAATGAACAAACAGACATATGTTATTGTTAATAAATCTGCAGAAAAATTGGACCATGACACAATTTTCCCCAATTGACCAATGGAGAATGCAAATTCCTGACCAATAATGTCAATGGTCCGACTATTCTGCAATGGGGTAGATGTTGCAGTCCAAAATATTTTCACAACACACATCTGAAGCAGTACTCTCTTATGTCATCCACTAGCGAGCGTGACAGGCCCCTTTAAGTTGCCACCGTTGAAAGTCAACACTTTATTTTTGACTGTTGCCCTGCTGATATTCAATGACTTACGGTGTTGCCTCATCGTGGCTTTCCTTCCACTGTGTTCATTTTTGACTGAGCAGCTGTATGTCGATTCTGTGCCATTGTTAATAGTCCTTATGGAGCAACTGATGTCACAGAGTCCCTGGTCGTCTTCATGGACCTCGGTTGTGTTCTGGAGGAGAGTAGCCGGGCGAGGACTGACGGACCAGGTGAGCTGTGGTCTTGGGTAGATTCCTCCAGACTGACAGGTGACAATGTTGTTCACTAGCTGAATGTCCACTCTAGCAACAGGAGCTGCGACGACATGAAACCACATTAAAACAAGAAACTAATAGTAACCATGCCTCATTTGGTTTCCTGCATTTGCATTATATATTTCACTTCATTGCAACATATGCATTGCCATTGAGATCAATGGCGTAGTTCGTTATTATTGCTAACCAAACCACAAGAGGCATAGCCACGGGCGGGACTAGGCCCGTCAACTTTTCAGTCTTGCCCTTCCAATCAGATGGCTTTCCTTTGTTTACGTTCACCATCCAAAGAAGACACACAAGTCATTCCGCTGAGAGCTCCAGAATCAGTCAATCGCCTCCAGCCGGTAGATCATCCCCGCCTCCCCTCCTGAACTTTGCTGTGAGAGCCCTCCCACTACACAATTGAGCGGAGTCTCTCTCTCTCTCTCTGTCTCTCTCTGTCTCTCTCTCTCTCTCTCTCTCTCTCTCTCTCTCTCTCTCTCTCTCTCTCTCTCTCTCTCTCTCTCTCTCTCTCTCTCTCTCTCTCTCTCTGTCTGTCTCTGTCTCTGTCTCTCTCTCTCTCTCTCCCCCTCCATCTATTTTCATCGTTGGAGTAGGCATGGTCGTATATGGCCAATCAGTTTCTATTTGATTTGAAGCTACGTTCCTGCAGTTTTGCGCATGTTTAAAATGTTATGCCAACCCAGTATTGTCAGCTGTGACCGAAAGCGTTGAAGTGTTAAATTTGACGCGCCGATGCAGTGGTCCATGCAGTTTTGCGCAAGTTTAAAATGTTGCCGCGTAATTTGTCAGCTAATCTAGGCCTATTTTATATTCAATCAAATTTGCCTGCCCACCCGTATTTTTCTGTGCTCATCCATTTGAACCTTTCTGGCTAAACCACTGCAACGCACATCAGAAAACATACCAAAAAATACTCCGAACTGACATGGGAACGTTGCAATTTTATTTTGCTGTTGAACAAAACTCAGGACTCAGATTGTAGGGTTACATCTCAAGAGTAAAATTTGTGAGTTGTAAGTGGACCATTGACTGAGTTATTGACCTTTGTTACTGTACCTATATAGCCATATGCACAATTTCTTTCCTAGAAAAATAACAAAACGTAACAACACAACTTTCTCCATCAACTTACAGCTGGTATTGGCCAAAGCCTATGCAGAGGTCACAATTTATTTTGCTAAAACATGAACATAATGCGTTTATGAGCTCAAACTAGTGGGTTGCATTATAAATACATATATTTTTTAAATAGGATATGACATCAGGACTTGAGCTCACCTCTTACTGTCAGGGTGACGAAGGTCTCCTGGTTGTTCTGTGAAGTGCTGGCGTAACACAGGTACCTGCCCTGGTCCTGGAGGTTCACCCTGGCCAGACGAAGGGATGCGTCGCCCCCTGAGATCTGGTCATTGAACAGGGAGGTCCTTCCCTTGTATAGAGGGTCCTGGTGTCCCAGTTGGTCCAGTTCATCGTAGTAGGAGTGGACCTGAACGTTCTTCCCCTTCATCTTGACCCAGTGGAGGATGGTATCACTGTTTGGCTGGAAGCGGCAAGGCAGCACACAGCTCCCCCCAAACACACAGCCCACCGGGGTGTCTGGAGATCAGAGGGTACAGCCGTGGTTGGATGTTAGAACAGCACAAAGTTGTTTTTCACTTTTTGGAAAAGGCATATGTAACTGTGAGGTAAAGGTGTAACCTCAAAGTTTCAAGTAATAGAGCTAAGCGTTTCTGGTGATTGTGTAAAATGTTGCAAAGATAACCACGGGCATGAAATACAGGATTGCACGTTTCCAAGCAGAGCTGCAGCCTTAGCATATCGTTATAGTGATAGGACTGCATAAGTCACTACATGTAAACAATGTGATAAACAGTATATACCAAACTTCCACTTTCACTTCTATCTCAGAACTGTACACCTAATTAACAAATGACTTACTTGCTTGACTTGCAAACAATGCTTGACTGCCAGCGAATGTAATTAGGCAGGTTTATCCTCTGGTGGAATTTTCAAATGGTTTCTGTCTGACTACAGCTCAAAAATATGAACCGCAGTATCTAGTAGTAATATAACATATAATTTACTGCAAAACTATTATATTGTACCCTGTTTCCGTGATCTGTTGTTGCTAAAAGAGGTAGTGAACCCAAAATCGTAATCAATTATTTTTGTTGTTCCAAAGCTGCAATATGTCGTATATGATCTTCCACACATTAATCTATTCCATTTGATCACTATTAGAGAAAATGCTGTTTTGCAAGCCTCTGCCAACCAATTTGCCAACGAAAGGAGGGCCGTGTCATCCCCATGGTTACGACCCATGGACTTTGTAAGAGTTTATAGTCTACCCTGATTGTGTATGAGCGATGCTGGTCATGAAACGTGGCGTTATAGCCTACTAAGAGTCTGAGGAGTCTAACCCTCTCTCGGTCGCGGTCATCGACCGCTGCTCGGACAGAGCTCCACACGCCCACACACACCTCACCACCGGTGTCCCTTCGTCGGGACGTTGAAGAGTATACTAAAGTCACTGACGTCACAAAATATCTCTTCCTGCGTTGGGAGCAGAGTGGAACACACAATATGTGGTTGGCAGAGACTGGCATAAACACAGGATTGATTTTAGGAAAAGATGAAAGGGTTTAGGTTCTACCCCTAGATTGTAAAATTATCAGAAGAAATGAAACGTTCTCCATATTAGTTCATACATTTAGTCAAGCTTACCTCCCTGAACGAGGACCTCCAGCATAAGAAACACGGCCGTGTGGACCAGAACTCTGTTGAGTTCTCTCATCTTGTTGATCCTTTCTGACTCTTGAGCCTCTCAAGTCGGCTGCAGCTCTGCTCATCCAGTCAGTGAAACGATCATATGACCCGAGCTGCATTCCCTTCATGGGGAGGAGGAGGAGGAGGAGGAGGAGGAGGAGGAGGAGGAGGCAAGGAGTGAGAAGTATGTTGCGGTGCCAGTCCTGCCTCACCTGTGCAGGTGGACTGCAGTGACGTCATGCCTGGTTGTTTAGAGGTTGTCTCTCAAATTGGAGGATTTATCTCGTCAGGCCACATTTCCATCAGGTGTATTGAAATGGGTGGACGTAATAATGATTTTACATTATTAAGTCCATACATTATTACATTACATTACAAATAACATTAGAAATAACATTATTAGTATTTACATGAAGTTATGTCAAACAAATCGTACTCAAACAAATCGTATAAGTGACGTTTATTAAATGCCTCTCGGCCAGCTGCAGTACAGCACAACCAGTCAAGGAATGTTTGCTATGGGAGGCAAAAAACAAAAGAAAAAAGAACAATGCAATTCCTGCCACACCTGTTCTTGTGGTCATAGATCACCTGTTTTAGCCGCAATGGGCTTCCACGCTGAGTCGATCCGAGTCGAGCCAGGCCAATACAGTATAATAGAAAAATGCCAGTAGATTACGGTTTTCTTTTGTAATATTAAAGCTTTAAAAACCTCTTGCCGAGTTCAGCACTTCAGCTTGGCATGCATGATGTTCAACCAGTGTAATGGGGGCGTTTAGCAGAACCCAAGTGCACATATAGACGACTGGCGCAGGATAAGTACGAGGCTTTATTTGGGGACAGGATCGACGGGCAGAGGGTAGTCGGCAGGCAGAGGTCGGCAACGGGTACGGCAGACGGACAGACCAGGAATAGGGAACGGGTAAGCAGACAAACCGACAGGGACTCGACGGCAGGCGGGATAGTCAGACAGGCAGAGGTCGGGGGCAGGCTGGTGGATCAGGAGCCGGGGACAGAAGAGCAGACAGACCAGCAGGGGCTGGGCGGCAGGCAGGATAGTCAGACAGGCAGGGATCGACAACGGGAGGCAGACAGGTGGATCAGGAGCCGGGGACAGAGGAGCAGACAGACCGTCAGGGGTTGGGCGGCGGGGAAGGGTCCTATAAACCTGAGGGCCAGCTTGCGACTCTCCAGCTTAAGGGGAAGGTCTCGGGTGGAGAGCCAGACCTTCTGGCCAGGCCGGTAGGCAGGGGCCGGCGAATGGCGCTTGTGGGCGGCGGCGGCAGCGTGGCGACCTGCGGCCCTAGAGAGAGCAGTGCGAGCCCGGGTCCAGGTGCGTCGACAACGCCGGATCAGGGCTTGGACCGAGGGGCAGGAAGACTCCTTCTCCAGGTCGGGGAACAGCGGTGGTTGGTACCCGTAGGCCCACTGAAAGGGAGAGAGACCGGTGGCCTGAAATGGTGGGGTTCCCTGGGGTGCGCTGTCTTGGGGACAGGGACCACACTGGACGTCTTCCACAGGATTGGGACTCTCCCCAGACCCAGGCCGATGTTAACAATGTGCTGAAAGACCCCACAGAGGTCATCAGCACAGTCCCTAAGCAGTCCGGGGCTAATCCCGTCAGGACCCGTAGCCTTCCTCACCTTCATCCTCAGCTGTTCTGGGTAGGCTGGGGAGAGAGGTGAGACCCCCGCAGGCTGGGGAGACACGCCCGAGTGAGTCGGGGAGGGGCTATGTGAAGTGAAGAACTGGAGGTGGAGATGGTCAAGGGGGGGTGGAGTTACTCCACTCTGGTAACCCCGGAGTGGGGCAGGCTGGTGGCGTAGACTGGTGGGGCAGATTGGACTGGGCTCTGGTGGGCGGGGTCTTGAGTGGTAGCGGGGGCCTCCGAATGAAATCGGTTAAAAAATTAGATGTAACTTATTTGGCCACTCCCCGTCCCCGTCTTCAGGTCCGCTCCCTCCTACTTTGCTGTGGCCTGAGATAGTTTTCAAACCCCTCCAGACCTCCCTGACATTGTTACCCTGAAGGCGCTGCTCCAATGTCCTCCTGTAGTCGTCCTGTCCCCTTCTTAGTTCCCTCTTCACATCCTTTTGCACTCTCCTCAACTCTTTATCCCCAGATGCCAAAGCCCTGGGGATAGTTTTTCAGGTCAGGGGTCACCCAGGGTTTATTATTTGGAAAACATCGTACCCTCTTTACAGGTACAGTGTTATTCACACCGAAATTAATAATCACAGATAGTCATACTATCTACATCTTCCCCGTGAGGACTGTACAGTACTTCCCAACAGTACTGTTGAAACACTCCTTAAGAGCCATGCTTGCCTCATCAGACCATTTCCTTATATACTTCTTAGTTGGTAGTTGTCTATTTACTAGGGGTATGTAACCAGGTGTCAAGTGGACCGAATTATGATCAGAACGGCCCAATGGGGGTAGGGGTATTGATTTATAGGCATCTTTGATGATAGCGTAAAACAAATCCAAATTTCTATTGTCTTACCGTTGACATATTGGGTGAATGTGGGGAGAGTGGAAGACAAGGGGGCGTGGTTCAACTCCCCAGAAATGAGAAGGAGCGCTTGGGAGTTGGATGTCTGCAACTCTGGTTCAACAGTGAGTAGAAGCTCGCAAGCAGAGACAGCATCAGCAGACGGCGGGGATGTACATGGTAATGGCAATGACGTGAACATTCTCTAGGGAGATAAAAAGGACGGATGCTGCCCCCTGTCCACTCTCACGAGTTTAAAAACATCCAGTATCACATGCGAACCCAGGGTGAGATCATTCAGCCATGTTTCTGTGAGGAAAGCAAGGCTAATCTCCCAGTACCTCTGCTGTAGTCTGGTTGAACTCTGGGTTTGTTATATTGAATTCAAAACATATAATATCAGAGATCTGAGGTTTGATTGAGCGTAAAGTAGGGATGTCCGATATTGGCTTTTTTGCCGATATCCGATATGCGATATTGTCCAACTCTAAATTTTCGATTCCGATATCAGCCGATACCGATGTCGATATTTTGGTTATTTTTCCTCAAACCTAATTTAGGTAACATTACATATCTCCTGTTGTGGAATTAACACAACATGCTTAATGTTATTGTGATGCCCCACTGGATGCATTCTTGAATGCAACAAGGCTTTCCAAATGTTAACATTGTCTGTGCAAAATAAGAAAAATACTTCAACTTAATTTAAGGGAAAAGTGCCATGTTTATTTATTTATTTTTAATGGTCTCCGACAACAGTTTGGATTACACTCTCCCTGAGATAATCTTGACAATGCCCACAACAAATAGGGCAAACTTGACTTCACAAATGATAAAACATTGTACCTGAACAACTATGTGCAACATAGCAGTATGTTTCTTTAACTAAAACTCAATAACCTTAATTGAATAAATGCACAAATATGAGTCAATTACAATGTGCACTGTACTGCACAATTTTGAAAACATTTGAGCTATAAAAAAATATGTTTTATCGGTTTTAAGGCAAAAAAATTAGATACCGATATTACATTTTTATGCTAATATCGGGCCGATAATATCGGTGGGCCGATAATATCGGACATATCTAGCGTTAAGGGACATTTTAATTGTAAAGAAACTTTTACTATATTATTTATTGTAAAATATTATAGTAAAATCCGTAAGTCTTGTTAATAATAATGGGTTAAGTCTAATATTAGAATTCTCTGCACTTTATGGGCTTAATATATGTACATGTATCATTCAGATTTGATGGATTGATCAGGTGGAAAAGATAACTTAAACACAAACGACATCAGAGGAATATAACACGCAAACAGCAGGGAGGTGGGAAATGAAGGGCAAAAGAGGAATTTATTTTAATGTATTTATTTATTTGATTTGGGCATCACAATAATAGTGTAAACTGCACAGCAGCAGATGAAGTGGAGGACTGTTTGCAACCAAACAAAACAAAATACCATAATTTACACATAGCTGACTATATAAATATAGATACAATACATCGTTTTCAAAAAAGTATTTGAAAAAGGTTGATTACAACGTCATAATACAAATAAAATTAACAATATTAATAAATAACAAGTATTCTGTTGGAGATGCTTTTGTTTTAAATCTGTGTAGAAGTCCAATGACACAGACGGTACGCTAAGATAATGGATGCATGTTACAATTCATCCATTCATAGCCTTGAAGATGAACTTAAGTTTCACGACTTGTTACAAATCTCAATGTAAAAGAAAATTGCGGGATCATTAAGATGACAAAAATCTCACCGCTTTTCAAGTGACCAAACTACAAATCGTTGTGTATTTAGTCAGAAAATGTTTCATTCCCATAAATCCAGACTCATGTGTCTGCACTCTTGGTTGTGTGTCACCAAGGTCGTCCATTTTGTCGTTGTTGTTGTTGTTGTTGTGGTGCTGAAGTTGCCTCGGTTGTCTCCATCACATTGTCTGTTTGACCTTTTCAAAGTCTTTCTCTGTTGCAGAATAAAAATATCCTCCCAGTCCATCTCAGATGAAGACACCGGGCAACATAGCGGCAGACTCTAATCCCAGCAGAGGACTCAGAGGTCAGAATCAGCCCCTACCACTCCCAGTCAACTCCTAAGCACCGCAGTAGCACCTGATGGAGATAGTTTCACTAGAGGGTTGGAGGGCAGGATGTCTCTAGATCTTCAGGTTGTGCTTCACTAGAGGGTGCTGGAGGGCTGGATGTCTCTAGACCTTCATGCTGTGTTTACCTAGAGGGTGCTGGAGGGCTGGATGTCTCTAGACCTTCAGGTTGTGTTTCACTAGAGGGTGCTGGAGGGCTGGATGTCTCTAGACCTTCAGGTTGTGTTTCACTAGAGGGAGCTGGAGGGCTGGATGTCTCTAGACCTTCAGGTTGTGTTTCACTAGAGGGTGCTGGAGGGCTGGATGTCTCTAGACCTTCAGGTTGTGTTTCACTAGAGGGTGCTGGAGGGCTGGATGTCTCTAGACCTTCAGGTTGTGTTTCACTAGAGGGTGCTGGAGGGATGGATGTCTCTAGACCTTCAGGTTGTGTTTCACTAGAGGGAGCTGGAGGGATGGATGTCTCTAGACCTTCAGGTTGTGTTTCACTAGAGGGAGCTGGAGGGCTGGATGTCTCTAGACCTTCAGGTTGTGTTTCACTAGAGGGAGCTGGAGGGCTGGATGTGGTGCTGGATGTTGCTTGACCTGCAGGCTGTGTTCAAACATACAGTTCAACAATATTGTTAAACCACTGCATTAAGTCCTTCGGCATTCTATTGCAGTTAAAGTAGCACTGTACAAATACACTTTATATAATTTGCCTAATACATTCATTTAATACAAGATGTAACTGTAACATTCAACAATATATAATATATATATAGTAAGATTTAATAAGATAATATATATACAATGACGACAAAGCATTGTATTAGCAAATACAAAGAGACCACCAATAATTGGCTGAACGTACAAGCTCCAGAGGGAGGAGGAGAGTTGAAGATTGGGGACCAGATGTCCCTTCTCCATCAGCTGGGGACATCGGCAGATGATCCAAGACATTTATAGAGAAGATAAAGTTAGACTATTACATGCAAAAACATGTAGCTTCTTGGTCGATGAAACGGTTTCCTTTTGGACTAAATTGAAACGGCTCTCATCCTTGCTAAGAAAAAGCTTTTTCGGGGAAAAATGCATTTTGATTGTTTACGTTCTGTTAATAATTTGGGCCAGCAGTTCAATAGGCCTGCCCTACTTTAACTCTTCTTAATGAATAAATAGATAAACGAGTCAAACCCTGCTATGTCTGAGGGTACGGTGATAAAGTCAGGAGGTTTAACCCTTAACACAAACAACTTTCTCAGCCTTGTCCAGCCGTGTTCCCTCACAAGAAGGACCTGGGATTACCTGACCAGATGGTCTCTGGGGAAGCATTGGTACACTTGAGATGCAGACGGGTAGTCGAAAAACAGCATATTTCTTTTTTCCTAAGATTAAAAAGAGTTCAATTAGTAAAGGCTTCTTCTCAATCATATTTGTAAAACCACACATCGGTCCCACATCAAATATAAATGACCGAGAAATAACCTCACCAACTTTCTTGACAAAATCAACTTTAATGAAACGTGTACATTAGTATTTACCTGATGAAGATGCTGATGACGATAGCTGAAAGAATAGCTGCAAGGATGACTCCTAATGTGATCCAAAGTGTTCTAATGGATCCCTCTGAAACAGAGAAAGAGAAGATCATTATTTCTTATTATTATTTATCTTATTATTATATATATGATTTTTTATAATTATTTTCATAATTAATGCTAGTTTAACAATAACAAATATCAGCAAGAGGTGCAATATACATTCAAGTAGCTCAATGTTAATCACTACTTAGTCAACAATGCTATCGACCCAATTTCTAACGTGACTTTAGTTATCGGCCTATGGTGAAAATTGTAAAAAACAAAAAAGACAATTTACAATGACATCAAAGTATTGTAAGCCCGATGTCCCTTTCACACCATGGATGGTTTAAGCATCACACAGACTGCTTTTGTATTTTCACCAAGAGCCTACCTTCAATAGGGTCCTCCAGTATCTTCAGTTCAATGTGGGTTACGTCTTCTTCGTCTGCGTACCTGAGAGTACACCTGTACGTCCCTTCACTCTGGGCTGATGAGGTCACATACAGCAGGAGGCTGCCTGATTCAGACAGGTCTCTTACATGCTGCTGCCACTCTGTTTCCACCACCTTCTCTTGTCCTGCTTGTCTTCTGAGGATGGTCTGGTTGTGGTTGAAGGTCCAGGTGATGTCATCGAGCCCCGAGGCGTCACAAGGGAGTAACACCTCACTCTTGGGAGTACTTTGCATTGGAGCTGAATTAGATGGACACACGATTGGACAAACAGACATATTAGATATTGTTATGAAATCTGCAGAGATTTTGGACCATGACAACCTTTATCCTATTTTGACCAATGGAGAACGCATTTCCCAGACCCATGATGTAAATGGTCCCATTTTCAGCGGAAAATGAATAGACGTTGCACACAAACATATTTTCTCGATAAAAATATGAAGCAGTACTCTTATGTTAGCTATTTAAGAGGTGGTGGTTTCCCCTGAAATTGAAACGACTCAATTGGATCGCAACAGTTCTAATCAACGCTTTACTACTGACTGTCTATCTGATTTTCAAAGACTTACAGCGTAACCTCAGTGTTGCTTTCCTTCCACTGTGTTCATTTTGGACTGAGCAGCTGTAGGCCGAGACTGTGTCACTGTAAACAGTCCTTAAGGAGCCGCTGATGTCATAGAGTCCCTGGTCATCTTCATGGACCTCGGTTGTGTTCTGGAGGACAGTAGCCGGGCGAGGACTGACAGACCAGGTGAGCTGTGGTCTTGGGTAGATTCCTCCAGACTTACAAGTGACAATGTTGTTCAGTAGCACAATGTCCACTCTAGTAACAGGAGCTGGATCAGGAGCTGCAACGACATGGTACCGCATTAAAACAAGGAACTCAAAGAGCTATCGTTTTCCCAATAGAATGTTTTTACTTATTTATACATCCTATTAAAACAGGACTTGAACTCACCTCTCACTGTCAGGATGACGAAGGTCTCCTGGTTGTACTGTGAAGTGCTGGCGTAACACAGGTACCTGCCCTGGTCCTGGAGGTTCACCCTGGTCAGACGAAGGGATGCGTTGCCCCCTGAGATCTGGTCATGGAACAGGGAGGTCCTTCCTTTGTAGAGAGGGTCCTGGTATCCCAGTTGGTCCAGTTCATCGTAGTAGGAGTGGACCTGAACGTTCTTCCCCCTTATCCTCACCCAGTGGAAGATGGTATCCCTGTTTGGCTGGAAGCGGCAAGGCAGCACACAGCTCCCCCCAAACACACAGCCCACCTGGGTGTCTGGAGATCAGAGAACAGGGGGGTGTTGGGTCCATGGATCTTCTGGCCAATCGATTTTCGTTTTAAAACCAGGAAATGGAAAACGGATAACGAGCCGTCTCCCGTCTCCATCCCGTCTCCCGTCTCGGAGTCGGAAAATGGGAAACGAGGAACGAACCTATTTCCCATTTCCCATTTCTGATTTCAAAACGGGAAACGGGGAACGGGTCGTTTTCTGTGGTTCGTGTGCGTGGTTATGAATGGAAATTCGGGTAAATAAAAACAGGGGCAATTTTCCATCACTGATTTTGCATTAATTTTGCATTAATCTGACCCGGAATTTGATGTCTTTTGTCAGTGTCTGTTAATCATGGCTGGCTACCGTTGATGAAGTTGGACATTTAATACACAAAATTAGGCAAAGCGGCATGTCTTATGCTGACATTTCAGAAAGACTAGTCGCTGAATTTGGTTTGCAGAGAGAAGTATTCGGCGATACTGCTCCGAGCATGATTTGTTGAGGCGTCCTCTGTCAAGCGACCGATTAGAGGTGGCTCGCGCGATTCATGAGGTAGGTTAGTAGCCTGGGCGAAAGCCGACTGCGCGGAGCCAAAATGTAATGATGGGCAAATGAAGTTTTGTTGAAGCTCAGATCCATATAGGCATATTGTTTCAAAAATTGGGTTAGTAGGCTACTTGAAGTGTCAGGGCCCTCTCATGTTTGCAATTAAATGCGCCCAATTCGACAAGACGTGACATCCTACCCCCGAAAATATTGGACTGAGCTCAAACTTTTGCACACTATACTTGCATACATTTGACATTTTACGCAACTTGTATTTTTTGGTGATCAGAATAAATCCTCTTCTCCTTGTTTTTCATAAATTATGATGATGATGTGTGTGTACCTAGCCTACTACTGCTATTAATGAAGATGGACGTAATGCAGTCAATCTAGCCTTTTCCCGTCCATGAGAAATGTACTGCGTATTCGGCAGTGGGTTAGGCCTATTTATCCTTTGAAATAAGTTATATCTCATGTCATGTGTATGTGAACACTTAGGCCTATGACCTGTGGGTCTTATGTCTGCTAGCGTTTTGGAGTGCGCGCACCCAGTTAAAACAGGTGCCGGACTAAACGCAATCGAACAAAAGAAGAAAAAGGTCCGCACACTGTTCTGCTCCCAGTTTATTATACACAACGTTTCGACCAGTCTGGTCTTCGTCAGGTGTAGGTGTGAGTTTGTGTTTCTGACAGTTCTTTTAATTTTTAAGTTTTAAAGACTCTCAATCAGGGGCGGGCGCAGTGCGCCGATGAATGACAGCTCCACACTTCATATTTAAAACACAATAAAAAAAGAATTGGGCCTACACAAAAACCCAAATGAATATGAAATAAATTACATAGCCTATGCTGAAGAAAAAGGAACACCATTCAATAGAAACAAAGATGACAAGTGCACAAATATAGGCCTAGGCCTACAGAAATAGGCCTATGTTGGCCTATCACCAAAACGGTGAACGGGCTGGAGAGGGCGTGGTGAAACAGAAGCCTGTGTCCAAGTAGCCGTGTTGCCTCATACCACTACACTATCATTGCCAAATGTATTGTAAAATCTACTAAATGTTTAGTATGTCAGCATTAAAAGCAATTTTCCCTGTGAAAGTGTAGACCAATTCACTGAAGGACAAACTAACATGTTGCTTTGTCTTTTGCTTCATATGCATTTACTGTAGTTAATGCAATAGGCCTACCTTATTTCAACTGAAACACCTTATCATGTTGCTTCACTATATTTAAATCATGTACTTATTAGTTCATACATGTGTAAATAGTGTAACAAATCACGGATGCGTAATATGGCTTTTTATGAATAAACACTAAACACAACTCAATTTCAAAATGGCACGGACTTTATGCCCTGGTACAAGTTATCTCGAACAGACCGTTACCGTCACACAGCTGTAAATGCAGTCCCAACACAAAACAACTATGCGCCCGCCGCAAGTCATTATGGGGCGACTATGCCGGCACGTTAGAATAGGCCAGTATATACTGAATTAAAGTAAATTCAGCTTTTTTCAGGTCCATATGTGTACGTGCTGATCTGGAGTCAGTTTGGTAGGATTTGGGTATAAATGGGTATACATTTTTATATTTAAAGATATTCATGTAATTGCCATGCAAGATTGGTTAACCCGAACCAGCGGACAAAGAATTCAACCCGCGGCAACACTTCAAAAGTAGCCCAATTCCGCGGTAAAACCGTGTACCTGGCAACACTGGTCATCAGCACATACAACAGAACCAGTTCCGGGTCATATTAATGCAAAATCAGTGATGGAAAATTGCCCCTGTTTTTATTTACCCGAATTTCCATTCATAACCACGCACACGAACCACAGAAAACGACCCGTTCCCCGTTTCCCGTTTTGAAATCGGAAATGGGAAATAGGTTCGTTCCTCGTTTCCCATTTTCCGACTCCGAGACGGGAGACGGCTCGTTATCCGTTTTCCATTTCCTGGTTTTAAAACGAAAATCGATTGGCCAGAAGATCCACGGACCGTGTTGGAGCCCTATTCATTAACTTTATAAGCAGGTCCATAAGTAATACTCTGATGGAGATAGCCGTTTATGAGTTACTACTCGATCAAAGATTATCTTACATCACTCATAAAAAATGACCTTTAGACCTCTGTAATCTGAGAGAGTGAACGACGACTAAATCCTCTTAACTAATCCAGAAGACGGACTAATGTCCTCTTATGCCTTTTAGAGTTAGTTTTTTGACCAACTAAATATCAAGCATAACAAACCAAACATAGAAGAACTCTTGATATTAGGTCTGTCAGAGAGCGGTTTATATTCGGTCCAGTTTACCTCCCTGAACGACGACCAGCCCCGTCAGTAACACGACCGCCTGAACCACAACACTGCCCAGTGCCGTCATTGTCTCCGTCTTCCTCTCTCAGCCTTCTAAATCAGGGCGTTTCCCAAAACAGTCAGGAAGTTAGCATTTTGCCGACTTATTACTAATACCAGTTGTACTAGCAGCAGCCGAAGTAGGCCTACTAGGCCTAGTGTTTCCCAAAAATCTCCAGCTAACATAGCAATACTAGCTGACCTCTTCGTTGATAAACTGCGTGCTAATCGGATGAACAGAGTCCTGAAGGGAGTTTCTTCTTTTTTTGTTTCTTGGCAGATTACAACTTTTTTTTAGTATACCGCCACCAACTGTACAGGTGTAATACTGCACGTCGTATATTAAATAAAATAAAAAATAAATGAAAGAAAGAAAAATAGGCTCCCTTGTCCTCCCCTTTTTTTCAATGACCTGTGTCAAGGCTATGTAAAGCTGCCATGGAATCTGTACATATAACGGTTCTCAATGGCTTAACTTCCTCAATTCACCTATCTGTTATTATTATCCCAGTCAGCTCAATAGAATATTCAGATAGAAAATTATTTAACCTGTAACCATCTCTTTTGTCAAATTCTGGAATATATACCCCAATACCACAGTGCCCATTTTGTGGATCTTTTGATCCATATATATATATATGTTAACATACAGAAAGACTTTTTTAAATAACACTGGCAATATGCGGCACATTTTTTTTCATTTGGATAGCCTACTCTCTCTTTACTTCCAATAACTGAAGGCAGAGTTTGGAGTTGCTGGAGTCAATCAATCATTGCAACTGAAGGACGAGAAGGGTCTAAAAACCGATGCTTGTGTGGCGGTTGACATAGTTTCAAAGTTTATACCGTTTATACTCGGTAATACCGGTGTTGAGACGAGTGTATTACTCGGTGTGAAAATGTCCACACCGCAGCAACCCTAGTGAAAACCAGGACTTCCAATACAATTATATGAAACAAACATACATTTTCTAAAAATAGTAATGATTTATGTGACCGTTTAATGTTTATAACATCTGGTGCAACCATAGCCGCGAGAACGTATTCTCAGCAGGGGGTGCTGGAAAAAAAAAACTCAGCCTGCACTAGACTCGCAACTCGTTACATTGATAAAAAAAGATATATAGCAGCGCAGCTCAATTACACCAGTGCATGCGCGCACAGTTGAAAATCGATCGTTGTGTTCACTTTCTTCACACCATGGTTCACATCCAGCTGCTCACAGAACAAGTTTAGCGCACCACCGCTACCCTCACACTTTTTCATATAACCTTTTTTCAGCACTAGGTCATATGAGCATTAAATAAATGCTGCGTCTCAAAATGCCTTGGACAGCAGCGAGGATGACTCGCTTTGCCACGGGCCGAAACAGTTCGGAGCGACCACAGCCAGAGCGAACACAGCGGGGCAGAGGAGTGTCAGGAATAGTCTTTGGTGTACACATCAGTACGGCCTATTTGCACTACTGTTTAGTGGCAATGCAGTGTTTTATTCTATGCCTTTTTATTTTCGTATATTATTTCAATGAATACAATTTATTTATTCATAAAAACAAGATCTGGTCTTCAAATCTTTTTTCCAAATATAGGTCGTCCCCATTTCCACTGCAGGGTGCGGAACGGATCGGATCGCAAAGGGGCGGTAGGGAGGGGGCAGTATAGCCCAGCTCAGTTCCGAGGTCGCGTTTCCACTGCCGACAGTACCCTTGGTGGTAGGCCGGATGTCAATCGCCGCGGCAGCTACGTAAACATCGTAAACAACGTCTTCCTCCGCAAGAATGCAGACGAACGTCTCCACCTCCTTGTTCGCCCAAGCAAGCTTTTTACGCGACATGTTAATTGTAAAGAATAATACCTCGAGGCTACTGTTTGTTTGTTTTTATCCCCGCGTCACCCGGAAGTGACGATTCTGTCGACCAATCAACGGAGGGGGGGTGTAGCTAGAATTCCAGGGTACCCTTTCAGGCGTCTGGTCTCGTTTTGGGTACCGCAACGGAGTAGTCCCTAGAATGGGGTCGGAACGGGTACGGCAAAGTCCGGGTCACGCCCACTTTTGGCGGTGGAAACGCGATCCGACCCGCACCTTTGCGATCCGATCCGTTCCGCACCCTGCAGTGGAAATGCGTCATTACAATGGGGTTTGTGTTTATATTCGGACCAATACGGTACAGCGGGCGCTCACATGACGTTAAGCATTTCCTGGTGCATAATGTGACGCTTCAGAACCTAAAATCCCGTTTCTCCCCGTTGACACGACAACACATAACCGGCGTTTTCAGAAATCTCCACTTTGGCCGGAGTTTTTAGAAATGATCGTTTTTTGTGATAAGACAGGGCCTCGGACAGGGGGTGTTGCAGCACCCCCAGCACCCCTACTTCCCGCGGTACTGGGTGCAACTTACAGCTGAATAGAGTGGCGAAGTCACGCCCCTTCCGGTAGGGCTCATGGGACCTATGAGATCGAAAAATATGAATGGGTGTCAATGGAGAGAAAATAATTATTTTCTGGTCCCGGTCTTTATATGCCCTGGATTACACATATGTTGTTTGTGGATTTAAAGGATAATTTTTCATGCAAAGAGTTCGACCGTTTATTGTGCAATTGTTTAGATAAAGGCTGTAGAGAAAACACAACGAGAAAGACTACACGGCTCGTATGTGACGTCACGCTCCCTGCGACTGGCGTGGAGAAGACCAACAATCTTCCCATCGGCATAACTGAAACTCTGCACGTGCCCCGATTTATAATGGTTTTCACCTCTTTCGATGCTTTTATCCTCCCCTTGGAAAAAGCGGTGAAGTGGGGCAGAGAGATCGCCATCTCTGTGCCGAGTTCCAAGGGCGGGTGTGGTGACGTATATCATATGCGTCTAGAGCAGCGAAGAGCTGTAGTTCACAAAGCGGCCTCACATAAAACCTAAAATTATCAAACTTCTTCACGAACATTTTTAGTTTTCTTTGCATGAAAAATTATCATTTAAATCCACAAACAACATATGTGTAATCCAGGGCATATAAAGACTGGGACCAGAAAATAATTATTTTCTCTCCATTGACACCCATTCATATTTTTCGATCTCATAGGTCCCATGAGCCCTACCGGAAGGGGCGTGACTTCGCCACTCTATGTAGTGCCATGTTGTTAAACGAAAACCTACGCTAGCCTGGCTCGCTCTCGCGCATCTCTGTTCGCGCTCGTGCATGATTGCGCGTCCAGGTACTTGGAACGGGTGGAGTCAGAGTCAGCGTTGAAGGAGAGGGGGTAGGACCATTTGAGTTGTGTATTTTCAAAATCTGCTGGCGTTTCGCAAATCGCATACCCAACCTTTAACGTGAACGCGCATTCGCTGCACTCACGACGATCGTAGGATTGTACCTGACATGGTGCTGAAACGGGCTATGACGCAGGGGGAGACGCAGGAATGTCGGAGAAAATGGGGTTAAAAAGGGTTAAAATATCTCCCCATCAAGGCCAACCGCAGAGTAGCCTACGAAAAGAACAGATTGCAATAATATGAATGCTAAAGATATTAAAACACAATGGATTAAGCCTAGGCCGACATATATATCAGTCCTAATCCTGAGCGCACGATCGGGAGGTGGAAGTTGCGCTAAGATGCCTTCACAAGTCCAGCGGAGGGCTCCAGTTTTCGCCGGCCAAGTCATGCGCTGTGATATGTGTGAGTGACAGCTATGTTGCACTACATTGCAGCTAGGCTGGGGTAGCTTTGGTTGAACCGGAGGACATTGAGGACGATGACGACGAGGAAGATCGGTGTGAGGACGGCCTCCCTCATAACTACGCGGCTGGTTTTCATGCACGTCGAAGAGTGATTGAGACTTTTTTTTAACCCCCTCCACCCTCCCACATGTCACTAAACATTCCCGTCAACGTGACCAATCCCCACCATATCCCAGCCTTTTGCCTGGTCCTTTGCATTTTTTTTTTAAATATTTTTATAATTAATATTTTTTTTATTTTACATTATTTTAGGCTACGTTTTATGAGTAGCCTATGTCAGTCTGCACAAATCCCCCCCACTTTCTCTCACACATTTTAAGTGCCCTACCTGCTCAAACATTTCCTGGACTGTCTCTCTCAAACTAAGAACATAATGGCCCACATTAGGCTCAGACGCACGTGATACACCATTACCAATGTGTTATAATAAAACACATCCAATACTAGGAATGTCCGCTGGTTACGCCACTGAGGCTATAGTAGGCTAACGAGGCTCTTCGTCCTACGAGTACCCTGGAGCACTCGTTAGCTACGAGCGTTTTCAAGACGTTCGTTACCAAAGATGCTTTCGGGAAACGGTGTGAAAACTGTACGATGCTCGTACGACCCACTCTGCGATCCACTTTAGGCTAAAGATGCTTTCGGGAAACGGGGCCCAGTCCTCACCGGACGCCCCTCTAATAATAATAATACATTTTATTTATGGGCGCCTTTCTTGACACTCAAGGTCACCTTACAAAATCAAACATCCATAGTAGCAAACAACAAGACAAAACAAAAAACAACAACAACATAATAAAACAGTATACATGAGAAAAACAGTGTGTTCATTCTAGTCCCAAGAATGCAACTGACTTAAAGGGAGTAGGCTTAGGTGAATAGATAAGTTTTCAGGTGAGATTTGAAGGTGATAATGGAACTGGAGAGCTGGATGTCATGAGGCAGAGAGTTCCAGAGGGGGGGGTTACTGCTCATGGCGCCCCCCACAAATATGGCGCCCCGTGCCCAGAACCACACCTGCTGATGGTACACTAAGGTAATGGACGCATGTTACAATTCACCCATTCATAACCTAAGAGATTTAAATCTAAATGTATCTCAATTTGGGATCATAAAGATGACAAAAACTCACTGCTTTTCAAGTGACCAAATTATTTAGTTTAGTCATAAAACTTGGTCATTCCCATTATTCCAGATCCATGTGTCTGAGCTCTTGGACGTGTGCTCTTTGGTGCATCACCAAGGACGTCCATGTTGTTGTTGTTGTTGTGGTGCTGAGGTTGCTCGGTTGTTCTCACCCATCACATTGTCCGTCTGACCTTTTCAAAGTCTTTCTCTGGTGCAGAATGAAAATATCCTCCCAGTCCATCTCAGATGAAGACAGCGGGCAACATCGCAGCAGACTCTAATCCCAGCAGAGGACTCAGAGGTCAGAATCAGCCCCTACCACTCCCAGTCAACTCCTAAGCACCGCAGTAGCAGAGATAGACGGAAAGAGACAGACAAGATATTGTTATGGAATCTGCAGAGAGACTGGACCATGAAACAATTCTTCCTTCCATTGGGATTAGAAAGATTGGGATATATTAATATTAATTACCTGACTGCAGCTGTAACATATAATGAACACCCACCTGCTGAAGGCTGTGTTTCACTGGAGGTAGCTGGAGTGCTAGATGTTGGTAGATCTGCAGGTTGTGTTTCACTGGAGGGCTGGATGTGGTGCTGGGTGTTGCTTGACCTGCAGGCTGTATACAAACAAACAGTTCAACAATATTGTTACACCACTGCATTAAGTCCTTAGGCATTCTACTGCATATAAAGTAGCACTGTACAAATACACTTTAAATAATTTGCCTGATACATTCATTTAACACAAAATGTAATTTTTAACATTCAACAATATATATATATATATAATAAGATAATATATACACAGTGACGACATAGCAGTGTATTAGCAAATACAAAGAGACCACAAATAATTGGATGAACGTACAAGCTCCGTAGAGAGGAGGAGAGGTATAAACTGGGTACCAGTCTGATGTCCCTACTCCATCAGCTGGGGACATCGGCAGATGATCCAAGACAAGAGAAGATACAGTTTAACTATTACAAGAGAAAACATGCAGCTGCTTGGTCGATAAAAACGTTTCTTTTTGGACTAAGTTGAAACAGCTCTCATCCTTGCTAAGTAAAAGCTTTTTCAGGGAAAATTGTATTTTGATTGTTTACGTTTTGATAATAATTTGGGCCAGCAGTTCAATAGGCCTGCCCTATTTTAACTCTTCTAAATGACTAAATAGATAAACATATGATGAGTCAAACCCTGCTATGTCTGAGGGTACGGTGAAAAAGTCAGGAGGTTTAACCCTTAACACAGATAACTTCCTCAGCCTTGTCCAGCCGTGCTCCCTCAAAAGAAGGACCTGGGATTACCTGACCAGATGGTCTCTGGGGAAGCATTGCACACTTCAGGAGATGCAGACGGGTGTTGGATGATGGTCGAAGTTCCGGATTGAGGGCTTTCGTTGCTTACTTTTAGTTTTTTTCTTTGGTTTGACTTTTTTTCTCCTAAGACTAAGACTACTTCAACTCTTCTTAATGACTAAATAAATAGATAAACATATGACGGGTCAAACCGTGCTTTGTCTGAGGGTTCGAAGTACCGTATTGATGGCTTTCGTTGCGTTGTTTGACATTTTTTCTCCTAAGAAAAAATGAAAAAAAGAGATACATTAGTAATGGCTTCATCTCAATCTTTTTTGTTAAACCACTCAGTCCCACATCACGAAAAAATTACCCAGAAATAACCTCACCAACTTTCTTGCCATAATCACAGTTAATAAAATGTGTACATTAGTATTTACCAGATGATGATGATGCTGATGACGATAGCTGCAAGGAAGACTCCTAATGGGATCCAATGTGTTCTATTGGATCCCTCTGAAACTGAGAAAGAGAAGTTTCTTCCAAAATAATAATTGGATTTTTTATAATTATTTTCATTATTAATACTAGCATAATAATAACAAACATTAGCAAGAGGTAAAAAAAAGACAATGTACATTGACATCAAAGTATTGCAAGCCCGATGTCCCTTTCACACCACGGATAGTTTAAGCATCACACAGATTTATTTGCAGATACAGAGCTGTATTAGTTCTCAGCCAGACAGTGTTGCTGATAATAATGTCATGAATTATATCAAACTACCACTAGAAAAATGTAAAGCCATTAAATTTTACAAGACTGCTAATGCTTCTCTGTTTAATGATTCTAATATTATGAGATTGATTTGGCAGAGGGACATTAGTGTAGAGATCAAGTGTGACAATTGGGCAAAGATGTTTGCGGATTGTGGTAAATATGTGAGAGAGGCAAGGGGAAAGCTCACACAATACAAAATATTACATAGATACTTTTATACTCCTTCTAAAGTCCACAGGATGAAGAAGGGTCCTCTTGAGAAGGGTCTTGGGACCACATAAAGGTTGACAATGACCCCACCTAATACAGCTATAACTGCGAATGCAACTAACTTCACCGGTTCCACTGTAACAAATGTATTCGATTTTTGTCATTAGCCTGTAATTAATTGTGGGGTCTGATCATGTCACATTCCTGGGGGGGAGAAGAAATTGAAAGAAACATTGGCCCCTGTTTGTTGGTATGGTTTCTAGTTTAGAAGTTTTAGTAGAACATTTACTTGTTCTCATTAACTATTTGTTTGTTTGAATAGTTTACCTTTAGCTATTTTAATGGTTGATTTTTTTTAATGATTTTTTTTCTTGAGAGCTGGAAATAAATTGAGTGTATGCCGCCATTAAATCCATGAAATTGAAGCTATTAAATGTATGAATTTTGTGTTGCGCTCTACACGCATGTCGTTGGCAGAAACAGACAGGAACGACAAGAGCCGCAATCATGTCTTGTTGTGCGGTTGGTTGCGCAAACCCTTTTAATAAGACTGATTATCCCATTTATTCTACTTCTTGCTTGCCAACATAATAAAACAATTCAAATACTTTAATAATTCTGCTTTTTTTTATTCGTATTGCACTCTTATTAAATGTATACTCTGTTTGAGTTAATCTCCCTCAAAAAGTAGTCCCCTTTAATTAAGATCGATCAAACATGTTTTTGACACCTCGAAGGGCATTATTATGCATATACCATGGTCACTTGCCAAGGAGAAGAAATTAAGATCATTCAATTAAGGTCTTCACATAAATAGGACGGACCGTAGCTACAACTTGGCAACGGGAGGTATTCGAGTCCGATGAGCTATGAGCCAGAGAGCTAACGCTTTGGATTGTACATATTTATAAATCGAAATACGTCCCAGCCTTTATACTACAGATACTCTAGGGTTCATATAACCGCGTTGTCTGATTACAGTTTAATTCATTTTTCACATTTTACCAGCTCTCGTTTTGAAGAATAATCACTGCGCCATTCGTTTCAATGGGAATCGCGACGTTCTATACTTTCAACATAAAGTGTACATATTTATAATTCGAAAAATCGTCCCAGCCTTTATTCCACCGATACGTCTAGGGTCTATACTAGCATATAACCATGTTGTCTGATTACAGTTTAATTAATATTTCACAATTTACCAGCTCTTGTTTTGAAGAATAATCACTGCCATTCGTTTCAATGGGATTCGCGGCAGTCTATACTTTCAACATAATGTGTACATATTATAATTCGATAATAATTTGTCCCAGCCTTTATACCAGAGATTTTCTTTTTGCAATCTTTCTGCACACGCATCCGCCGTTTTGATAAACAAATAATCCCTCTATCCTATGACCTGGTAACATTTAAGTACCGTCTGTGAACATTTTATCAATATGTGAATTCTGAAAAATAAAATAATAATAATGAAAAAAATAATCCTTACAAAAACAATAGGGTTCCAACCCTTCAGGCTTGGCCCCCTAAAAAAGGAAAACATCACACAGATGTATGTGTTTGTATTTTCATCAAGAGCTTACCTGCCATAGGGTCCTCCGGTATCTTCAGTTCAATGATCTTCAGTTCAATGTGGGTTACGTCTTCTTCGTCTGCATTCCTGAGAGTACACCTGTACGTCCCTTCACTCTGGGCTGATGAGGTCACATACAGCAGGAGGCTGCCTGATTCAGACAGGTTTCTTACATGCTGCTGCCACTCTGTTTCCACCACCTCCTCTTGTCCTGCTTGTCTTCTGAGGATGGTCTGGTTGTGGTCCAGGTGATGTCATCGAGCCCTGAGGCGTTACAAGGGAGTAACACCTCACTCTTGGGAGCACTTTGCATTGGAGCTGAATTAGATGGACACACGATTGGACAAACAGACATATTAGATATTGTTATGAAATCTGCAGAGATTTTGGACCATGACAACCTTTATCCTATTTTGACCAATGGAGAACGCATATCCCAGACCCATGATGACAATGGTCCCATTTTCAGCGGAAAATGAATAGACGTTGCACACAAACATATTTTCTCAATAAAAATATGAAGCAGTACTCTTATGTTAGCTATTTGCGAGGTCTCAATTGGACTCTCAATTGGATCGCAACAGTTCTAATCAATGCTTTACTACTGACTGTCTATCTGATTTTCAAAGACTTACGGCGTAACCTCAGTGTTGCTTTCCTTCCACTGTGTTCATTTTGGACTGAGCAGCTGTAGGTTGATTCTGTGTCATCGTAAACAGTCCTTAAGGAGCCGCTGATGTCATAGAGTCCCTTGTCATCGATATGGACCTCGGTTGTGTTCTGGAGGACAGTAGCCGGGCGAGGACGGACGGACCAGGTGAGCTGTGGTATTGGGTAGATTCCTCCAGACTTACAGGTGACAATGTTGTTCACTAGCACAATGTCAACTCTAGCAACAGGAGCTGCAACGACATGGCACCAAATTAAAACAAAAAACTAATAGTAACCATGCCTCATTTGGTTTCCTGCATTTGCATTACTACTGATATCAATGGTGTAGTTAGGTATTATTGCTAACCAAACTAGGAACGTTACTTCAGAAAATATACCAAAATGCACACACAACTGACATGGAAACGTTGCAATTTTATTTTGTGGTTGAACAAAACACAGGTCTCAGATTGTAGGGTAATATTTGAAAAGTAAAGCTTGTGAAGTGTAAGTGGATCCTTACCTGAGTTATTGATCTTTGTAACTGTACTTTATGAAAATATATAGCCAACTACACATTTGCTTTAGATGCATAGAAAATTACATAACTGCGTATCTACACAACTTTCTGCATCGACTTGTTTTGACATTGGTTAAATCCTATGCAAAGGTCACATTATATTTTTGCTGAAACCTGAATATAATTTGTTTATGGGCTTAAACTACCCGTCGGTGGGTTGCATTATAAAAATAATTGTTTAAAATAGGATTTGACATCAGGACTTGAGCTCACCTCTCACTGTCAGGATGAAAAAGGTCTCCTTGGTGTTATTCAAAGTGCTGGCGTAACACAGGTACCTGCCCTGGTCCTGGAGGTTCACCCTGGCCAGACCAAGGGATGCGTTGCCCCTTGGGATCTGGTCATAGAACAGGGAGGTCCTTCCCTTGTAGAGAGGGTCCTGGTGTCCCAGTTTGTCCTGGTCATCGTAGTAGGAGTGGACCTGAACGTTCTTCCCATTCTTCTTGATCCAGTGGAGGGTCAAATTACTGTTTGGCTGGAAGTTGCAAGGCAGCTCACAGCTCCCCCCAAACACACAGCCCACCTGGGTGTCTGGAGGTCAGAGGGTACAACCGTGGTTGGATGTTAGAACAGCAAACACTTCTTATTCACTTTTTTGGAAAAGGCATATGTAACTGTGAGGGAAAGGTGTAACCTCAAAGTTTCAAGTAATAGAGCTAAGCGTTTCTGGTCATTGTGTAAAATGTTGGAAAGTTACCCACGGGCGTGAAATACAGGATCGCGCGTGTCCAAGCAGAGCTGCTGCCATAGCATATTGTTATAGTGATAGCACTGCATAAGTCACTACATGTAAACAATGTGACAAACAGTATATACCAAACTTCCACTTGCACCAAACCACTTTCACTTTCACTTCTATCTCTTTCGACTCGACTTTCGACTTTCGACTTTATTGTCCCCAAGGGGAAATTTTTCTTCACGTCACAGTACATTACATATTTCTCAGAACAGTACACCTCACTAAACAAATACTTGCTTGACTTACAAACAATGCTTGACTGCTAGTGAATGTAATCAGGCAGGTTTATCCTCTGGTGGAATTTTCAAATGGTTTCTGTATGACTAGAGTATAAAAATATGAACTGCACTAGTATCATATAATGTACTGCAAAATTATTATATTGTACCCTATGCTTCCGAGATTTGTTGTTGCTAAAAGAGGTACTGAACCCAAAAAATCATCATAAATTATTCTCAATATGTCGCAGTAACACAGTCATCTGTTCCATTTGATCACTGTTAGAAAATGCTCTGTTTTGCAAGCCTCTGCCAACCAATTTGCCAACCAAAGGAGGGGTGTGTCATCCCCATGGTTACGACCGAAGGAATTTTGTAAGACTTTATAGTCCCTTATAGTAACCCTCATTGTGTATGAGCGTTATAATGAGCGACGTTGGTCATGAAACGCGGCACACAACGTGGCGTTTGAGGAGTTTAACCCTCTCTCGGTCATGGACAACAACCGCTGCTCAGACAGAGCTCCACACGCCCACACACACCTCACCACCGGTGTCCCTTCGTCGGGACGTTGAAGAGTATACTAAAGACACTGACGTCACAAAAATATCTCTACCTGCATTCGGGAGCAGAGTGGAATGCGCACTAAGGGTTGGCAGAGACCGGCATAAACACAGGATTGATTTTAGGAAAAGCTGAAAGGGTTTAGGTTCTACCCCTAGATTGTAAAATTATCAGAAGAAATGAAACGTTGTCCATATTAGTTCATACATTTAGTCAAGCTTACCTCCCTGAACGAGGACCTCCAGCATAAGAAACACGGCCGTGTGGACCAGAACTCTGTTGAGTTCTCTCATCTTGTTGATCTTTTCTGACTCTTGTGCCTCTCAGTCGGCTGCAGCTCTGCTCATCCAGTCAGTGAAACGATCCTATGACCCGAGCTGCATTCCCTTCATGGGGAGGAGGAGGAGGAGGAGGCAAGGAGAGAGAAATATGTTGCGGTGCCAGTCCTGCCTCACCTGTGCAGGTGGACTGCAGTGACGTCACACCTGGTTGTTTAGAGGTTGTCTCTCAAATTGGAGGATTTATCTCGTCAGGCCACATTTCCATCAGGTGTATTCAAATGGGTGGACGTAATAATGGTTTTACATTATTACGTCCATACATTTTTTTTTACATTACATTACAAATAACATTAGAAATAACATTATTAGTATTTACATGAAGTTATGTCCAACAAATCGTACTCAAACAAATCCTATAAGAGACATGTATTAAATGCCTCTCGGCCAGCTGCAATACAGCTGTACTGCAGCTGGCCGAGAGGCATTTAATACATGTCTCTTATAGCTAACATTCCTTGAATGGTTGTGCTGTAATGTACAGCACAACCATTCAAGGAATGTTTGCTATGAGAGGCAAAAAAACAAAAGAAAAAAGAACAATGCAATTCCTGCCACACCTGTTCTTGTGGTGATTGGTCACCTGTTTTAGCCGCAATTGGCTTCCACCCTGAGTCAATCCGAGTTGAGAGAGACCAATATAGTATAATAGAAAAATGCCAGTAGATTAAGGTTTTCTTTTGTAATATTAAAGCTTGAAAAACCTCTTGCCGAGTTCAGCCCTTCAGCTTGGCATGCATAATGTTGCACCTTTCCTTACAAAGTAATTAATGAGTTGCAGTTGAGTGCAACTAAACCATATGCTGGATTACGAAGCACTTTTAGAGACACTCAAAAGGCTCTTTGTTGGTCTTTCTACCCACAGCTTTCACATGGTCTATATAAATATATGTTAGCATTATTTCACCATCAGAGGGGCTAAAGAGCTGCTGGTTTTTCTTCCTTGAGGTCTTTTGAGTTGTCAACACATTTCCAAAACAAACAAGCAGAACCAAAACCAGTGATGTGGCAAGCTTTATTCTCTAGGGGGTTCAAGCGTCTTTGCTCGGAGTGTCCGTTGTGTTTCCTCCGTTGTCCGCTCCGTTCAACCAGTGTAATGGGGGCGTTCAGCAGAACCCAAGTGCACAGACAGACGACTGGCACAGGATAAGTACGAGGCTTTATTTGGGGACAGGATCGACAGGCAGAGGGTAGTCGGCAGGCAGAGGTCGGCAACGGGTACGGCAGACGGACAGACCAGGAATAGGGAACGGGTAAGCAGACAAACCGACAGGGACTCGACGGCAGGCGGGATAGTCAGACAGGCAGAGGTCGGCAACAGTGGGGGGGGGGGGCAGGCTGGTGGATCAGGAGCCGGGGACAGAAGAGCAAAAAGACCAGCAGGTGCTAGGGAGCGTAGATTGGTGGGGCAGATTGGACTGGGCTCTGGTGGGCGGGGTCTTGAGTGGTAGCGGGGGCCTCCGAATCAAATCGAGTCCTAACTTATTTGGCCACTCCCCGTCCCCGTCTTCAGGTCCGCTCCCTCCTACTTTGCTGTGACCTGAGATAGTTTTCAAACCCCTCCAGACCTCCCTGACATTGTTACCTTGAAGGCGCTGCTCCAATGTCCTCCTGTAGTCACCCTGTCCCCTTCTTAGGTCCCTCTTCACATCCTTTTGCACTCTCCTCAACTCTTTATCCCCAGATGCCAAAGCCCTGGGGATAGTTTTTCAGGTCAGGGGTCACCCAGGGTTTATTATTTGGAAAACATCGTACCCTCTTTACAGGTACAGCGTTATTCACACAGAAATTAATGTAATCTGTGAAACAAGTAGTCATACTATCTACATCTTCCCCATGAGGACTGTACATTACTTCCCAATCAGTACTGTCGAAACAGTCCTTGAGAGCCATGCTTGCCTCATCAGACCATTTCCTTATATACTTCTTAGTTGGTAGTTGTCTATTTACTAGGGTTATGTAACCAGGTGTCAAGTGGACCGGATTATGATCAGAACGGCACAATGGGGGTAGGGGTATTGATTTATAGGCATCTTTGATGATAGCGTAAAACAAATCCAAATTTCTATTGTCTCTGGTGTTACAGTTGACATATTGGGTGAATGTGGGGAGAGTGGAAGACAAGGGGGCGTGGTTCAACTCCCCAGAAATGAGAAGGAGCGCTTGGGAGTTGGATGTCTGCAACTGTGGTTCAACAGTGAGTAGAAGCTCGCAAGCAGAGGCAGCATCAGCAGACGGCGGGGATGTACGTGGTAATGGCAATGACGTGAAAATTCTCTGGGGAGATAAAAAGGACGGATGCTGCCCCCTGTCCACTCTCACGAGTTTAAAACCATCCAGTATCACATGCGAACCCAGGGTGAGATCATTCAGCCATGTTTCTGTGAGGAAAGCAAGGCTAATCTCCCGGTACCTCTGCTGTAGTCTGGTTGAACTCTGGGTTTGTTATATTGATTTCAAAACATATAATATCAGAGATCTGAGGTTTGATTGAGCGTAAAGTAGGGATGTCAGATATTGGCTTTTTTGCCGATATCCGATATGCGATATTGTCCAACTCTAAATTTTCGATTCCGATATCAGCCGATACCGATGTCGATATTTGGGTTATTTTTCCTCAAACCTAATTTAGGTAACATTACATATCTCCTGTTGTGGAATTAACACAACATGCTTAATGTTATTGTGATGCCCCACTGGATGCATTCTTGAATGCAACAAGGCTTTCCAAATGTTAACATTGTCTGTGCAAAATAAGAAAAATACTTCAACTTAATTTAAGGGAAAAGTGCCATGTTTATTTATTTATTTTTAATGGTCTCAGACAACAGTTTGGATTACACTCTCCTTGAGATAATCTTGACAATGCCCACAACAAATAGGGCAAACTTGACTTCACAAATGATAAAACATTGTACCTGAACAACTATGTGCAACATAGCAGTATGTTTCTTTAACTAAAACTCAATAACCTTAATTGAATAAATGCACAAATATGAGTCAATTACAATGTGCACTGTACTGCACAATTTTGAAAACATTTATTTGAGCTATAAAAAAATAAAAAAAAATATTTTATCGGTTTTAAGGCAAAAAAATCCGATACCGATATTGACCGATATTACATTTTTATGCTAATATCGGGCCGATAATATCGGACATATCTAGCGTAAAGTGACATTTTAATTGTAAAGAAACTTTTACTATATTATTTATTGTAAAATATTATAGTAAAATCCGTAAGTCTTGTTAATAATAATGGGTTAAGTCTAATATTAGAATTCTCTGCACTTTATGGGCTTAATATATGTACATGTGTCATTCAGATTTGATGGATTGATCAGGTGGAAAAGATAACTTAAACACAAACGACATCAGAGGAATATAACACGCAAACAGCAGGGAGGTGGGAAATGAAGGGCAAAAGAGGAATTTATTTTAATGTATTTATTTATTTGATTTGGGCGTCACAATAATAGTGTAAACTGCACAGCAGCAGATGAAGTGGAGGACTGTTTGCAACCAAACAAAACAAAATACCATAATTTACACATAGCTGACTATATAAATATATATACAATACATCGTTTTCAAAAAAGTATTTGAAAAAGGTTGATTACAACGTCATAATACAAATAAAATTAACAATATTAATAAATAACAAGTATTCTGTTGGAGATGCTTTTGTTTTAAATCTGTGTAGAAGTCCAATGACACAGACGGTACGCTAAGATAATGGACTCATGTTACAATTCATCCATTCATAGCCTTGAAGATGAACTTAAGTTTCACGACTTGTTACAAATCTCAATGTAAAAGAAAATTGTGGGATCATAAGGATGACAAAAATCTCCCCGCTTTTCAAGTGACCAAACTACAAATCGTTGTGTATTTAGTCAGAAAATGTTTCATTCCCATAAATCCAGACTCATGTGTCTGCACTCTTGGTTGTGTGTCACCAAGGTCGTCCATTTTGTAGTTGTTGTTGTTGTTGTTGTGGTGCTGAAGTTGCCTCGGTTGTCTCCATCACATTGTCTGTTTGACCTTTTCAAAGTCTTTCTCTGTTGCAGAATAAAAATATCCTCCCAGTCCATCTCAGATGAAGACACCGGGCAACATAGCGGCAGACTCTAATCCCAGCAGAGGACTCAGAGGTCAGAATCAGCCCCTACCACTCCCAGTCAACTCCTGCACCGCAGTAGCACCTGATGGAGATAGTTTCACTAGAGGGAGCTGGAGGGCTGGATGTCTCTAGACCTTCAGGCTGTGTTTCACTAGAGGGTTGGAGGGCTGGATGTCTCTAGACCTTCAGGTTGTGCTTCACTAGAGGGTTGGAGGGCTGGATGTCTCTAGATCTTCAGGTTGTGCTTCACTAGAGGGTGCTGGAGGGCTGGATGTCTCTAGACCTTCAGGCTGTGTTTCACTAGAGGGTTGGAGGGCTGGATGTCTCTAGACCTTCAGGTTGTGCTTCACTAGAGGGTGCTGGAGGGCTGGATGTCTCTAGACCTTCAGGCTGTGTTTCCCTAGAGGGAGCTGGAGGGCTGGATGTGGTGATGGGTGTTGCTTGACCTGCAGGCTGTGTTCAAACATACAGTTCAACAATATTGTTACACCACTGCATTTAGTCGTTCGGCATTCTATTGCATTTAAAGTAGCACTGTACAAATACACTTTATATAATTTGCCTAATACATTCATTTAATACAAGATGTAACTGTAACATTCAACAATATATAATATATATATATAATAAGATATAATAAGATAATATATACACAATGACGACAAAGCATTGTATTAGCAAATACAAAGAGACCACCAATAATTGGCTGAACGTACAAGCTCCGTAGAGAGGAGAGGTATAGACCGGGTACCAGATGTCCCTTCTCCATCAGCTGGGGACATCGGCAGATGATCCAAGACAGTTATAGAGAAGATAAAGTTAGACTATTACAGCAAAAACATGTAGCTGCTTGGTCAATAAAACAGTTTCCTTTTGGACTTAATTGAAACAGCTCTCATCCTTGCTAAGAAATGTATTTTGATTGTTTACGTTCTGCTAATAATTTGGGCCAGCAGTTCAATAGGCCTGCCCTACTTTAACTCTTCTAAATGACTAAACAGATAAACATATGACGAGTCAAACCCTGCTATGTCTGAGGGTAAGGTGATGAAGTCAGGAGGTTTAACCCTTAACACAGACAACTTTCTCAGCCTTGTCCAGCCGTGCTCCCTCAAAAGAAGGACCTGGGATTACCTGACCAGATGGTCTCTGGGGAAGCATTGGTACACTTGAGATGCAGACGGGTGTTATATGACGGATTGTTTTTTTCTCCTAAGATTAAAAAGAGTTAAATTAGTAAAGGCTTCTTCTCAATCATATTTGTAAAACCACACATCAGTCCCACATCAAATATATATGACCGAGAAATAACCTCACCAACTTTCTTGACAAAATCAACTTTAATGAAACGTGTAAATTAGTATTTACCAGATGATGACGCTGATGACGATACCTGAAAGAATAGCTGGAATGATGACTCCTAATGTGATCCGAAGTGTTCTATTGGATCCCTCTGAAACAGAGAAAGAGAAGATCATTATTTCTTATAATTATTTATCTTATTATTATATATATGATTTTTTTATAATTATTTTCATAATTAATGCTAGTTTAATAATAACAAATATCAGCAAGATGTGCAATATACATTCAAGTAGCTCAATGTTAATCACTACATAGTCAACAATGCTATCGACCCAATTTCTAACGTGACTTTAGTAATCAGCCTATAGTGAAAATTGTAAAAAACAAAAAAGACAATGTACATTGACATCAAAGTATTGTAAGCCCGATGTCCCTTTCACACCATAGATGGTTTAAGCATCACACAGATTGCCTTTGTATTTTCCCCAAGAGCCTACCTGCAATAGGGTCCTCCAGTATCTTCAGTTCAATGTGGGTTATGTCTTCTTCGTCTGTGTACCTGAGAGTACACCTGTACGTCCCTTCACTCTGGGCTGATGAGGTCACATACAGCAGGAGGCTGCCTGATTCAGAGAGGTCTCTTACACGCTGCTGCCACTCTGTTTCCACCACCTTCTCTTGTCCTGCTTGTCTTCTGAGTATGGTCTGGTCGTGGTTGAAGGTCCAGGTGATGTCATCGAGCCCCGAGGCGTCACAAGGGAGTAACACCTCACTCCCGGGAGCACTTTGCATTGGAGCTGAATTAGATGGACACACGATTGGACAAACAGAAATATAAGATATTGTTATGAAATCTGCAGAGATTTTGGACCATGACAACCTTTATCCTAATTTGACCAATGGAGAACGCATATCCCAGACCCATGATGTCAATGGTCCGACTTTTCAGCGGAAAAATCGAATGTTAGCAGTAATCTTATGTTAGCTATTTGCAAGGTGGTGGTTACCCCTGAAATTGAAACGACTCTCAATTGGATCGCAACAGTTCTAATCAATGCTTTACTACTGACTGTCTATCTGATTTTCAAAGACTTACAGCATAACCTCAGTGTTGCTTTCCTTCCACTGTGTTCATTTTGGACTGAGCAGCTGTAGGATGATTCTGTGTCACTGTAAACAGTCGTTAAGAAGCCGCTGATGTCATAGAGTCCCTGGTCATCTTCATGGACCTCGGTTGGGTTCTGGAGGACAGTAGCCGGGCGAGGACTGACGGACCAGGTGAGCTGTGGTATTGGGTAGATTCCTCCAGACGTACAGGTGACAGTGTTGTTCACTAGCACAATGTCAACTCTAGCAACAGGAGCTGCAACGACATGGCACCAAATTAAAAAGATAATCTAATAGTAACCATGCCTCATTTGGTTTCCTGCATTTGCATTACTACTGATATCAATGGCGTAGTTAGGTATTATTGCTAACCAAACCAGGAACATCAGATTGGGTCACATCAGAAAATATACCAAAATGCACACACAACTCACATGGAAACGTTGCAATTTTATTTTGTGGTTGAACAAAACACAGGTCTCAGATTGTACGGTAATATTTGAAAAGTAAAGCTTGTGTGAAGTGTAAGTGTACCCTTAACTGAGTTATTGATCTTTGTAGCTGTACTTTCTGAAAATATATGGCCAACTACACATTTGCTTTAGATGCATAGAAAAATTACATGACTGCGTAACTACACAACTTTCTGCATCGACTGGTTTTCACATTGGTTAAATCCTATGCAAAGGTCAAATTATGTTTTTACTGAAACCTGAATATAATTTGTTTATGGGCTACAACTACCCGTCAGTGGGTTGCATTATAAAAATAATTTTTTAAAATAGGATATGACATCAGGACTTCAGCTCACCTCTCGCCGTCAGGATGACAAATGTCTCCTGGTTGTTCTGTGAAGTGCTGGCGTAACACAGGTACCTGCCCTGGTCCTGGAGGTTCACCCTGGCCAGACGAAGGGATGCGTTGCCCTCTGAGATCTGGTCATGGAACAGGGAGGTCCTTCCCTTGTAGAGAGGGTCCTGGTATCCCAGTTGGTCCAGTTTATCGTAGTAGGAGTGGACCTGAACATCCTTCCCATTTTTCTTGTTCCAGTGGAGGATCGTATCACTGTTTGGTTGGAAGCGGCAAGGCAGCACACAGCTCCCCCCAAACACACAGCCCACCTGGGTGTCTGGAGATCAGAGGGTACAACCGTGGTTGGATGATAGAACAGCACTACTTCTTATTCACTTTTTTGTATAAGGCAAATGTAACTGAGGTAAAGGTGTAACGTTTCAAGTAATAGAGCTAAGCGTTTCTGGTGATTGTGTAAAATGTTGGAAAGTTACCCACGGGCGTGAAATACAGGATTGCGCGTGTCCAAGCAGTGCCGCTGCCTTAGCATATTGTCATAGTGATAGCACTGCATAAGTCAGTACATGTAAACAATGTGATAAACAGTATATACCAAACTTCCACTTGCACCAAACCACTTTCACTTTCACTTCTATCTCAGAATGGTACACCTCACTAAACAAAAATGCTTGACTGCTAGTGAATGTAATCTGGCAGGTTTATCCTCTGGTGGAATTTTCAAATGGTTTCTGTATGACTTGAGTTCAAAAATATGAAATGCAGTAATAATATCGTATAATGTACTGCAAAACTATTATATTGTACCGTATGTTTCCGTGATTTGTTGTTGCTAAAAGAGGTACTGAACCCAAAATCGTCATCAAATATTTTTGTTGTTCCAAAGCCTCAATATGTCGTGTATATATTCCACACAGTAATCTATTCCATTCCATCACTGTTAGAGAAAATGCTCTGTTTTTCAAGCCTCTGCCAACCAATTTGCCAACGAAAGGAGGGGCGTGTCATCCCCATGGTTACGACCCAAGGAACTTTGTAAGACTTTGTAGTCTGCCCTCATTGTGTATGAGCGTTATAATGAGCGATGTTGGTGATGAAACGCGGCACACAACGTGGCGTTATAGCCTGCTAAGTGTCTGAGGAGTCTAACCCTCTCTCGGTCGCGGTCATCAACCGCTGCTCGGACAGAGCTCCACACGCCCACACACACCTCACCACCAGCGTCCCTCCGTCGGGACGTTGAAGAGTATACTAACGAGACTTTGACGTCACAAAAGTATCTACCTGCGTTTGGAGCAGAGTGGAACGCGCACCAAGTGTTTGGCAGAGACCGGCATAACACACAGGATTGATTTTAGGATAAGATAAAAGGGTTAAGGTTCTACCCCTAGATTTTAAGATTGTCCAAAGAAATGAAACGTCATCATCATACATAGATCATACATTTAGTCAAGCTTACCTCCCTGAACGAGGACCTCCACCATAAGAAACACGGCTGTGTGGACCAGAACTCTGTTGAGGGCTGTCATCTTGTTCATCCTTTCTGACTATTGAGCCTCAGAGTCAGCTGCAGAGCAGTTCAACCAGAGAGTGGAATGATCAAATGACTCAAGCTGCATTCCTTTTATTGGGGGGGAGGAGGAGGCAAGGAGAAAAATATGTTGCGTTGCCAGTCCTGCCTCACCTGCGCAGGGGGAATGCATTGACGTCATACCTGGTTGTTTAGAGGTTGTCTATCAAATTGTAGGATTCATCTGATAATACCCAGTGGCGGATTTAGCAAATTGGGGGCCCAAGGCGAAGATATGTATGGGGCCCGCCTCATCCGATCTTTAAAAGATCTTAAAAAATGTACAGACTAAATGGTGGATAGGCAGGTAAAACTAATCTACTGTATATAGTGTCCTCAGAATACTCAGAGTAAGGGTAAGCATGTTTGTACTGTCACGTGATTGTTTATTAAACAGGGTTATTTTCTTCATTCATACCTCGTCAATGAGTCATCTTGTTGGGTTGGATTCTTCTTGTGTTTCTTCCTTCTTATCTTGTTACACCCTTCACGATAAAACGATTATAAGGGGCGTTTTTTAGAGACACGCAGTAGTCCCACAAAAGTATGCAATTTAACAGTAAATATAAAGAATGTTGCAATGATACATTACAGTAGAAATATCATCATTTAAATAGTGTATTAGGTCAACTGAATTCTTACTTGTTGTTGTAATTGAGTTTTATATACAAACGGCATATTGTGTTGGCTTGTTGACTTGGATTCTGCTCGTGTTTATTCCTTCTTATCTTGTCAACCCTTTACAGGCAGCTATTCAGAAAGGAGCCAAGGCAAGGTGGCACACAGAGACATGCGCGCGCACACGCACGCACGCGCGCGCACACACACACACACACACACACACACACACACACACACACACACACACACACACACACACACACACACACACACACACACACACACACACACATTATCAGAGACAGTTTTTAATGTTAGAGCCTACAAATATATAACGACTAGGGCTGTAACGATATGCGTATCGAAACCATAATCGCGACACTCAAAGCCACAAACCTGTCTCGCGGTGTGAGAAGGCAGAAGCACGTCATGCCCTTTCTAACTCCCATTATCCTTCCAGTCAAGATCCAGCCACGTGATATTAGATGTTAGTGCCAGGGCTTCCGTTGTCCGGCAATAGAAAATTTTAATGTCGGACAAAATTGTATCGGTTTTTTGGGTCAAATTGTCCGAAATTAGAAATTAGCTAATAATCTGTCTAAATAATAGTCTGCGACGAGATGCCCTCGCTGTGATGACAGCGCTCCGTAGCTACGGAGGATTGCATTTCACCACTGCCTGCGAAGTCCTCATATGCGATATGAACGACATTTATCCAGAGTGGGCCAAGCGCGCAAAAATAGCTTGTGTGATCCCTGTCTCTAGAAGCTGCCACCGATTATTGACAGGCTGGGTACTTCATTCTTATACACAACCGGACTCGTTTGTTTCTTCAGTAGACTGACACGTACGCTACCGCTCGCTCCCCTCGCTCGTCCACTCACTCGCTGATGTCGCACACACACGCTGCCATTCTCGCACACACACATACGCTACTCGTAGGCTATGCCTCGTTATTGCGAATCAGACGTTTATTTTTTTTCCCATCTATTTGAAAGTTAGACTATTAAACATGTTCATTTTATACAGCCTGATTATGTCATTATTTAAGCTACATAGCCTAATAAGAAGCGATAATAGGATATTTGACCGAAAAAACTAAACCTATGCAGGTCACTTTGACCGGCACCGTTTTTTCTAGCGGGAACGCTGGTTGGTGCTACCAAACTATTCAAATTACTATTATTTATTTGACATTAATGTTTTCAAATGCGTAAGCCTAAACCCCCAAAAAGTTGAGTGTTTTTTCCTAGCTGCAAGCATCCTCCAACTGCAATCTTTGGTTATTTATTTATTCATTTGCTATATGCCTACTTGAATAGTATTCTTTCCTGTTCAAATCTATTCAGTGTTCCAAATTATTTGTTATTAAATGTTTTCTGAGCCAGAGCAGGCTGATAGGCCGGACAACACAAAGGCATCCAGCGCACTGCCTGGAGGGTCCAGAGTCGGACGTCCCGCACTGTGCTCGAAGTAACGTTAAAGTGTAATTCCGGCCAAAATAGAACCCAGGGTCTTTGTTTTGGCATGAATACCCATCATTGTTAAAAATCATATAACACGACAAATAACCAAACAACTTGACCTCAAGTCTATCCGTAGCCACTTGCTGCACTCCTGGAATAGCATTCTTCTTCAATGACATGGGTCAGCAGCTCTTTTAGGAATGATGAAGTCATCCTTATCGAAATGAGCACTGCAGACACGGTGATCCTTCTGCATCAGCATCTCAATTGGCGTCTCAATGTCCATATTCAAAACAATAAGCCACTTGTCTACCAGAGATTGGTCATTGTACCACGATGGCAGTCTATGGAAAGTTTCTGGGGTGTAACTTTTCATTTGTTTTCCGTAGCCGGGGAAAACACAAACACAAACCATCTCTCTCCTTCTCTCCACTTCTGTCAACAACGTGCCATGCTTGATTGTAGCGAACAAATATTTTGTAACGGTAACCTACACATGCAAGTCCTTTAATTTACGTGTCAACACTTGCTATGTATTATTTATAAATATAAATGATGTTACTTAGAAATTCCCCAACTTTCCTCCTTGAACTGAATTCCGGCGCATTCGGTCACTCTATGCGTCAATCACGTGTGCAGTGCGTCTTCTGTCAACAACGTGGCATGCTTGATTGTAGCGAACAAATATTTTGTAACTAACTTATACATGCAAGTCCTTTAATTTACGTGTCAACACTTGCTATACATTATTTATAAATACAAATTATCTAAATTTTAAATTCCCAAACTCTCCTCCTTGAACTGAACTCCGGCACATTCAGCAATCGACTTGTGTGGACTTCCTGTAAACATGGACCTGCCGGTAATGCTTGTTAAACTGTCTTTTTAAATAAACTCTGGGTTTACAAACTAAGTTGTTGGTGCTTCGTTTTATGTGTAGGGACCCTAGTCATGCTACTGCAGAGTTTTGGTGTTATTTTTAGCAATATTAGTGGTTAAAAAATGCCGATTTGGAAGCAAAACTCAATGCCCCAAGCCAATAACATGGACGCCAAACATTGTGCCAGGCAAACTCTAATACTCGATTTTCAATGAAAAAGGTATCTGGAGGGCTTATTTGATGGGTTTTCATGCCAAAACAATGACCCTGGGTTCCATTTACGCCAGCATTACACTTTAACTCCTTGGACATCTTCCACACAAACACACTGCTCAATCGGTCTCAAACTGTTTAAGACTTGGTCACCCATGACCATATCTTTAAGAGAACTTATCCACCTGATTATTTCTGAAAAAGTCTTCAATACGGGGCTGACGAGGATCTGCTGCTCAGCAGCACTGCACAGGGTAGTGAGTGCTCCTATACATTACACCACGACGAAGAGTAGTGGGAGTGGACCTGTCTTTGTCTTTGGACTCGTATTTACAACACGAGTTTCGGATACTTTTGCCATTCAAGTAATTTTAAATGTAAATAACAGTTCAGGCATAAACAACTGCACAGCACCAGCCCTGTATGAACGTTTGTGACAAATGAATAGTGGAAAACCATAATTTACATTCATAGTAAATACACGTATTTGAAAATGGTTGATTATGACGTTATAATACAAAAGAAAACAATATTTTAAAATAAAAATAGTAGTAATCTGTCAGAGTTGGTTTTGTACCGTCAATGGAAAGTCCAATTCCATTGATGGTACACTAAGATAATGGACGAATGTTACAATTCAGCCATTCATAGCCAAAAGATGAATTAATATTTATCTCAATGCAAAATAAAATGCTGGGATCATAAGGATAACAAAAACTCATTGCTTGTCCAGTGACCAAACGAGAAAAGAACTTTGTTTTTTTCATTTGCATTAATCCAGAGACTTGTGTCTGCGCTCTTGGACGTGTGCTCTGTTGTGCGTCACCAAGGTCGTCCATTTTGTCGTTGTCGTTGTTGTTGTTGTTGTGGTGCTGAAGTTGCCTCGGTTGTACCCATCACATTGTCCGTCTGACCTTTTCAAAGTCTTTCTCTGGTGCAGAATGAAAATATCCTCCCAGTCCATCTCAGATGAAGACAGCGGGCAACATCGCAGCAGACTCTAATCCCAGCAGAGGACTCAGAGGTCAGAATCAGCCCCTACCACTCCCAGTCAACTCCTAAGCACCGCAGTAGCACCTGATGGAGAGAGACAGAAAGAGACAGACAAGATATTGTTATAGAATCTGCAGATAGACTGGACCATGACACAATTTTTTCCTAAATTGACCAATGGAAAATGCAAAACCCTGACCATTCCATTGGGATTAGAAACATTGGGATATATTGGTATTAATTCCCGGACTGCAGCTGTAACATGCAATTACCACAACTCACCTGCTGCACGCTGTGTTTCACTAGAGGGAACTGGAGGGCTGGATGTTGCTTGACCTGCAGGCAGTGTTTCACTGGAGGAAGCTGGAGGGCTGGATGTTGCTTGACCTGCAGGCAGTGTTTCACTGGAGGAAGCTGGAGGGCTGGATGTGGTGCTGGATGTTGCTTGACCTGCAGGCTGTGTTTCACTGGAGGAAGCTGGAGGGCTGGATGTCTCTAGACCTTCAGGTTGTGTTTCACTAGAGGGAGCTGGAGGGCTGGATGTCTCTAGACCTTCAGGTTGTGTTTCACTAGAGGGAGCTGGGGGGCTGGATGTGGTGCTGGATGTTGCTGTACCTGCAGGCTGTGTTCAAACATACAGTTCAACAATATTGTTACACCACTGCATTAAGTCCCTTGTAATGCTACTGCATATAAGGTAGCACTGTACAAACACACTTTATATAATTTGCCTAAGACCTTAATATAATTATTTACAAGGTGTAATTGTAACATTCAACAATAATAACAATAATAATGACAACATAGCGGTGTATCATCAAATACAAAGAGACCACAAATAATTGGCTGAACGTACAACCTCCAGAGGAAGGAGAGGTGAAGATGGGAGACCAGATGTCCCATCTCCATCAGCTGGGGACATCGGTGGAAGATCCAAGACAGCTATAGAGAAGATAAAGTTCAGACGATTACAAGCAAAAATGTGTAGCTGCTTGGTGGATAAAACAGTTTCCTATTGGACTAAATTGAAACAGCGCTCATCCTTGCTCAGAAACAGCTTTTTCGGGGAAAATGTATCTTGATTGTTTACAGTCTGCTAATAATTTGCTGGCCGGATCAAAATGATACATGGGCTGGATGTGGCCCGTGGGCCAGCAGTTCAATAGGCCTGCCCTACTTAAACCCTTCTAAATTACTAAATAGATAGATAAACATTTGACGAGTCAAACCCTGCTGTGTCTGAGGGTACGGTGATGAAGTCAGGAGGTTTAATCCTTAACACAGACAACTTCCTCAGTCTTGTCCAGCCGTGCTCCCTCACAAGAAGGACCTGGGTCAATCTGACCAGATGGTTTCTGGGGAAGCATTGTTACACTTCAGGAGATGCAGACGGGTGTTATATGATGGTCGAAGTACCGGATTGAAGGCTTTCTTTTTTTTTCCTAAGAATAAAAAGAGTTAGATTATTAATGGCTTCATCTCGATAATTTTTGTGATGTCACACAGTCCCACATCATGAATAAATGACCCAGAAATAACCTCACCAACTTTCTTGACAAAATCTCAGTGAATGAATGTGGTGTACATTACTATTTACCAGATGATGATGCCGATGATGATAATTGTAAGGAAGACCCCTAATGTGACCCAATAAGTTCTTCTGGATCTCTCTGAAACAGAGAAGAGAAGTTGATAATTACTTCCATAATAATAATAATGACAATAATAATAATCATGCGATTTATTATTATTTTAATTTATTATTATTATAATAATAAAAATATATTAACCAGAGATGCACAGTCAAGTAGCTCAAATCCTTGTCAACAATGTTTAAATATAATGTATAAACTTTTGGCCTAGTGAAAAAGGTAAATGGACATTTTTACATTTTTTGAGTATTGTAAGCCCGATAACGCTTTCCCAACACGGATGGTGTAGCATCTTAAAGATTGCTTTTGTATTTTCACCAAGACCCTACCTTCAACAGGGTCCTCCAGTATCTTCAGTTCAATGTGGGTTACGTCTTCTCCGTCTGCGTACCTGAGAGTACACCTGTACGTCCCTTCACTCTGGGCTGATGAGGTCACATACAGCAGGAGGCTGCCTGATTCAGACAGGTCTCTTACATGCTGCTGCCACTCTGTTTCCACCACCTTCCCTTGTCCTGCTTGTCTTCTGAGGATGGTCTGGTTGCGGTTGAAGGTCCAGGTGATGTCATCGAGCCCCGAGGCGTCACAAGCGAGTACCACCTCACTCCCGGGAGCACTTTGCATTGGAGCTGAATTAGATGGACACACGATTGGACAAACAGACATATTAGATATTGTTATGAAATCTGCAGAGATTTTGGACCATGATAACCTTTATCCTATTTTGACCAATGGAGAACGCATATCCCAGACCCATGATGTCAATGGTCAGATTTTCAGCGGAAAATGAATAGACGTTGCACACAAACATATTTTCTCGATAAAAATATGAAGCAGTACTCTTATGTTAGCTATTTAAGAGGTGGTGGTTTCCCCTGAAATTGAAACGACTCAATTGGATCGCAACAGTTCTAATCAACGCTTTACTACTGACTGTCTATCTGATTTTCAAAGACTTACAGCGTAACCTCAGTGTTGCTTTCCTTCCACTGTGTTCATTTTGGACTGAGCAGCTGTAGACCGAGACTGTGTCACTGTAAACAGTCCTTAAGGAGCCGCTGATGTCATAGAGTCCCTGGTCATCTTCATGGACCTCGGTTGTGTTCTGGAGGACAGTAGCCGGGCGAGGACTGACAGACCAGGTGAGCTGTGGTCTTGGGTAGATTCCTCCAGACTTACAAGTGACAATGTTGTTCAGTAGCACAATGTCCACTCTAGTAATAGGAGCTGGATCAGGAGCTGCAGCTGCAACGACATGGTACCGCATTAAAACAAGGAACTCAAAGAGCTATCGTTTTCCCAATAGAATGTTTTTACTTATTTATAAAACAGGACTTGAACTCACCTCTCACTGTCAGGATGACGAAGGTCTCCTGGTTGTACTGTGAAGTGCTGGCGTAACACAGGTACCTGCCCTGGTCCTGGAGGTTCACCCTGGTCAGACGAAGGGATGCGTTGCCCCCTGAGATCTGGTCATGGAACAGGGAGGTCCTTCCTTTGTAGAGAGGGTCCTGGTATCCCAGTTGGTCCAGTTCATCGTAGTAGGAGTGGACCTGAACGTTCTTCCCACTTATCCTCACCCAGTGGAAGATGGTATCCCTGTTTGGCTGGAAGCGGCAAGGCAGCACACAGCTCCCCCCAAACACACAGCCCACCTGGGTGTCTGGAGATCAGAGAACAGGGGGGTGTTGGGTCCATGGATCTTCTGGCCAATCGATTTTCGTTTTAAAACCAGGAAATGGAAAACGGATAACGAGCCGTCTCCCGTCTCCCGTCTCGGAGTCGGAAAATGGGAAACGAGGAACGAACCTATTTCCCATTTCCGATTTCTGATTTCAAAACGGGAAACGGGGAACGGGTCGTTTTCTGTGGTTCGTGTGCGTGGTTATTAATGGAAATTCGGGTAAATAAAAACAGGGGCAATTTTCCATCACTGATTTTGCATTAATCTGACCCGGAACTTGATGTCTTTTGTCAGTGTCTGTTAATCATGGCTACCGTTGATGAAGTTGGACATTTAATACACGAAATGAGGCAAAGCGGCATGTCTTATGCTGACATTTCAGAAAGACTAGTCGCTGAATTTGGTTTGCAGAGAGAAGTATTCGGCGATACTGCTCCGAGCATGATTTGTTGAGGCGTCCTCTGTCAAGCGACCGATTAGAGGTGGCTCGCGCGATTCATGAGGTAGGTTAGTAGCCTGGGCGAAAGCCGACTGCGCGGAGCCAAAATGTAATGATGGGCAAATTAAGTTTTGTTGAAGCTCAGATCCATATAGGCATATTGTTTCAAAAATTGGGTTAGTAGGCTACTTGAAGTGTCAGGGCCCTCTCATGTTTGCAATTAAATGCGCCCAATTCGACAAGACGTGACATCCTACCCCCGAAAATATTGGACTGAGCTCAAACTTTTGCACACTATACTTGCATACATTTGACATTTTACGCAACTTGTATTTTTTGGTGATCAGAATAAATCCTCTTCTCCTTGTTTTTCATAAATTATGATGATGTGTGTGTACCTAGCCTACTACTGCTATTAATGAAGATGGACGTAATGCAGTCAATCTAGCCTTTTCCCGTCCATGAGAAATGTACTGCGTATTCGGCAGTGGGTTAGGCCTATTTATCCTTTGAAATAAGTTATATCTCATGTCATGTGTATGTGAACACTTAGGCCTATGACCTGTGGGTCTTATGTCTGCTAGCGTTTTGGAGTGCGCGCACCCAGTTAAAACAGGTGCCGGACTAAACGCAATCGAACAAAAGAAGAAAAAGGTCCGCACACTGTTCTGCTCCCAGTTTATTATACACAACGTTTCGACCAGTCTGGTCTTCGTCAGGTGTAGGTGTGAGTTTGTGTTTCTGACAGTTCTTTTAATTTTTAAGTTTTAAAGACTCTCAATCAGGGGCGGGCGCAGTGCGCCGATGAATGACAGCTCCACACTTCATATTTAAAACACAATAAAAAAAGAATTGGGCCTACACAAAAACCCAAATGAATATGAAATAAATTACATAGCCTATGCTGAAGAAAAAGGAACACCATTCAATAGAAACAAAGATGACAAGTGCACAAATATAGGCCTAGGCCTACAGAAATAGGCCTATGTTGGCCTATCACCAAAACGGCGAACGGGCTGGAGAGGGCGTGGTGAAACAGAAGCCTGTGTCCAAGTAGCCGTGTTGCCTCATACCACTACACTATCATTGCCAAATGTATTGTAAAATCTACTAAATGTTTAGTATGTCAGCATTAAAAGCAATTTTCCCTGTGAAAGTGTAGACCAATTCACTGAAGGACAAACTAACATGTTGCTTTGTCTTTTGCTTCATATGCATTTACTGTAGTTAATGCAATAGGCCTACCTTATTTCAACTGAAACACCTTATCATGTTGCTTCACTATATTTAAATCATGTACTTATTAGTTCATACATGTGTAAATAGTGTAACAAATCACGGATGCGTAATATGGCTTTTTATGAATAAACACTAAACACAACTCAATTTCAAAATGGCACGGACTTTATGCCCTGGTACAAGTTATCTCGAACAGACCGTTACCGTCACACAGCTGTAAATGCAGTCCCAACACAAAACAACTATGCGCCCGCCGCAAGTCATTATGGGGCGACTATGCCGGCACGTTAGAATAGGCCAGTATATACTGAATTAAAGTAAATTCAGCTTTTTTCAGGTCCATATGTGTACGTGCTGATCTGGAGTCAGTTTGGTAGGATTTGGGTATAAATGGGTATAAATTTTTATATTTAAAGATATTCATGTAATTGCCATGCAAGATTGGTTAACCCGAACCAGCGGACAAAGAATTCAACCCGCGGCAACACTTCAAAAGTAGCCCAATTCCGCGGTAAAACCGTGTACCTGGCAACACTGGTCATCAGCACATACAACAGAACCAGTTCCGGGTCATATTAATGCAAAATCAGTGATGGAAAATTGCCCCTGTTTTTATTTACCCGAATTTCCATTCATAACCACGCACACGAACCACAGAAAACGACCCGTTCCCCGTTTCCCGTTTTGAAATCGGAAATGGGAAATTTCGTTCCTCGTTTCCCATTTTCCGACTCCGAGACGGGAGACGGCTCGTTATCCGTTTTCCATTTCCTGGTTTTAAAACGAAAATCGATTGGCCAGAAGATCCACGGACCGTGTTGGAGCCCTATTCATTAACTTTATAAGCAGGTCCATAAGTAATACTCTGATGGAGATAGCCGTTTATGAGTTACTACTCGATCAAAGATTATCTTACATCACTCATAAAAAATGACCTTTAGACCTCTGTAATCTGAGAGAGTGAACGACGACTAAATCCTCTTAACTAATCCAGAAGACGGACTAATGTCCTCTTATGCCTTTTAGAGTTAGTTTTTTGACCAACTAAATATCAAGCATAACAAACCAAACATAGAAGAACTCTTGATATTAGGTCTGTCAGAGAGCGGTTTATATTCGGTCCAGTTTACCTCCCTGAACGACGACCAGCCCCGTCAGTAACACGACCGCCTGAACCACAACACTGCCCAGTGCCGTCATTGTCTCCGTCTTCCTCTCTCAGCCTTCTAAATCAGGGCGTTTCCCAAAACAGTCAGGAAGTTAGCATTTTGCCGACTTATTACTAATACCAGTTGTACTAGCAGCAGCCGAAGTAGGCCTACTAGGCCTAGTGTTTCCCAAAAATCTCCAGCTAACATAGCAATACTAGCTGACCTCTTCGTTGATAAACTGCGTGCTAATCGGATGAACAGAGTCCTGAAGGGAGTTTCTTCTTTTTTTGTTTCTTGGCAGATTACAACTTTTTTTTTAGTATACCGCCACCAACTGTACAGGTGTAATACTGCACGTCGTATATTAAATAAAATAAAAAATAAATGAAAGAAAGAAAAATAGGCTCCCTTGTCCTCCCCTTTTTTTCAAGTAGGCCTATATCATGAGTTGAGTTCTCTCCTTCCATTTCCGGCCATATTGCTCTACATTTCTCACATGCATAAAGTACATGGTCTAAATCTTATCTTCGCATTCTATGCATATTCCATTACCCTTGCCTACCTGATCCAAGTCTGGTGTAAACCACTCCTTCCCTTCTGCTTAATATTGAATTAAACATGTCCCTCCTACTTTATGTCTAGCATTAAGTTCTTCTTCCCTTTGCCAGTTTTGTATGATTACGGATTTAATTGTTGATTTGGCTTAACCCTTCCCCATTGGAAAATTAATTGCTATCTATTTATTTTCCAGAATCTTTTTTGTAATTTTATCCGCCTCTTCATTTCCTCTAATGCCTATAAAAGCTGGAACCCAACAAAATTGAATAATGATTGCAAGGTTTCTGAGTTGTAATAATAAATGTCTCATTTCAATAATCAAATCTTCCCTTGATGAATGACCTGTGTCAAGGCTATGTAAAGCTGCCATGGAATCTGTACATATAACGGTTCTCAATGGCTTAACTTCCTCAATTCACCTATCTGTTATTATTATCCCAGTCAGCTCAATAGAATATTCAGATAGAAAATTATTTAACCTGTAACCATCTCTTTTGTCAAATTCTGGAATATATACCCCAATACCACAGTGCCCATTTTGTGGATCTTTTGATCCATATATATATATATGTTAACATACAGAAAGACTTTTTTAAATAACACTGGCAATATGCGGCACATTTTTTTTCATTTGGATAGCCTACTCTCTCTTTACTTCCAATAACTGAAGGCAGAGTTTGGAGTTGCTGGAGTCAATCAATCATTCACATGCGGAACCCTCAATCATTCACAGGTGGAAGCCTAACAAACTTTGATTTAGACCACATGCTTGATATAGGCCTACAGTTGTGGTTAATATTCAACAACTTCATTGTATCACCTATTCTTTACATCGACATTAAAACGATATCGGAAATAACTTTATTTTTTAAGATTAGTAGCCAAGCCCACTTGAAGCGCCGGGATTATAGCCTATGCGGCATAAGGCCGATTTTGGACTGTGTTTCTTCAGGAAATGATCAATAAATAAGAAATAGACTAGCCAGGCTATGTCTCAAGCCTATCATTAACAAATTAATTAAATGAAATGAATAGGCCTATATCAGAAGACATGCCAAAATAAATTGTTGACGTGACATTTATCATATTATGATTTACATGTACACGTTTTGACAATCAAACAAGCTCAGAACAAACAATATAGTGGTTTAGGCCTTGATCTGTGACTAATTGTTTGTTTTATAACCTTCATCATGGCCCTCACCGATATTGCTGCTTCCAATTAATTAATGAGATCCATTCATTAAATTGAATCAGGTGAAGATAATCTTTGGCCAACATTATTTAAGGCCATTCTCTGTTGACAGGACAGCCTATAATAACTATGACGCGTACACCAATTTTTTCCGCACAAGAAATGTGCACATTAGGGACGGGGTTGAGAAGAAAATCCTTTCCTCTACTCTCCGGAGTTCGATTTCTAAATGCCGTCAAAACGAGGGGTTGGGAGGAGGTCGGCGAGCGGGTGAACGCAGTCGGTGTGGGGGGTGTGAAGGCTCGATTCCACCGGACGCGAACGTTACGGCAGCGGCACGTCTTGGCCGCGGTCACCGCAGCAGATGGGTTCCACTCTAATCAATGAGACCATTTCCACAGGGCGCGGCTGCGGAACGTCTCAGCAACGTCCCAGGAGCGGCTCGCCGTGCCGCAGCGCTATCATTCCGTAGCATTTCTATTTTTGCCGCAAGCCGTTGCTGAACCGCGTCAATTTCAACAGAGCAGATCGATCAGGGCAGGAAGTGAACAAGTAAAAGCCATAGAGCATTCCGGTCAATTTACAAAATAAAACACAATAAATAAAACACCAACATTATTACTTCATGACCGGTGGCACCAGGTCAGCAGTCAATCAATCAAAGGGTCTCAAATCATCTTTTTTATAAGAACAATGTCAGAAAGGACAAAGCCTGGCATTTAATTGCAGTAGTTTTGGGAGTGGAAGGTGAGTAGGCCTACATTAGGTTTAGGATTATCGCGGGACCTCGTGATCTCGCGGGAATACGGCTGGCTCGCAAGGCAGCGTTGCGCTGCCGTAACGCGCCCGGTGGAATCCCCGGGTCAGGCATCATAACTCTGAAGAGAGCGAGAGAAGACCGGCTCTGGCAAGGTCAGTCTTCCAGACCACGCCCCCTTGGAGGAGCGCGTAATTGGGGTGCTGGGCTCCGAGGCACTGGAGGGAGTTAGTTAGTTCCAGAGAGGTTTGAGGTGCTCCGAATGCACACCCAGCAACGGGACAACCCACCGTCGACGTCAGTTGCGGAGACAACCCCCGGCACATCACAGGCTCTGGGCCCCGTTTCCCGATATCGATGGATCTTCGCTCGTAAGATCATTCTCCCGATGGATCTTTCGAACCATCGATAATTTTTTTGGAGCGTTTCCCGAAACTCCTCTTAAAGGTTGCGTAGGTGATTCGCTTTTTTGGCCATTTTTGCAAAATTACTTGAAATCCTTATCATAACCCGCTTACAGCCACTGAGTTAGAAGTACTGACATGAAAATTAAACTTGTCAATCATCTGTGGAACGGGCAGGGCTCGAAAAACTCCAGCCAATCATTTCCATTGCCACCGAGTTTCATTGGACAGTAAGTACGTCAATCAAACGGTCGTACTGCACTCCCCCTCCCCCGCGCCCCGCGCGCGACCCCTTCGTGCAGTACTCGTGACCCAGAGCTCGTGACCCAGAGCAAGCTCCTGTTTGTTGTTATCCTGCGGTATCTACTGGAACTAGTTAATCCACATTTGGACCTAGCAGTAGAAGACAATTTCCATGGCAGACAATACGCCACCATCCCCACCACCACCACCACCAGCAAAGAGAAGGAAAACTCTTTTTCAGAGAGTAATTGATAATAAAAACGTTGAAAGAGAAAAACTGAAATCAAGAATAATCCTAGGCGCTGCTTTCGAACGTTGGCGGCAACTGAAGGACGAGAAGGGTCTAAAAACCGATGCTTGTGTGGCGGTTGACATAGTTTCAAAGTTGATACCGTTTATACTCGGTAATACCGGTGTTGAGACGAGTGTATTACTCGGTGTGAAAATGTCCACACCGCAGCAACCCTAGTGAAAACCAGGACTTCCAATACAATTATATGAAACAAACATACATTTTCTAAAAATAGTAATGATTTATGTGACCGTTTAATGTTTATAACATCTGGTGCAACCATAGCCGCGAGAACGTATTCTCAGCAGGGGGTGCTGGAAAAAAAAAACTCAGCCTGCACTAGACTCGCAACTCGTTACATTGATAAAAAAAGATATATAGCAGCGCAGCTCAATTACACCAGTGCATGCGCGCACAGTTGAAAATCGATCGTTGTGTTCACTTTCTTCACACCATGGTTCACATCCAGCTGCTCACAGAACAAGTTTAGCGCACCACCGCTACCCTCACACTTTTTCATATAACCTTTTTTCAGCACTAGGTCATATGAGCATTAAATAAATGCTGCGTCTCAAAATGCCTTGGACAGCAGCGAGGATGACTCGCTTTGCCACGGGCCGAAACAGTTCGGAGCGACCACAGCCAGAGCGAACACAGCGGGGCAGAGGAGTGTCAGGAATAGTCTTTGGTGTACACATCAGTACGGCCTATTTGCACTACTGTTTAGTGGCAATGCAGTGTTTTATTCTATGCCTTTTTATTTTCGTATATTATTTCAATGAATACAATTTATTTATTCATAAAAACAAGATCTGGTCTTCAAATCTTTTTTCCAAATATAGGTCGTCCCCATTTCCACTGCAGGGTGCGGAACGGATCGGATCGCAAAGGGGCGGTAGGGAGGGGGCAGTATAGCCCAGCTCAGTTCCGAGGTCGCGTTTCCACTGCCGACAGTACCCTTGGTGGTAGGCCGGATGTCAATCGCCGCGGCAGCTACGTAAACATCGTAAACAACGTCTTCCTCCGCAAGAATGCAGACGAACGTCTCCACCTCCTTGTTCGCCCAAGCAAGCTTTTTACGCGACATGTTAATTGTAAAGAATAATACCTCGAGGCTACTGTTTGTTTGTTTTTATCCCCGCGTCACCCGGAAGTGACGATTCTGTCGACCAATCAACGGAGGGGGGGTGTAGCTAGAATTCCAGGGTACCCTTTCAGGCGTCTGGTCTCGTTTTGGGTACCGCAACGGAGTAGTCCCTAGAATGGGGTCGGAACGGGTACGGCAAAGTCCGGGTCACGCCCACTTTTGGCGGTGGAAACGCGATCCGACCCGCACCTTTGCGATCCGATCCGTTCCGCACCCTGCAGTGGAAATGCGCCATTACAATGGGGTTTGTGTTTATATTCGGACCAATACGGTACAGCGGGCGCTCACATGACGTTAAGCATTTCCTGGTGCATAATGTGACGCTTCAGAACCTAAAATCCCGTTTCTCCCCGTTGACACGACAACACATAACCGGCGTTTTCAGAAATCTCCACTTTGGCCGGAGTTTTTAGAAATGATCGTTTTCTGTGATAAGACAGGGCCTCGGACAGGGGGTGTTGCAGCACCCCCAGCACCCCTACTTCCCGCGGTACTGGGTGCAACTTACAGCTGAATAGAGTGGCGAAGTCACGCCCCTTCCGGTAGGGCTCATGGGACCTATGAGATCGAAAAATATGAATGGGTGTCAATGGAGAGAAAATAATTATTTTCTGGTCCCGGTCTTTATATGCCCTGGATTACACATATGTTGTTTGTGGATTTAAAGGATAATTTTTCATGCAAAGAGTTCGACCGTTTATTGTGCAATTGTTTAGATAAAGGCTGTAGAGAAAACACAACGAGAAAGACTACACGGCTCGTATGTGACGTCACGCTCCCTGCGACTGGCGTGGAGAAGACCGACAATCTTCCCATCGGCATAACTGAAACTCTGCACGTGCCCCGATTTATAATGGTTTTCACCTCTTTCGATGCTTTTATCCTCCCCTTGGAAAAAGCGGTGAAGTGGGGCAGAGAGATCGCCATCTCTGTGCCGAGTTCCAAGGGCGGGTGTGGTGACGTATATCATATGCGTCTAGAGCAGCGAAGAGCTGTAGTTCACAAAGCGGCCTCACATAAAACCTAAAATTATCAAACTTCTTCACGAACATTTTTAGTTTTCTTTGCATGAAAAATTATCATTTAAATCCACAAACAACATATGTGTAATCCAGGGCATATAAAGACTGGGACCAGAAAATAATTATTTTCTCTCCATTGACACCCATTCATATTTTTCGATCTCATAGGTCCCATGAGCCCTACCGGAAGGGGCGTGACTTCGCCACTCTATGTAGTGCCATGTTGTTAAACGAAAACCTACGCTAGCCTGGCTCGCTCTCGCGCATCTCTGTTCGCGCTCGTGCATGATTGCGCGTCCAGGTACTTGGAATGGGTGGAGTCAGAGTCAGCGTTGAAGGAGAGGGGGTAGGACCATTTGAGTTGTGTATTTTCAAAATCTGCTGGCGTTTCGCAAATCGCATACCCAACCTTTAACGTGAACGCGCATTCGCTGCACTCACGACGATCGTAGGATTGTACCTGACATGGTGCTGAAACGGGCTATGACGCAGGGGGAGACGCAGGAATGTCGGAGAAAATGGGGTTAAAAAGGGTTAAAATATCTCCCCATCAAGGCCAACCGCAGAGTAGCCTACGAAAAGAACAGATTGCAATAATATGAATGCTAAAGATATTAAAACACAATGGATTAAGCCTAGGCCGACATATATATCAGTCCTAATCCTGAGCGCACGATCGGGAGGTGGAAGTTGCGCTAAGATGCCTTCACAAGTCCAGCGGAGGGCTCCAGTTTTCGCCGGCCAAGTCATGCGCTGTGATATGTGTGAGTGACAGCTATGTTGCACTACATTGCAGCTAGGCTGGGGTAGCTTTGGTTGAACCGGAGGACATTGAGGACGATGACGACGAGGAAGATCGGTGTGAGGACGGCCTCCCTCATAACTACGCGGCTGGTTTTCATGCACGTCGAAGAGTGATTGAGACTTTTTTTTTAACCCCCTCCACCCTCCCACATGTCACTAAACATTCCCGTCAACGTGACCAATCCCCACCATATCCCAGCCTTTTGCCTGGTCCTTTGCATTTTTTTTAAAAAATATTTTTATAATTAATATTTTTTTTATTTTACATTATTTTAGGCTACGTTTTATGAGTAGCCTATGTCAGTCTGCACAAATCCCCCCCACTTTCTCTCACACATTTTAAGTGCCCTACCTGCTCAAACATTTCCTGGACTGTCTCTCTCAAACTAAGAACATAATGGCCCACATTAGGCTCAGACGCACGTGATACACCATTACCAATGTGTTATAATAAAACACATCCAATACTAGGAATGTCCGCTGGTTACGCCACTGAGGCTATAGTAGGCTAACGAGGCTCTTCGTCCTACGAGTACCCTGGAGCACTCGTTAGCTACGAGCGTTTTCAAGACGTTCGTTACCAAAGATGCTTTCGGGAAACGGTGTGAAAACTGTACGATGCTCGTACGACCCACTCTGCGATCCACTTTAGGCTAAAGATGCTTTCGGGAAACGGGGCCCAGTCCTCACCGGACGCCCCTCTAATAATAATAATACATTTTATTTATGGGCGCCTTTCTTGACACTCAAGGTCACCTTACAAAATCAAACATCCATAGTAGCAAACAACAAGACAAAACAAAAAACAACAACAACATAATAAAACAGTATACAAGAGAAAAACAGTGTGTTCATTCTAGTCCCAAGAATGCAACTGACTTAAAGGGAGTAGGCTTAGGTGAATAGATAAGTTTTCAGGTGAGATTTGAAGGTGATAATGGAACTGGAGAGCTGGATGTCATGAGGCAGAGAGTTCCAGAGGGGGGGGGGGGGGGGGGGTTACTGCTCATGGCGCCCCCCACAAATATGGCGCCCCGTGCCCAGAACCACACCTGCTGATGGTACACTAAGGTAATGGACGCATGTTACAATTCACCCATTCATAACCTAAGAGATTTAAATCTAAATTTATCTCAATTTGGGATCATAAAGATGACAAAAACTCACTGCTTTTCAAGTGACCAAATTATTTAGTTTAGTCATAAAACTTGGTCATTCCCATTATTCCAGATCCATGTGTCTGAGCTCTTGGACGTGTGCTCTTTGGTGCGTCACCAAGGACGTCCATGTTGTTGTTGTTGTTGTGGTGCTGAGGTTGCTCGGTTGTTCTCATCCATCACATTGTCCGTCTGACCTTTTCAAAGTCTTTCTCTGGTGCAGAATAAAAATATCCTCCCAGTCCATCTCAGATGAAGACAGCGGGCAACATCGCAGCAGACTCTAATCCCAGCAGAGGACTCAGAGGTCAGAATCAGCCCCTACCACTCCCAGTCAACTCCTAAGCACCGCAGTAGCAGAGATAGACGGAAAGAGACAGACAAGATATTGTTATGGAATCTGCAGAGAGACTGGACCATGAAACAATTCTTCCTTCCATTGGGATTAGAAAGATTGGGATATATTAATATTAATTACCTGACTGCAGCTGTAACATATAATGAACACCCACCTGCTGAAGGCTGTGTTTCACTGGAGGTAGCTGGAGTGCTAGATGTTGGTAGATCTGCAGGTTGTGTTTCACTGGAGGGCTGGATGTGGTGCTGGGTGTTGCTTGACCTGCAGGCTGTATACAAACAAACAGTTCAACAATATTGTTACACCACTGCATTAAGTCCTTAGGCATTCTACTGCATATAAAGTAGCACTGTACAAATACACTTTAAATAATTTGCCTGATACATTCATTTAACACAAAATGTAATTTTTAACATTCAACAATATATATATATATATATATAATAAGATAATATATACACAGTGACGACATAGCAGTGTATTAGCAAATACAAAGAGACCACAAATAATTGGATGAACGTACAAGCTCCGTAGAGAGGAGGAGAGGTATAAACTGGGTACCAGTCTGATGTCCCTACTCCATCAGCTGGGGACATCGGCAGATGATCCAAGACAAGAGAAGATACAGTTTAACTATTACAAGAGAAAACATGCAGCTGCTTGGTCGATAAAAACGTTTATTTTTGGACTAAGTTGAAACAGCTCTCATCCTTGCTAAGTAAAAGCTTTTTCAGGGAAAATTGTATTTTGATTGTTTACGTTTTGATAATAATTTGGGCCAGCAGTTCAATAGGCCTGCCCTACTTTAACTCTTCTAAATGACTAAATAGATGAACATATGATGAGTCAAACCCTGCTATGTCTGAGGGTACGGTGAAAAAGTCAGGAGGTTTAACCCTTAACACAGATAACTTCCTCAGCCTTGTCCAGCCGTGCTCCCTCAAAAGAAGGACCTGGGATTAGCTGACCAGATGGTCTCTGGGGAAGCATTGGTACACTTCAGGAGATGCAGACGGGTGATATATGATGGTCGAAGTTCCGGATTGAGGGCTTTCATTCCTTACTTCGTTCCTTAGTTTTTTTCTTTGGTTTGCATGTTATTCCCCTAAGAGTAAAAAGAGTTGTATTAGTAATGGCTTCATCTCAATCATATTTGTAAAACCACACAGTCCCACATCACGAATAAATGACCAATAAATAACCTCAGCAGCTTTCTTGAAAAAAAACATATGAAGATAGTTGTAAGGATAACTGCAAGGAAGACTCCAAATATGATCCATAGTGTTCTATTGGATCCCCCTGAAACAGAGAAAGAAAAGTTGATTATTTTAATAATATTTACTTACAATAATAATAATATTAAGATTTAAAATTATTATTTTCATTTTTAATAGTAGAATAATAATTACAAATATTAACAGGAGGTGCAATATACATTCAAGTAGCTCATTACCTAGTCAATAATATTTTCAACACAATGTCTAAATTAACTTATCATTTATCAGCCCAAAAGAAAGTGTACATTATTTTTTTTCTTTTACATTTGATTATTGACATCGTCAAAATATTGTAAGCCCAATAACGCATTCACACCAGATGGTTTAACATCACACAGATTGATTTTGTATTTTCACCAAGAGCCTACCTGCCATAGGGTTCTCCAGTATCTTCAGTTCAATGTGGGTTACTTCTTCTTCGTCTGCGTACCTGAGAGTACACCTGTACGTCCCTTCACTCTGGGCTGATGAGGTCACATACAGCAGGAGGCTGCCTGATTCTGACAGGTCTCTTACATGCTGCTGCCACTCTGTTTCCACCACCTTCTCTTGTCCTGCTTGTCTTCTGAGGATGGTCTGATTGTGGTTGAAGGTGCAGGTGATGTCATCGAGCCCCGAGGCGTCACAAGGGAGTAACACCTCATTCCTGGGAGCACTTTGCCATGGAGCTGATGAAGACAGACACACGAGTTGGTGGACAGACAGAGAGACCCAAGATATGGTTATAGAATCTGAAGAGAAATTGGACCATGACATAATTTTTCCTTGATCAATGGAGAATGCAAATCCACAACCAATTATGTCAATGGTCCAACTTTTCCGACATTTTCCAAGGAAAATGTAGTAGATGTTGCAGACCACTGCTATTTCACAACACACATTTGAAGCAGCAATCTCTTTTTTTAGCTATTAGCGAGCGGGACAGGCACATTAAGTTGCCACCATGGAAAATCGATCTATCTTTACTTCTGACTGCTGCCCTTCTGAATTTAAAGACTTACAGTGTTGCCTTATCGTGGCTTTCCTGGCACTGTGTTCATTTTGCACTGAGCAGCTGTAGGCCGAGACTGTGTCACTGTAAACAGTCCTTAAGGAGCCGCTGATGTCATACAGTCCCTGGTCATCTTCATGGACCTCGGTTGGGTTCTGGAGGACAGTAACCGGGCGAGGACTGACAGACCAGGTGAGCTGTGGTCTTGGGTAGATTCCTCCAGACTTACAAGTGACAATGTTGTTCAGTAGCACAATGTCCACTCTAGTAACAGGAGCTGCAACAACATGGTACCGCATTAAAACAAGGAACTCAAAGAGCTATCGTTTTCCCAATAGAATGTTTTTACTTATTTATACATCCTATTAAAACAGGACTTGAACTCACCTCTCACTGTCAGGATGACGAAGGTCTCCTGGTTGTACTGTGAAGTGCTGGCGTAACACAGGTACCTGCCCTGGTCCTGGAGGTTCACCCTGGCCAGACCAAGGGATGCGTTGCCCCCTGAGATCTGGTCATTGAACAGGGAGGTCCTTCCCTTGTAGAGAGGGTCCTGGTATCCCAGTTGGTCCAGTTCGTCGTAGTAGGAGTGGACCTGAAGCTTCTTCCCACTTATCCTCACCCAGTGCCGCTTCCAGCCCACTGTTTGGCTGGAAGCGGCAAGGCAGCACACAGCTCCTCCCAAACACACAGCCCACCTGGGTGTCTGGAGATCAGAGAACAGAGTGGTGTTGGAGCCCTTCTATTCATTAACTTTATAAGCTGGTCCATAAGTAATACTCTGATGGAGATAGCCGTTTATAAGTTACTACTCGATCAAAGATTATCTTAAATCACTCATAAAAAATGACCTTCAGACCTCTGCAATCTGAGAGAGTGAACGACGACTAAATCCTTCAACTAATCCAGACAACGGACTAATGTCCTCTTATGCCTTTTAGAGTTCGTTTTTTGACTAACTAAATATCAAGCATAGCATACCAAACATAGAAGAACTCTTGATATCAGGTTTGCCAGAGAGACGGTTTATATTCGGTCCAGCTTACCTCCCTGAACGACGACCAGCCCCGTCAGTAACACGACCGCCTGAACCACAACACTGCCCAGTGCCGTCATTGTCTCTGTCTTCCTCTCTCAGGCGTCTGAATCGGCAGTATAACAAAGCTTCCCCCAGAGAACATCATCCCCATCGTCAGATTCTAACACAGGTCCTTCTTGGGAGGGAGCATGGCTGGACAAGACTGAGGAAGTTGTTTTGTGTTAAGGAGATAAACCTCCTGACTTTATCATCATACCACCAGACAAAGCAGGGTTGGATTCGGCCAAAGGTTCAAACGTTTTTTTATTAATGTAGGTGTGTCTTTATTAAGTATAACAGGTGAAGGCCGAGCCCACAGAGGAGGGGGCAGGTGCAGCCCGCCCTAATGAGCCCTGCACAACGGGGGTGCACCGACCCCTAGTGGCCGTGGCCGGGATCGCTGGGAACGGCTGTCAGCCGCCGACCGCCGCCTAGTGGCCACCGGCCAAGCTTCCTGAGACCATTCTCGATCCAGGCGCAATGATAGCTCACGCCCTAACATCAAGGCCCTTTCCCATTCCTTTGCTCTAAAGAAAATCTCAGCCCTAGCCCTCGCTGTTGCGCGTGCACGCACCGTGGAGCAATGTCCCAATACCACTTTAAGGTAGCTTTAAGGGGTAAGAGGGAGGGCTAACATCCCCTCAAAATTGAGATTTTCGATGGGCACCCTCAAAGCGATTCAGTTCTGACTTGCTCCCACAATACCTTGCGAGAAAACGGAAAATCAAGAAATATCCCAGACAAGATGGAGGACGAAAAGATGCGACAGGATTGGAAAAACACAAATGTAAGTATTTTCTCTGTAATTAACTAGTAATTATTTTATTAATTATACTCTGCAGCCCGGCCGTGGGCTTCGAAGCCCGGCCAAGGACTCTCGGAAGATCGCGAAAGTCTGTGGCCGATTTTCGCGGAAGATCGCGGAAGTCCCCGGCCGACTTTCGCAGGCCGCCCGACCCCGGTTCTCGGCCGGGATGCATGCCCCATCACGGGCTCTGCATCCCGGCCGTCGACCGGGCTGCAGACCGGGCTGGATATCATGTCGTATGATATCCAGATCTTCCATGTTCTAGTGACTCCAGGTTAAAAATAAGCTTTACTATACTAATATATTATATTATATTATATTAGATTAGGCTTTATTGATCCTTTTGGGATGACTCCCTCAAGGAAATTGATTGTCCAGTAGCTTACAGAAAGAAACACAACACAATATTAAATTAAATTATATACAATATAAGATAAACAATACACTCTAATATAACTATAAAAAGTAAAATAAAAAGTAAACAGTAAACAATAATTATAATATAAGATAAGATAAACAATAAACTCTTAACTAAATAACTATAAAAAGTAAACAAAAAACAGTAAACAGTCAACAATAAACTCTTATCTAATATAGAAAGTAATTTTAGTAATATTATTTGTTATTAATTATTAATATTCTATAAGTAATATTATATATACTAATATATATATTAGTAATATTCTATAAGTATTATTATACTAATATATTATATTATATTAGTAATATTACAAGGTTAATCAATGTATTTTTTGGCAGTACTATATTGTGTACATAGCTATTATATATTGTACATAACATATGGCCATATCACCCAGTTCTGGCATATAATTCCTAATTCCTTCTTATTCGTTTTCTTTCAGGACATCGTTGAGTCCACTGCCACCAGCCCCCCCACCTCTCCCTCATGCTCCTCCACCCCAGGCACCTCTTCCACCACCCCAGACACCCCTTCCAAGAGGAGAGTGCCAGGGGGCAGGCGAGGCATGAGGAGAGCGAGGCAAAGTTGGCGGAATGGTGGAGAAGATGTGATTCTCCACCATTCTCTCAAAAGCTGAGAGAGAGTGTGTGTGTGTGTGTGTATTTTTAGGTTTGCGTGTGTGTGTATTTTTAGATGCGTGTGTGTGTATTTTTAGATGTGTGGTTCAGTGTTTCTTATTTAAATAAAGTGTTTCTTCTAAAGTGTTCTTGTTCATAACCGATTATTATCTAAGGGTGCACTCACACTAGGCCATCTGTCCGTGGCCATGGCCGTTTTAGCACCTAACCGTGCTCAAATCTGCCAGTGTGAGTGTGGCCAGTCTGGCTAATACCACCTTTAACAGTATTATTATTTTTTTAACACTTTATTTAAACATGCCAATTACAAAATATAAATACCATTTCAGGTTAAACATCTTTACAATGGGTCTTGCTCGTTGCCTGAGACAATGGCAGCCAGTCTGTCTCTTGTAACATTACCAGGGGTCTGGTTATCTGCTAGGGGGCACGGGGAGGCCATGATGACGTCACAGGGTAGGGTTGTCCCATTTGGTAGGGGATCGGTTAGGGTAGCAATGAGGGGTAGCAATGTGCATGAGCAATGAGGGTTAGGGTTGAGATGTAGGGTTGAGACAGTGAGCAAAGAAACGGGATTGGGCCAAGAGTGCTGGTGAGCTGTCCGTTGTAGTATGAGTAGTAGTATTTGAAAATGGTTGTTGTTGTTTTGATTAGTTTACTAACCCAAGTGCTGTTATACTAAAGTAGGCCTACTGTATAAGATAAACACTTATTTCAACTAGGGAGAAAAGGTTGAGTGCAAATACTTGATATGCTGAGCTACTGTAATTAGCTAATGTTTTTATGCTGTACAGCAGGGGTCTCAAACTCAAATGACCTGGGGGCCGCTGGAGGTAGAGTCTGGCGGGCCGCGAGTTTGAGACCCCTGCTGTACAGTACAAATGATGCGTTTGAAAAAACGAGGGCAGAAGTCTAAACGAGTCAACGCATCACAGGGACATGTTCACACAAAGTTTGCTTGCGCTGCCACTCGCGCTAGGACCATGGGTCCTTCCCCCTCCAAACGGAAACAGGCGGGCGGTGCAGTGAGCGCAATGCACTGTGGTAGTTTGAGGATTTCTTACCTTTGAGCCATGGAGTCACTTTCTGCCTTTTCTCAGGCTAGGATAAACCGATTTCAAATTTTTTCCACATTTATAATACATAGAATTATTTACTTAATATAACCTTCATAACTCCACCGGTGGAGAATCCCTTCAATGGGTACAACATTACAAATATGTGCAGCCAGCACCAGAGGCATTGTGGTTTTGAGGTGAAGCTCATTTGAACACCCATCACCAGTGAGGCAGGGAAGACAAAGACAAATGGTAAGACATCATAACAGATAGCTCCCTAAAATATATAAAAGGTTGATAATTACATTATGATAAAAAATAAAGCGGACAATGATAATAAATAATCATAGCAACATTGACCTTTACATCATCAAAATACAGCTTAAGTTGCCTTTCAATCCGATCAAAAGGCAGACAATATAAAACACCACGTAAGGCATGTATAAAATAACCAGCAAGCAATGTGAAGCAGAAATATATCTGAGAACTCCTTCAACTCTGTTCATCCTGATAAATGTGTCGGCACTCCGGGAAGGGTGCTCTTTGGACGTCCCTGCTGTGGGGCTGAAGTTGCCTCCCTGATTGCCATCCAATCGTCAGTCTGTCAACTGTCCTCTTCCCTGAAGCTGGTCAGCCCCTCTAACAAGGCTCCCCTAAATGACATGTGACCGTTGAATCCTGGTCCCTACGACCCAGTCTGACCCTGCTGTGTCTGATGGTACGGGTCATAAAGTCAGGAGGTTTAACCCTCTGCCCCAGACAGAGGAAGGCCTTCATGGGGAGAGTACAGAGTTCAGTACTCAGGTTGTTTGAGCTTATTCCTTGTCTTTTGTTTGCCTAAGAGTTAAAACAAAGTTATATTAATAATAGATCCATGCCAATCAGATTTGTAAAATTATATAGTCCCACATCACTCATAAATAACCAACTTTCTCAACAAATGCACGCTGGATAAAATGTGTATTAAACATAATAAATGAAAGTGAAACTATTTTTTTACCTTTCTTTTTATATGTAAAGAGATGGTGAGGCTTAAAATCATAACTGGAACCCCAACTACCAATGCAATATGAATGATCCAAAGTTTGTTAAATGATCTCTCTGGAACAGAAAGGGAAAATGATTATTATTATTTCTATAATAAGGATGAGAATAATAACAATGAGAGCAAGACACATCCTAATACCTTCATAATAAACATGACCTAGATAAAAAAAAAATGAAGATGGCTTGTCAGTTACTGGCCCAGTGAACATGGTTCAGTAAAGAAGCCAACGGACACCCTTTCCTTACTCCCCCAAGCATGAGCCAAGTGTTAAAACACAATGTCGCTTTTTTACACCACGTATGTTTTAGCATCTCACAGATTGCTTTTGTATTTTCACCAAGAGCCTACCTTCATTAGGGTCCTCCAGTATCTTCAGGTCAATGTGGGTTACGTCTTCTTCGTCTGCGTACCTGAGAGTACACCTGTACGTCCCTTCACTCTGGGCTGATGAGGTCACATACAGCAGGAGGCTGCCAGATTCAGACAGGTCTCCTACATGCTGCTGCCACTCTGTTTCCACCACCTTCTCTTGTCCTGCTTGTCTTCTGAGGATGGTCTGGTTGTGGTTGAAGGTCCAGGTGATGTCATCGAGCCCCGAAGCGTCACAAGGAAGTAACACCTCACTCCCGGGAGCACTTTGCATTGGAGCTGATGAAGATAGACAGACAAGTGGACGGACAGTCAGACGATTTTTCCTTATCTGACCAATGGAGATAGCAAATCCCAGATCAATTACGTGAACTTTAACATTTTAACATTTTTCTGCGAAAATGGAGTAGATGTAGAAGCCCAAAATATTTTCACAAACACACATTTGAAGCAGTACTCTCTTATGTTAGCAATTAGCGGCCTTATGGTTCCACTTTAAGTTAAAGCCATCACAAATTGTATCGCACCAGATCTAATCTACTTTTTCTCTGACTGTTGCCATTCTAATATTCAAAGACTTACGGTGTAACCTCATCGTGGCTTTCCTTGCACTGTGTTCATTTTGGACTGAGCAGCTGTGGGTGGATTCTGTGTCATTGTAAATAGTCCTTAAGGAGCCACTGATGTCATAGAGTCCCTGGTCATCTTCATGGACCTCGGTTGTGTTCTGGAGGACAGTAGCCGGGCGAGGACTGACGGACCAGGTGAGCTGTGGTCTTGGGTAGATTCCTCTAGACTGACAGGTGACAGTGTTGTTCGCTAGCCGAATGTCCACTCCAACAACTGGAGCTGCAACAACATGGTACCACATTAAAACAAGCAAATAATGGTTACTATATTTCACCTGATTGCTACATATGCATTGCTCCTGATATAAATGCCGTAGTTTGCTATTGTTGCTAACAAACCACCAGAAGCAGGCATAGCCACGGGGAGGGCCTAGGCCCGCCTACTTGTCAGTCTTGCCCTTCCAATCAGAGGGCTTTTCTTGGTTTATGTTCACCATCTTAAAAAGACACGCAAGTCCGTATTCCGCTGAGAGCTCAAGAATCAGTCAATCGCGACCAGCCATGTAGCTCACCTCCCCCCCCTCCCCTCCTGAACTTTGCTGTGAGAGCCCTCCCACTATACGATTGAGCAGAGCCATTATATCTGCATGGGTTCATGCAGTTTTGCACAAGTTTCAAATGATTTCGCGTAATTTGTCAGCTGTGATCAAATGCCTTTCATAAATTCACCTTTATGTCATAAATGTAACATGCTATTGATAATGTTTGCGCGATACATTTAATCTAGGCCTATTTTATGTTCAATCAAATTGGCTTGTCCAACCGTTCTTTTTTGTGCCCGTCCATTTGAACCTTTCTGTCTACGCCACTGCAAACCACATCAGAAACAAACCAAAATACACACCGAACTGACATGGGAACGTTGCAATTTAATTTAGTTGTTGAACAAACTCAGGTCTCAGATTAAAGTAAAGTTAGTTAAGGGAAGTAGAGTAAAGTGTGTGAGGTGTTAGTGGACCATTAACTGAGTTATTGACCTTTGTTACTGTACTTTATGGAAACATATAGCCAATGTTCAGCACTTGAGCTCACCTCTCACTGTCAGGGTGACGAAGGTCTCCTGGTTGTACTGTGAAGTGCTGGCGTAACACAGGTACCTGCCCTGGTCCTGGAGGTTCACCCTGGTCAGACCAAGGGATGCGTTGCCCCCTGAGATCTGGTCATGGAACAGGGAGGTCCTTCCCTTGTAGAGAGGGTCCTGGTGTCCCAGTTGGTCCAGGTCATCGTAGTAGGAGTGGACCTGAATGATCTCCCCATCCTTCTGGACCCAGTGGAGGATCGTATCACTGTTTGGTTGGAAGTGGCAAGGCAGCTCACAGCTCCCCCCAAACACACAGCTCACCTGGGTGTCTGGAGATCAGAGGGTACAACCGTGGTTGGTGTTAGAACAGCACACACTTCTTATTCACTTTTTGGAAAAGGCACATGTAACTGTGAGGGAAAGGTGTAACCTCAAAGTTTCAAGTGTCTGAGCAGAGCTGCTGCCAGCATATTGTCGTAATGATAACTATGTATAAGTCACTACATGTAAATATTCCAAACTTCCACTTACACCAAACCCCTTTCACTTTCAGTTTTATCTCAGAACAGTACAGTACCGTACTGGAATTTTCAAATGGTTTCTGTATGGCTACTGTTCAAAAATATGAACTGCAGTATCTAGTAGTAATATAACATATGATATAATGTACTGTAAAACTATTATATTGTAGGCCTACCCCGTTTCCGTGATCTGTTGTTGCTGTAACCCAAAATTGTCGTCAATTATTTTTGCTGTTTAAAAGCTGCAATACGTCGTCTATGATCTTCAACACAGTAATCTATTCCATTTCATCAATGTTAGAGAAAATGCTCTGTTTTTCAAGCCTCTGCCAACCAATTTGCCAACCAAAGGAGGGGCGTGTCATCCATGGTTACGACCCAAGGAACTTTGTAAGACTTTATAGTCTACCCTCATTGTGTATGAGCGTTATAATGAGCGATGTTGGTCATGAAACGCGGAAACGCGGCACACAACGTGGCGTTACAGCCTGCTAAGAGTCTGAGGAGTTTAACCCTCTCTCGGTCGCGAGAAACTGCTGCTCAGACAGAGCTCCACACGCCCACACACACCTCACCACCGGTGTCCCTTCGTCGGGACGTTAAAGAGTAGCCTATGCTAAAGGAACTTTGACGTCACAAAAGTATCTCTACCTGCATTCGGGAGCAGAGTGGAACGCGCACTAAGTGGTTGTCAGAGACTGGCCTAAACACAGGAAAAGATAAAAGGGTTTAGGTTCTACCCCTAGTTTTTAAAATTATCAGAAGAAATGAAACGTTCTCCATATTAGTTCATACATTTAGTTAAGCTTACCTCCCTGAACGAGGACCTCCAGCATAAGAAACACGGCCGTGGGGACCAGAACTCTGTTGAGTTCTTTCATCTTGTTGATAATTTCTGACTCTTGAGCCTCTCAGTCGGCTGCAGCTCAGCTCATCCAGTCAGTGAAACGATCCTATGACCCGAGTGGGGCTGTCCCCGACTCGGAATTTTATGAGTCAGATCGGCCTTTTCAGTTCAGAGATTTGACTATTTGGCGGCCGTGCGGGGCAGGTCTTTTGGAGTTTTAAAAAAAATGAGTTTCCTTTCTATTAACACTGTTTTGGTAGGCTAGGCTATAGGCCTTTTTTTATACAACGGGCTTAAATCCAGCGATCTGATTGGTTCCAAACGGTTGTATAATGAGCGTATACATAACTGCTATGACGATTAATCCTTTTGTGAAAGTTTGCATATCACTCCGCGCCTGGAAGTAGAAACAGTTACAAAGTAGCAGTTGTTGGTAGTAGCCTAAAAATATGTTGAATGATGGAGAGGGTGTAAATGTTGTTACTCCGGGAGTGAGCAAGGCGATGGAGAGACTAACGAAAGCTTAGGCACACGGTGAGTGAACTGCTCCATAGGATAAATTGCTGGCGAACCGCTCTAGCCGAGCCTTCTCTCGGAGGGACGCTAAATGCTTCTTCTTTTTTTTAATATATATATTCTGCTTTATTTTGCACTTTATTTTGCACTATGGGCAGTGAGCACCACCCCAAATTCATTGTACAAGTTGGAACAATGACAATAGAGTCTGAATCTGAATCTAAAGTGTGTTGCATAGCGACCGTCGTGCATTTTGAAGGCAGCCAGGAGGGACTACTTTTTTGTATACTTAAAAAAAAAAGAAGCTATTTTGACTTTCTTGCCTTTCTTGTCTATGACTTTCGTTTTGCCATAATAGTAACCGTTGTATAAAAGCAATAGCTCACTTCAGTCTGTGGTAGCCTATGTGCTCATTATACCACTGTGAAGGGGTCGCAATAAATGTGTCGATTCATGCATATGGTCTGCCACGCCTACACTGTAGGTTGGGTCTTTAACTGAGATCAAATAAAAACTCTTTGAAAATACACAAAGTAGGCCTAACGCTCCTAACCTTCTCCCTCACTCTCTCCTTTCGGCACGGCACCAGCTGTCTCTTCGGTGTCAAAGTCGTATTTATTGTTTGTTTATATGTAGGCCTATTTATAACTTTAGACTGGCTGCTGCTTGTTGCTGCTAAGAATTCATTCTTAAACTGTATATAATATTTCCTTGTTTTGCCATGGCATGGGGCTTTTCCGCTCGCTTGTCACCGTTTGAAAAAATAAATAAAAAGGAAGACGGCGGGAAACCCCGCAGTCGACTCAGATTCTCCGAGTCGACCGCGGGGTTTCCCGACTTATGATTCGAATCATCGACTTTCAGGGGACAGCCCTAGACCCGAGCCGAATTCCCCTGTCGGTTGCACCAGCAGAACGTAAAGCCGATCATAAGTTCGGGTGTAAAGTCTGCCTTAACCCTACGCTCGACGTAGCTAGTGTCAAACTAAAGGTGTTGTACATTTTGGTTGCACCACCATAACTTAAGTTGTAACGTTACTAGTAGCGCATAAAGTGTACCAGTGTCGCTTTTAATGACGTTTAGATCATTTCAAGCCAATCATTGACAGATAACAATGTAAACAGGAAATACCGGCAAGTTTCCACCTTACCCGAGTGAAGACCATGGAGGTGAAGACGCGTTAGCACCCAAATGAGAGGGCAAACAAAAGAGTTTCAGTCATTTATTCTCTAAATTTTGCTTGGACGGTATAGGCGTGAGGTTAAGCTATTTGATGGCGGATTTTATAATAAATAAATAAATATAATATTCCGCCCGGCAAAACCGACGTTTTCAGCTTGTAGGGATCGAGACCTAACAGGTTAACTTTCTGCTGGTATCTTCCCCTGGCGGGACCGCTTAAATTTGAGAAATATTCAGACATTGTATCGCACTATTGTGTTCGCTGCTAAAAGACGACTGTGTCTTCACTTGTGTTTTCCTACCAAGATGGCCGCCGTCGTGACGTAAGCACTTTTTACGTCATTTTGATCACGTGGTTGCAAACGATGCTGCGTTGAGTATTTTCTGCGAACCGACTCGGATCTCGGATCTGACACCACGCCCACACTTCAAGCGTTAGGAAAACATGGACGCCACCCGGAAAGCTGTTGTCGCGGTAGCATTGGCAGAGGACCAGGCGCTCCAAAATAAGTAGGCTATAGGCCATAGGCAGAGATACGGACGCAGTTAGGTATTGCAGTAATACAAGTGATTGAAATTGCCATTTAAACCACCAAAGTGGTCCAATCACAATGAAAACAGTTCATACTTCAAGTCACACTGGGCGAAGCCATCTTGAATTCTGTCTCGGAATTTTGCTCGGTCACCACTGAGTTCAACCGAGATGGCGAGTTCGCCGTCCGAGGAAAAGGGGCGTGTTCGTGCGTGTCGGTAGGCAACGTCCTCGGACCTCCGAGACGGATGAATAATAAAACACAGTTTTTGAAACTCTCCTGAGGTGGCTGGATTCACAAATGCATTTTTTTTTTAACAAGGAACTCTCTGTAGCCAATCAGATGCCTCCCTCGTTTTCAGCCAATCACATGACTGCACTTCCGACCTCTGAGTCCAGCCTCCGAGCCTCCCGGTTCCCTCGGTCAAATGTCTATGGGAAATAACATGTTTTTTTTAAATATTCGTACATAACAATCTCGAGGTGGCGAAGAAGTAAAAGCTGCGTCACGTTTTGAACTTCAAACTTTTTCCATCTAGCTTCGACTGGGTTTTAGGATTGTCGGTGCCCTTAACGTAGTAAACGGTACCGACAATGTAAAAACCCAGTCACTGCAGTCATGTGATTGGCTGAAAACGAGGGAGGCATCTGAATTCAGGGTGAGGTCATTCAGCCATGTTTCTGTGAGGAAAGCAAGGCTACTCTCCCGGTATCTCCGCTGCAGTCTGGTTGCGCTCGGAGTTTGTTATATCTAATTCAAAACATATAATATCAGAGATCTGAGGTTTGGTTGAGTGTAAAGAGACATTTTAATTGTAAAGAAACTTTTACTATATTATTTATTATAAAATATTATAACAAAAAGTCTTGTTAATAATAATGGGTTAAGTCTAATATTAGAATTCTCTGCAATGTATGGGCTTAATATATGTAAATGTGTCATTCAGATTTGATGGATTGATCAGGTGGAAAAGATAACTTAAACACAAACGACATCAGAGGAATATAGCACGCAAACAGCAGGGAGGTGAGAAATGAAGGGCAAAAGAGGAATTTATTTTAATGTATTGATTTGATTTGGGCGTCACAATTAAAATAATAGTTTAAAGTGCACAGCACCAGATGAAGTGTAGGACTGTTTGCAACCAAACAAAATAAAAATGGAAAACCATAATTTACATATAGCTGACTAGATACATATATATACAATACACTGTTTTTCAAAAAGTATTTGAAAAAGGTTGATTACAACGTCATAATAAAAATAAAAAAAGTTAAAAAAAAAAGTATTCTGTTGGAGATGCTTTTCTTTTAAATCTGTGTAGAAGTCCAATGACACAGACGGTACGCTAAGATAATGGATGCATGTTACAATTCATCCATGCATAGTCTTAAAGATGAACTTAAGTTTCACGACTTGTTACAAATCTCAATGTAAAAGGAAATAGTGGGATCATAAGGAGGACAAAAATCTCACCGCTTTTCAAGTGACCAAACTACAAATCGTGTATTTAGTCAGAAAACGTTTCATTCCCATAAATCCAGACTCATGTGTCTGCACTCTTGGTTGTGTGTCACCAAGGTCGTCCATGTTGTCGTTGTTGTAGTTGTGGTGCTAAAGTGGCCTCGGTTGTACCGATCACATTGTCCGTCTGACCTTTTCAAAGTCTTTCTCTGGTGCAGAATAAATATGTCCTCCCAGTCCATCTCAGATGAAGACACCGGGCAACATAGCAGCAGACTCAAATCCCAGCAGAGGACTCGGAGGTCAGAATCAGCCCCTACCACTCCCAGTCAACTCCTGCGCCGCAGTAGCACCTGATTGAGAAAGACAGAAAGAGATAGGCATACAAGATGAAATCTGCAGAGAGACTGGACCATGAAACAATTCTTCCTTCCATTGGGATTAGAAACATTGGGATATATTAATATTAATTACCTGACTGCAGCTGTAACATATAATGAACACCCACCTGCTGCAGGCTGTGTTTCACTGGAGGGAGCTGATGTGCTGGATGTTGGTAGATCTGCAGGTTGTGTTTCACTGGAGGGAGCTAGAGTGCTGGATGTTGGTAGATCTGCAGGTTGTGTTTCACTGGAGGTAGCTAGAGTGCTGGATGTTGGTAGATCTGCAGGTTGTGTTTCACTGGAGGTAGCTAGAGTGCTGGATGTTGGTAGATCTGCAGGTTGTGTTTCACTGGGGGGAGCTGGATTGATGGATGTTGGTAGATCTGCAGGTTGTGTTTCACTGGAGGGAGCTAGAGTGCTGGATGTTGGTAGATCTGCAGGTTGTGTTTCACTGGAGGTAGCTAGAGTGCTGGATGTTGGTAGATCTGCAGGTTGTGTTTCACTGGGGGGAGCTGGATTGATGGATGTTGGTAGATCTACAGGCTGTATTCAAACATACAGTTCAACAATATTGTTAAACATCTGCATTAAGTCCACACTTTATGTAATTTGCCTAATACATTCATTTAACACAAAATGTAATTTCTAACATTCAACTATATATATATATATATATATATATATATATATATATACACAATGACGACATAGCAGTGTATTAGCAAATACAAAAAGAGACCACCAATAATTGGATGAACGTACAAGCTCTGTAGAGAGGAAAGGTGTAGACTGGGTACCAGATGTCCCTTCTCCATCAGCTGGGGACATCGGCAGATGATCCAAGACAAGAGAAGCTACAGTTAAACTATTACAAGAAAAAACATGCACCTGCTTGGTCGATAAAAGGGTTTTCCTTTTGGACTAAAATGAAACAGCTTTCATCCTTGCTAAGAAACAGCTTTTTCAGGGAAAATTGTATTTTGATTGTTTACGTTCTGCTAATAATTTGGGCCAGCAGTTCAATAGGCCTGCCCTACTTTAACTCTTCTAAATGACTAAATAGATAAACATATGACGAGTCAAACCCTGCTATGTCTGAGGGTACAGTGAAAAAGTCAGGAGGTTTAACCCTCAACACAGATAAATTCCTCAGCCTTTTCCAGCCGTGCTCCCTCAAAAGAAGGACCTGGGTTCAATCTGACCAGATGGTCTCTGGGGAAGCATTGCACACTTCAGGAGATGCAGACGGGTGTTGGATGATGGTCGAAGTTCCGGATTGAGGGCTTTCGTTCCTTACTTTTAGTTTTTTTCTTTGGTTTGCATGTTATTCCCCTAAGAGTAAAAAGAGTTGTATTAGTAATGGCTTCATCTCAATCATATTTGTAAAACCACACAGTCCCACATCACGAATAAATGACCAAGAAATAACCTCAGCAGCTTTCTTGAAAAAAAACATATAGCTATGAGGATAACTGCAAGGACGACTCCAACTATGATCCATAGTGTTCTTTTGGATCCCCCTGAAACAGAGAAAGGAAAGTTGATTATATTAATAATATTTACTTACAATAATAATAATATTAAGATTTAAAATTATTATTTTCATTTTTAATAGTAGTATAATAATTACAAATATTAACAGGAGGTGCAATATACATTCAAGTAGCTCATTACCTAGTCAATAATATTTTCAACACAATGTCTAAAGCAACTTATCATTTATCAGCCCAAAAAAAAGTGTAATTCTTTTGTTTTCTTTTACATTTGATGATTGACATCGTCAAAATATTGTAAGCCCAATAACGCATTCACACCACGGATGGTTTAGCATCACACAGATTGATTTTGTATTTTCACCATGAGCCTCAGGTTTGTACGGTATCTTCAGTTCAATGTTGGCTACGTCTTCTTCGTCTGCGTTCCTTCGAGTACACCTGTACGTCCCTTCACTCTGGGCTGATGAGGTCACATACAGCAGGAGGCTGCCTGATTCAGACAGGTCTATTACATGCTGCTGCCACTCTGTTTCCACCACCTTCTCTTGTCCTGCTTGTCTTCTGAGGATGGTCTGGTTGTGGTTGAAGGTCCAGGTGATGTCATCGAGCCCCGAGGCGTCACAAGGGAGTAACACCTCACTCTTGGGATCACTTTGCATAGGAGCTGTTGAAGAAAGACCCATAATTTGACAAACAAACGAACATACACATATTGTTTTTTGATTTTTTTTTTGGTTTCGAAATCTGCAGAGTAATTGGACCATGACACCATTTTTCCTAATTTGAGCAATGGAAGACGCAAATCCCGCACCAATGATGGTCCAACTTTTCTGCCAATTCTCAGCGGAAACTGAGTCAACTTTGCAGACCAAAATATTTTCACGATAAAAATATGAAGCAGTACTCTCTTATGTTAGCTATTAGCGAGTGGGATGGTTTCCCCTTAAATTGCAACCACTCTAAATTGGATCGCAACAGTTGTAATCAACGCTTTACCACTGACTGTTGTCTATCTGATATTCAAAGACTTACGGTGCAACCTCATCGTAGCTTTCCTTGCACTGTGTTCATTTTGGACTGAGCAGCTGTAGGTTGATTCTGTGTCATCTTTCACAGTCCTTAAGGAGCCGCTGATGTCATAGAGTCCCTTGTCATCGATATGGAACTCGGTTGTGTTCTGGAGGACAGTAGCCGGGCGAGGACTGACGGACCAGGTGAGCTTGGGTCTTGGGTAGATTCCTCCAGACTTACAGGTGACAGTGTTGTTCACTAGCCCAATTTCCACCCTAGCAACAGCAGCTGGATCAGGAGCTGCAACGACGTGGCACCAAATTAAAACAAGAAACTTATAGTAACCATGCCTCATTTGGTTTCCTGCATTTGCATTACTACTGATATCAATGGTGTAGTTAGGTAAAATTGCTAACCAAACCAGGAACGTTACATCAGAAAATATACCAAAATGCACACACAACTGACCTGGGAACGTTGCAATTTTATTTTGTTGTTGAACAAAACCCAGGTCTCAGATAGTAAGGGAATATTTGAAAAGTAAAGCTTGTGATGTGTAAGTGGACCCTCAACTGAGTTATTGATCTTTGTAACTGTACTTCATGAAAATATATAGCCAACTACACATTTGCTTGAGATGCATAGAAAAATTACGTAACTGTGTAGCTACACAACTTTCTGCATCGACTTGTTTTGACATTGGTTAAGTCACATTATATTGTTGCGAAACTTGAACATTGTTTATGGGCTCAAACTACCCGTCAGTGGGTTGCATTATAAAAATAATTGTTTAACATAGGATATGACATCAGGACTTGAGCTCACCTCTTGCCGCCAGGATGACGAAGGTCTCCTGGTTGTTCTGTGAAGTGCTGGCGTAACACAGGTACCTGCCCTGGTCCTGGAGGTTCACCCTGGCCAGACCAAGGGATGCGTTGCCCCCTGAGATCTGGTCATGGAACAGGGAGGTCCTTCCCTTGTAGAGAGGGTCCTGGTATCCCAGTTGGTCCTGGTCATCATAGTAGGAGTGGACCTCAAGCTTCTTCCTATCAGTGAAAATCTTGTTCCAGTGGAGGATGGTATCACTGTTTGGCTGGAAGCGGCAAGGCAGCACACAGCTCCCCCCAAACACACAGCCCACCGGGGTGTCTGGAGGTCAGAGGGTACAACCGTGGTTGGTGTAAGAACAGCACACAGTTCTTATTCACTTTTTGGATAAGGCATATGTAACTGTGAGGGAGAGGTGTAACCTCAAAGTTTCAAGTAATAGAGCTAAGCGTTTCTGGTGATTGTGTAAAATGTTGGAAAGATACCCACGGGCGTGAAATACAGGATTCCCCCCGCCAAGCAGAGCCGCTGCTTTAGCATATTGTCATAGTGATGGCACTGCATAAGTCACGACATGTAAACAATGGAATAAACAGTATATACCAAACTTCAACTTGCAACAAACCACTTTCACTTCTATCTCAGAACTGTACACCTACTGTAATTAACAAATGACTTACTTGCTTGACTTACAAACAATGCTTGACTGCCAGCGAATGTAATCAGGCAGGTTTAATTCCTCTGCTGGAATTTTCAAATGTTTTCTGTATGACTACAGCTCAAAAATATGAACTGCAGTATCTAGTAGTAATATAACATATGATTTACTGCAAAACTATTATATTGTACCCTGTTTCCGTAATCTGTTGTTGCTAAAAGAGGTAGTGAACCCAAAACCGTCCTCAATTATTTTTGGAGAGTGGCACCAATGATCCCCTCGGCCACTCTCACGATGCGCTGGAGGGACCTGCGGCCGGATGAGGCGCAGGCCCCGTACCACGCCGTGATGCAGCTGGTTAGGATGCTCTCGACAGTGCCTCTATAAAAAGTGCACATGATGGGGGCCGGGGCTTTAGCCCTCCTCAGATCCTGAGAAAGTAAAAGCGCTGTTGAGCCTTGGCTAGCGATGCGATACGATTTTAAGCTTACCTCCCTGAACGAGGACCTCCCCCATAAGAAACACGGCCGTGTGGACCAGAACTCTGTTGAGTTCTCTCATCTTGTTGATCCTTTCTGACTCTTGAGCCTCTCAGTCGGCTGCAGCTCAGCTCAACCAGAGAGTGGAATTAACATATGACTCAAACTGCGTTCCCTTCATGGGGAGAGAAATATGTTGAGGTGCCGCCGGTCCTCCCTCACCTGTGCAGGTGGACTGCAGTGATGTCATGCCTGGTTGTTCGGAGGTTGTCTATCAAATTGTAGGATTTATCTCATAATGCCATATTTCGTCCAGGTGTATTCAAATGAGTGGGTGTGGTCTTCTCAGACCAGAGCAGGCTGATGGGCCTGGAGCTCACCGCCTGGAGTGTCCAGATTCGGACGTCCCGCACTGTGCTTGAAGTAACTTTAATTCCTTTGACATTTTCCACACAAACACACTGCTCAATCGGTCTCCAAATGTTTAAGACGCAGGTCCATAAGTAATACTCTGATGGTGATAACGGCTAATAAATCACTACTAATTTATCTTGAATCACTCATAAAACATGACCTTTAGACCTCTGCAATCTATTATTTTTTTGTTCAGCAACACACATGTTATCTTCCCTGGCCTGCTTTTATTTCGCCTTCTCTCACACAACCTGACCCACCTTAGAACCTGGGTTAATCTTTAGACAGCTTTGGTTTCTGTATGAGCACAGTTCAAATGATGTCAAAAATTATGCGAGAATCCAGTAATTCTAGTAGGAAGTGAAGGTTTCAGATTTAATCAATGTACAATGCATTTTTTTATATTACCTATTACTATTCATTTTCAACATTCCAAGTAAAACCTAAGAATACAATTATAGATTGAGTTCTGCTGCTAGTCCAAATATCAAGCATAACAAACCAAACAAAGAAGAACTCTTGATAGGTTTGCCATAGAGACGGTTTATATTCGGTCCAGCTTACCTCCCTGAACGACGACCAGCCCCGTCAGTAACACGACCGTCTGAACCACAACACTGCCCAGCGCTGTCATTGTCTGTGTCGTCCTCCCTCAGCTGTACCTGTTGTTGGTCTGCTGACAGGACCGGGACACGACAATCTTTAACTGGACTGATTAGACCTCATGCCTGCTGTGGTATTTATGAGTATCGTTTTCTAAATGATCAAGCGGAGCTTCGCACTATGTTGCTTTATGGCTTTGGAACATTCCAACACACGCGCCCAACACATCACATCATCATCATCATCCAGTTGGCGCTGATAGTAACGTAATGGTGTAAGCAGTACGTGCACGCTTATGGTAATCATTAACACTGATTTAGTTTACTGCTGTGTTCTGAATATTACAGCTGCCAGTTTCTGTCATTTTATTATCTTTTGTGTTTTTATTGTCTTTGGACCCGTATTTATAATGCGAGTTACGGATACATTTGCTATTATATTGATTTAAATTTTTTAATAAACAGAAGAATAATACTATTTAATCGAACACAAGTGATTTATGTAAAAGCAATTAGTGGTATGTTATATTAAGTTCTGAGGGGAAAGAGGTATTTCAATTATACAGAAACTTGTAAATTGTTTGATTGGGGAGGAAACAATAAGGGTAACTTTGGGGAACACAGAGAATCAAAACGCTGTTTAGCTGCCTGCTGTCGTGCTGAGACTCGGTCGCGGAGCTGGCCAGCTGTTTCCCGCTGGGCCCCCTGTGATGTCAGGTGAGCCGGAACATGCAGGCGATCCAGGGGCAATGATGGCTCACGCCCTAACATCAGGAGTGCTGGTGAGCTGTCCGCTGTAGCATGTCGAGTAGCCCGGTAGTGCAGCAGGGTCCGCAGGAGTGCTGCTGCGACCTGAAATCCCTCTGCTCTGAGCTCGATACCGTTCCTCAGCCTCTGATTCATGCGCTCCACACCCCCATTCGCCTGAGGGTTGTAGACGGCTGTGCGTATGTGTCTGATTCCCCGCTCACTCAGAAAAGTTGTGAACTGGGGTTACCACCCTTGCTCTTGTGCCCTCATACATGGTACCTATTGCCCGAAGTAGGTTAGGAGCGACACTGTAAGCCTTAAGTATGGTCATCATCACTTCTCTGTTTATTGAGTCAAAAGCTTTTTTGAAATCAATAAAACACAGGGCCGCTGTCGGGTCGTTCTTTTTTTACCTCTTCAATGATCCTCCTTAAGGCTAGGATCTGGGATATGGTAGCGCTCCCCTCTCTAAATCCATTTTGGTTCTCTCTCAGGTGAGTGTCGACGGCACCCCGTATATGATTCAGTATCATTCGGTTGTACATCTCTGCGATGATACATGTCAGACTGATGCCTCGGTAGGCTTTGAGAGATCTCCAGATTTAGGCACGGGGATGATGTTGGAAAGAGACCACATATCGGGCTTGATGTTTTCCATCAGAGCTAGGTTGCAGATCTCCAAGATGATGTCGTCCAGGTTGCAGTTTTTAAGGACCTCTGGGGCAATGCCGTCTGGCCCAGCACTTTTCCCTTGCTTCTGGGTGGATTTTACTGCTGCAAGCTCGCTAATTGTAAAGGGTCCATCGTCAATTTTGAGATCTCTTAGGCCTGCCGATATTTCCTCCTCAGCTCCATCCACTCTCGGATTGGTGCTGAGGAGATCACGGAAGTGGGTGAACCAGGTGGTCACTCTGTCCTCTGGGCTGCAGCCTGTTACCTGTCCCTCCTTCGACCTCTTGCGCCCACTCATCTCATTTATGACCCTCCATTACTCCCCATACGTTGTTCCCACTGCGCTGCCTCCACTCTCCGTACCTTCTCCATCAGCTCCTCCCCTTTGATCTTTTCGTAGGCATTGAAGAGTCTTTCTTTGGCCTGTCGGTTGCTAGGTGTGGTCGCTATGCGAGGTCGAAAGGCCTGGGCTGGTCGCCGGACCTCGTTGCTAGGCAGGCCTACCGGAGATGTTCTGAGTGTTTGGAAACCAAATGTTCTATGAAGATGGATGGATTATTATGTAATATGTAATATGTATTATGTAATATGTTATGTATGTTAGTAATACACATTCGCGGTCAAAGCTTTGTCACTCCTCCTCCACCATTGCACAGTTCTCTGCATGACCTCTGGATGTCTAGACCCTGGGGAGTTTCTGATCCTCTCCTTCTTCGGTACGCACTCCCTGGTTGCCTCCACGTTAGCGGCAACAAACCGCTCATACACTGTGCTAGGGCCTTCCGCCGTATCCAGCAGTTGGAAGTGGTTCCTCACCTCAACTGTATCTGGCTTGGCGGTCGGAGCTTCCTGAAAAGGTCTTCCAGTCGTGGTAGATCTTTGGGCTAGGCTTGGGGACCCTCAGGCTCAGTCGCACCCTCATGGAAACCACTCTGTGGTCTGAGCCAATGGAGTCGAACAAGCTGTACAGCTCTGTGTTCTGGATCGACGTCCTCCACTTGCGCCTTACCAGTATGTAGTCCAGCTGACGTAGCATACCAGAAGTCCGGTCCTGGAAGGTCCATCTCTTGCCCATTCTCTTCCGGAACAAGGTGTGCACAGCCCGTAGCTCGTGTTCCGTTAGCAGGGCAGCAAGTTGTTCACCGTTGCGGTTACTGCTTTCATGATATGTGATTGGTGCATCCCCTGGTCCGAGCCTCACGTTGAGGACCCCCAGAATTGCTAGGAGGTTGTGAGCCGGAACATCCCGGAGTGCTGTTCTATGGTCCCCATAGAACTCTTCGACTTTCTTGATTGGCCCTACATTGGTAGGTGAGTACACTACCATGATGGCTGTAGCTGGGTTGCCATCGGAGTCTGCGATAAGGATCCTGTCGGTGTGCTGGTGCACCCTACGGAGAGCCTTCCGTGCTGGAGGACTTAGCAGTAGCCCCACACCTCCCGTTGCAGCCTGGGCCTCGTTTCGCCATGCTGATGAGGTGATGAACGAGTAACCCCCCACTCTGCAGCACACAATCTGGTCCTGTTCATGTACTCTCCTGTGCTCCTGGACTCCCAGGATTTCCACTTCTTTTTCCTCGGCACAGTGTGCTAGCTCTGCCAGCCTTGCTTCTTCTCTCGCTGTGTTTGCGTTGAAGGTTCACTTCCCATTATAAGTGGTCTCCGACAACGCAGGTGTGTGTTAGATGGGTCACTGTGTTCAGACTGAACCCCCCCCCTTTCAGGTTTGGGGTCCTGACGTCATACTGCCCCCATGGGAGGGATCAGCTCCTCCATCTGCTACGTGATCCCTGCGGACTCCTGCCACTGGAAGTATAGGATTTGCAATGATTGGATTCTCCAGACTGTTGAACTTTACAATGTGCATAATATAGGGCTGGGGGGCACAACTCCTCACAGCTAAACTGTACCTGCTGTTAAAGTACTATGAACCATTCTTAGTCTGACCCCTCACCTAAGACCTCTGCCTTGGGAGACCCTACCAGGAGCACTAGGCTCCAGACAACACAGCCCTCAGGTTCATAGGGGCACACAAACCTCTCCACCACGAAAAGGTGATGGTTTCCGGATGGTTCCCATTCAACAATATATATTATATATATGTAATAATATAAAATAAGACAATTCAAGATTCAAGATAATTTATTGTCATTTCAGCCATATACACAGTTTACAGTGAAATGAAATAGCGTTTCCCAAGAACATAAGGTGCATAACAACATGCTACATATAACTGCAAACCAGTAAAGTGACTTGTGGAATTTAGTAGTGCGGGAATATAAATATAATAAATATGAATATTAAACAAGTGTAATAGTGCATAAACCAAGGGCCGTGGTGGAACGCTTCGTTCACTTGCATGGCTATATGACTATATGCTCTGTAAGGTGACCTTGGGTGTCTTGAAAGGCGCCTCTAAATTAAATGTATTATTATTATTATTATGGGCCCTTCACATCAACGCGAGCTTCTTCGGTTGCTAAGCGACGTCAACGTCTTTGGCTAACTATTTCTCTGCTAATCAACACACTACGGCTGTGTCCCAATTCATAGGACGCATCCTTCGTAGACCGCGTCCTTCGAAGGATGCGGCCTTCGTAGACCGCGAAGGACACTCCGAAGGCCGAAGAAATGGGACGGTCTAGCTAGCCTACGGAGCATTTCTGGTTTACGTAACAAACCGTTACCGCGGGGAGCAAGGTCTTGCTCCCCTTGTCGGCAGTTCAGCTGTCAGCAACCCTGACAGCTGAACTGACCTGTTAGTAAACAGAAGTTAAACCAGAGAGCGCGAAAAAAAGAAACCAACAAAAATTATTATTGATCATTATGTTTTTGTTTTTGTATATGGTAGTTTGTTGTAAATAGTCACATGAATGTTTGTTGTAAATAGTTTTATTGTTGTATATATGTCTTATAAGTTATATACGAATACATTAGTCAATACAAAAAAGTTAGTAAGGGTTTTAATAAATAGTTAATCAAAGAAGTTAGTTAAATAAGTTAGTTTCAATAAATATGTAAATAATAATAAACAATGTGTTAAATATAACAGAACATAAGTTATTTGTCCACCAAACGCTCCAAAATTGAGAAAAACCTCTCCATTCTTTCCCTGCTTTCCTGGGCTCTTCTCTCCTCTGCCTCCCTTTGTAGCCTCATGTCCTCTTTTATTTACTGGAACATTTACATTTTACATTTACATTTAGGGCATTTAGCAGACGCTTTTATCCAAAGCGACTGACAAGTACATTTGTCATAAGAAGTGCATCAATATATCGCTGTCGGTACAGAAAGGATGTTCATAGAACCAAGTGCAAGTACCACAATCGCTAGGCTAACCCATTCCCCGTGTTACAGCCATGATAGCAGCTACTGCAGTTGCTACACAGTTAAGTACTATAATACAATACAATACAACACAGTGTACAATGGTTGCCAGAAGGGGGAGGGTGGCTATGCAGTCGAGGTGGACTCTGAACAGGTGAATCTTGAGTCCTTTTCGGAAGATAGTGAGCGACTCTGGAACATGTCTTCCTCTCTGTCCTTCTTTCTGGACCTTGGCCCTCGCTGTCTTTCCTCCTCCTGATCCTTGTCCTCAACCTCCTGATCCACCACTGCTGTACTTGCTGTACTTGGCCCTGGTGTGTTCTCAGGGATGGAGGCAATTAGGACAGGGGGGTTGGTGGAATGCCTCTGTCCCAATACCTTATCCATGGGGACAAACCAGGGCCAAGTGGCAGCAGTGGGTTTCCCACCTACCCCCTCTCCTGACCCTGGATACTTGCAATCCTAAGGCAGAGGAAATCAATCATGGCAGTTAACAACAACAGCAGCAGTATCAAAACAAATTTCAGCAAAAGTGTTTATTAACACTTTCATTATTAATCAGAGAAAACAAGAGACACATTTATCAATCATGTTAATAGCCCATGTTAAAGGCCCACTATGCAACTTCGGCCATTTCTTCGCTGTTTTCTTGGTTTTGGCACGCACTTTTCTCTACATAGCACCCCTTCCAGCTTCGTAGTAGATATTTCACACCACTGTCGTAACAACTCGTTGACGACCCTTCCCCATGCACTTCTACGCAAGCCATATGCATTTGTTTTCAAAGAAGCCGGCGAATGCGTGGAGCCATGTCCGAAGTAGATGTTCATAAAGTGTAGGCAAGGTTATACATTTTTAAAAGGGTGTATTTGTATTGCAATAAACATAAATCCATCCTTTTTTATAGTTGACGGGGAGAATTTATATCCTAGATTATAATTGTTTTATTTTAGGTTGAACAGAACAATCAGTGTAAGAGGTTTGGCCAACATAATAATCTAAATAAACAAGAACCTGGATTCGGGGATTCAGTCTGTATCTGGGGGATGAGACAGACGAACAGCAAAACACCCATGGAAACAAAGGTGTTTATATGGTTGCAACCAAGCAAGCTAGAAACATACAGGGCTCACAACAAAACGGTTGAGAAAACAATTTTTACTGGGCTCACAATAAAATGGTTGAGCAAACACATTTGTACAGAGACTATCAACATCAAGAATACCACGAAGAAAAAGGCCACCCAAGGGTACTTTCAATTTCTATTGCATATTCTCGAAGAAAGTTGTCCAATCCCGGGTTGCTTTAACTCACTTCATTTATTATAAAGTCGTCGGCATGTTTCGGCATGGTAACTGAAGCTATACGGAGGGAATTGAATATAACACGTGTGAGAGGAAAATACCGTGATCTACTTCAAGCCCCCCGGGCTAAGGCCCGGGTGGCTCTCTGTCGTCTACCTATTGAACTCTGGCCTGTTCACTTGACGTCCTCCGATAGAGGACGTCAAGTGGGCATGGCCTATGCAGTGGGCGTGGCCGTAATGGCTTCGGCTTCTTCACCTAATTAAAGGTGATGCCTTCTGTGGTGGAGCAGCCTTCAATAAGGTCTTGCTCCCCTTGTGGCTATGTGAGGGTAATGCAGCTTCTTATATGTTTGGTCCTACTCCCTAGTGGTTAAGTGAGGGAAATACAGCTTGTGTTCTTAAAATACGTAACATTTCAAAAGCAACACGGCCGAGTCGGCGTCTGATTTGCAGTCTTCTTTTTCTTTCAGTTCATGCTATTCCTGAAAAGCTTGCCCAACGTTTACTCGTGTCTGGCCTCTCTGCCGGTCAGTCTCCCTTTTCTCTTCTTCTGTTCCTCCGACATTGGGTTTCTCTGTCTCTTTTTAGTCGGCTGACCTATGATGAATATAACAATGCCTTAGTGACTTGTGTTTAGATCGAGCCGGTTCCGTGTTTGGGGGTCTGTGCCGTAAAGCAATTAGTTACTTTGCGAGACCCGAAACTCCCGCGAGAGTGGGCGGCGGGTCGCCGGCAGAAACATATTCCTTTTCTCCGCCAAGATGCGCAAGGGTGAGTCGAAACAACAAACAATTGAACAAAAATGTATAATAGAACCATCGCAATGACTCTTAGCCTGTTGGTAAATCAAGCCAAAAAAGTTGGATAGTTCCCCTTTCACTCGTGTCTGATCTCTTTTCTGTTCCATTCTTCTTTTGTTCCACCGACGGTCGCCTCTTGGGTCCCTTATCAGTCGATTGATCCATGATGAATGCAACAATTGCCTCGCAACTGGCTGTTTATATCTATCCGGTGCCATGTTTGGGTGTGTGTCTGTGCCGTAAAGCATTTTCGAAACTACAATCTGACTACATTTTCGAGGATACTTCCGCTGCGTCACATCCGGATTGTGTCGGTCCGAACAGAGCAAGTTGCATATGCGCTTTTTCACTGGAGAGGCGACATGGGTAAATGACAAACCCACCAATCGACCCAGAAATGGATGCAGAACCATCAGCATAACTCTCAACCTGCATACTTAATGTAATTTTGGCTAAAAAAGTTGCATAGTGGGCCTTTAACAATAGGCCATTTATAATATATATATTTGACCATCTTGTAAAGGTTACATTTAAATTAGCCCTCATCCTATATGAAGCCGATAATAATAAGACAACCAGTAGAAGTCAAAACACCCTTTTTCTTTGTGTGTTTTTCTAGTGCTGTATAGTACTGATGCGAGCTGTGACTTTTTTTGTCTTTCTTTCTTTAATAACCCAAAATAGGACATCGTAGTAAACGATTTCGGGGGATGTTGTATCTGTCCTGCTGTTTAATGAGGGCTAATTTAACTAACCTTTACAAGATGGTCAAATGTAGATATATAAATGGCCAATAATAATTTTTATAAACTAACTTACAATATAAATAAACGATTTTTTCTTTACCCCCAAGCCCAGTATTTCACCCCGGTGAACAGCTCATCGTTCTCCCCCCTCAATAGAATAAATCGAGCAGTATACTGCTGGCTCCCTAAAGCAAAACCAAATGTTAGAATTTGTTTTGCTTTACACTACCAAACAAAAGCAGCTTAAATAGCAAAATAACCAAGTTAACTGTGTAATCAATCCCAACGTCTGTAACGTTACGGTCTGAAAACCAGGGTCCACAACCTGTGTTCGTTGGTCCATTTATCTAACGTTACAGAATAGCAAATTATCTATACAATCGCCACAATTTCGGTAAATATAACCATTTTGACCTCTTAAATTTGAAACTACAGGGCTTATCACCTGCAACTCAACGTGACAAAGACGAAGGAGCTCATTGTGGATCTGAGGGGGGAGAAAACAGCAGCTGTGACCCCTGTTTCCATACAGGGGGTCCCAGTGGACACTGTTGAGGAATACAAGTACCTGGGGGTGTACTTTAATAACAAGTTGGACTGGACTAGAAACGCAGAGGCTGTCTACAAAAATGGGCCAAAGCCGACTCTTTTGCCTCAGGAGGCTGAGGTCCTTTAACATCTGCCGGACGATGCTGAGGATGTTTTATGAGTCTGTTGTAGCCAGTGCAATCTTCTTCGCTGTCACATGCTGGGGCAGTGCGATGAGGGTTGCAGACACCAACAGACTTGAAAGACTGATTAGGAGGGCCGGTGATGTTGTGGGGGAGGAACTGGACACCCTGACGACCGTGGCAGAGAGGAGGATGCTGTCCAGGCTTCAGTCCATCTTGGACAATGTCTCACACCCTCTCTATGACACACTGGCCCTGCAGAGGAGCACCTTCAGCAGGAGATTCCTCTCACCCAGATGCACCACAGAGCGCCACAGGAAATCTTTCCTGCCTGTGGCCATTAAACTTTACAACGCCTCCCTTAGAATGTCAGACACCGTCCCTCTCTGTAATCTCTGACCTCAAACAAGGACTATAATTCTTGCACCTTTTGCACAATACTGTACAATTCTTTTTGCACAGTGCTGTCTTTTGTGTATGTATGTGTATGTATGTGTATATATGTAAGGGATAATGCCCGACGAGGTGTCCATTATCAGGAATTAATGGACGACGTAGAGGCGTGAACCTCCGCGAAGTCCATTAATTCCTGATAATGGACACCTCGAAGGGCATTATCCCGCTTATACCACGGTCACTTACCAACGGTGACCAAATTAAGACCATTAATTTATATTTTCATGCGTTTTACAATCTGAATATAAAGTTTTCCACAAAACATACATTTGTTTCCCTGGTTACGCCTGAGGGTCCGACTAATACCCGGAACCACCATTACACGCCCGTTGGGTTCTCATGCAACGGAAACAATGTTCACTCCTCCAGTAATTAGGACGCACCATAGCTACGACTTTAGAACGGGAGGTAGCGGGAGGTATTATAGTCCGCTGAACTTTGTTTTGTTTCCCGTTGCTATGGTTACTACTATTTTAGAGACGATACGCCAGCTAGCGCATTAATTGAGAACGGTAAACAGACAATTTGACGGAACTACTTGTCCAGGTGTCCGTATATCAGGAGTTAATGCACACCCTGCATCCAATCAGAATCGAGTATTCCCGCAGACCGTGGTATAAATATATATATGTATGTATGTATGTATATATATGTGTATATATATATATATATATATATATATATATATGTACGTATGTATGCATGTATGTATGTATGTATGTATGTATGTATGTATGTATATATGTATATATGTATTTATGTGTATGTATTAGAGCCCGACCGATATATCGGCAGGCCGATATTATCGGCCGATATTAGGCATTTTTCAAACTATTCGGTATCGGCATTATAATGGCCGATAAATTAATATTTTAAAAAAAAAAGTCCACCAGAGGGCGCTCTAACGCCCCAAACCCGCTGATTCAGGCAGAGTGAATGACGGAGATCGACGGAGATCATCGGTGTTGTTCATAGCTGTGTTCGAAATCATTCCCTATCACGGATATAGTGCACTATATAGGGTGCTCGCCATTTTGCAGTGGTGTTCGAATTCTCAGTGGTTAATTTCATGCACTAAAATTTGAGTGTACATACGATGTTCCCTACTTGTTACTTGTCCGTATACCACAATGCAATGCGGTAGTGTTCTTCCGGAGGAGAAGAAGAAGCTGAATAACCGCGAAAACTAATACATTTAATGATGGAGTCTCCGGCTTTCGTTTAGAGATGTCAACAATTTAATTGGGAGTTAACATAGAAAATTTAATATTCAAAATTAATAAAAAAAACTTGATCAAGGAAATGTTGCATTCAACATCAATACAAGCTCCAGCTTTCCTCGGGATTGCCCGGTTTGTTTACATGATGTGGGAGCATCTGTCTGCGTCACACAAATACCCGGCGCATTTACTGACGCAAATGACGCTTAGAAATGTTCAGCGTAGTGTCCGAATTCTCGTTTGTTCGTTCCCTATATAGTGCACTATATCATAAACACTATATAGGGAATAGTGAGGAAGTGAACAGGGAATGATTTCCAACACAGCTCATGTGTGCAAGTATGTTCATGGTAAGTTGGCAACTGTCACAAGACATAGGCCTACATTGCTTGAATAACAATTAAAAGAACATCCCCATCAATTCTCTAAAGTCGATAAGCATGACTTAATTCATGACTACCATGTCCAGTTTTGCTGTTGTTACGTGTTAGTTGAGAGTGAAAAGGATTTAAAGGATAACTACAAATAACCAATGTTGGGGAAATCTGTTTGTTTTGTTGCGCGTTTCTGGATTTTTTTTTTTTATATATATCGGCCGATATATCGGCATATCGGATTTTTTAATCACAAAATATTCGTATCGGTATCGGCCTTAAAAATCCTATATCGGTCGGGCTCTAGTATGTATGTATGTATGCATGTATGCATGTATGCATGTATGCATGTATGTATGTATGTATGTATGTATATGTAACCCAAATGTCCCGCTGCCTCTCTATGACCCTTGGACTCTGCGTTGTGTTGGATTGTTTGTATGATGGGTAGAGAAGGACCACGGGACACAGTTGTTCGGGATTGTGGAAGACGCTTGGCAATTTATTCCCCAACAGTGGAAATTCCTCATTTGTCGTCTTGGAACTTGCTCACCTTGGAACCATTAGGGTCAAACATAAAACAAGATTTAAGAAAATACTCTTTAACCCAACAAAATGTAAAAAATAAATACATATAAACATAAACTTTATAATTAAATAAACATTCTCTTTCAAATAAAAGAAGAAAAGGACGATAACATTAAACTAAGCAGTAGACAAAATCATATTGTACGAGATCATATAAGACGCAAACACACACACCACATAACACTCAACAGGTAAACGAACATCCTATGCAACATATTGACCAAACAAACTGAACGGATGAGTGGTTTAAACTTATATTTAAAATATAGATTGTGCAAGACAAATAAAACACTGCTCACCTTGGAACCATTAGGGTCAAACATGAAACAAGATGGCGCACACACGAACTACGTTGGCCCGCAAGAGACACAATATTCAAATCGCGGTAAACAGCGCCACATGGTGGCCTGTCTAATTAACAACCTTACATATACATATATATACATATATATATGTATATGTATATATATATACACATATATATGTATGTAAGGGATAATGCCCGACGAGGTGTCCATTATCAGGAATTAATGGACGACGTGGAGGCGTGAACCGTCCGACGCGAAGTCCATTAATTCCTAATAATGGACACCTCGAAGGGCATTATCCCGCTTATACCACGGTCACTTACCAACGGTGACCAAATTAAGACCATTAATTTATATTTTCATGCGTTTTACAATCTGAATATAAAGTTTTCCACAAAACATACATTTGTTTCCCTGGTTACGCCTGAGGGTCCGACTAATACCCGGAACCACCATTACACGCCCGTTGGGTTCTCATGCAACAGAAACGTTGTTCACTCCTCCAGTAATTAGGACGCACCATAGCTACGACTTTAGAACGGGAGGTAGCGGGAGGTATTATAGTCCGCTGAGCTTTGTTTTGTTTCCCGTTGCTATGGTTGCTACTATTTTAGAGACGATACGCCAGCTAGCGCATTAATTGAGAACGGTAAACGGACAATTTGACGGAACTACTTGTCCAGGTGTCCGTATATCAGGAGTTAATAATAATAATAAATAATAATACATTTAATTTAGAGGCGCCTTTCAAGACACCCAAGGTCACCTTACAGAGCATATAGTCATCATTCAAAACTATGTAAAACAGACTAGGAATAAAAGGAAAACAGAGGTTAAACATGAATAATAATAATAATTAATAACACTCAAAGACGCCTAAAGTGAAGGGGGGACCTCACTAACCACCACCAATATGTAGCACCCACTTGGGTGATGCACGGCAGCCAATCGGTGCCAGAACGCTCACTACACACCAGCTTGAGGTGGAGAGTTAGGGATGAGGTGGAGAGTGAGTGAAAAGAACATATTTAAACACTATCGACCATATTTAAACACTGTCGATCACATTTAAACAATATCGACCACATGTAAACACTATCGACCACATTTAAACACTATCGACCATATTTAAACACTATGGACCACATGTAAACCCTATCGACCACATGTAAACACTATCGCCCACATTTAAACACTATCACCCACATTTAAACACTATGGACCACACGTAAACCCTATCGACCACATTTAAACACTATCGCCCACATTTAAACACTATCGCCCACATTTAAACACTATGGACCACATTTAAACACTATGGACCACATGTAAACCCTATCGACCACATGTAAACCCTATCGACCATATATAAACACTATCGACCACATTTAAACATGTAAACCCTATCGACCACAATTAAACACTATCGACCACAATTAAACACTCGACCACATTTAAACATGTAAACCCTATCGACCACATTTAAACACTATCGACCACATCCAAACACCATCGACCACATTTAAACACTCTCGCCCACACCTACACACTATCGACCACATGTAAACACTAGCGACCACACTCAAACACTATCGACCACATTAATGCACACCCTGCATCCAATCAGAATCGAGTATTCCCGCAGACCGTGGTATAAATATAGATATATGTATGTATGTGTGTATATGTATATATATGTATGTTTATATGGTGTTGTATATATATTTATTTATATTGTCCTTAAATTTGTTATTTTGTTTTTCTTAGGTTGTATCTTTTATCTTTTGTGTATGTATGTGTATTTATGTTGTATTTATATGTATATATGTGTATATATATATCTGTATATATGTGTGTGTATATATATATATATATATATATATATATATATATATATATATATATATATATATATATATATATATATATATATATGGATATATATATATGTTATAGTATATTTTATTCTTAATATTTATTTATTTATGTATATCTGGAGTTCGTGACAAAAATAATTTCCCTCTGGGATTATTAAAGTATTTATCTATCTTACCTATCTATCTATCTTAACGGGTGTTCTTAGTTAACGTTACTGCGTCACTAACTGTAACGTCACCTTACTTGTTTTTTTTAACATTTGTATCGTTAAATACTCGAGTGACTAGAAACCAAATACTTACATTTAAATGCAGAACTTAAATCGCCATTCTCCGCCATCTCCATTGATTGAGTGCGCAATGAATCTTGGGAGGGATACGTTTGGCCGTGAAGGATACAGCCGATGCATCCATAGACATCTTATATGATAGACGGAGCATCGAATGCTACCGCCTACTGGCGCTGACGAGACGCGGGGCCGCCATCTTGGAGTGGTCATCCGCTCCACTCAGTGTAATCCGTTTGGCTGGAGCAATGAACTGTCAGCGCATTTAATCAATCATACCTCACTGAATACCACTGATTTTCATGCGGTTTTTTGTCATACGTGTAGCTATGATAAAGGCCACATGGTTTGGCGTGTTTTATTATTCAATACTAATTATACCAATTGTACGGTAATGTTAAATCTTGCTTGTGAAAAGTAACCCCCCGATTCCTATTATGGATTGTCCGCCGATTTGAGCAGGAATACGCTGAACAGCCCGGCATCCTGTTTCTGCTGCTGTTGCCATAGACATCTATGGCTGTTGCTGCTCCCGGTTGACCACTCCAAGATGGCGGCCGTATTTCTCGCGTCCCAGCAGCCAATGCTCCGTCTATCTGGATGCATCCTTTAAATCCGGGAAAAGAAGGCTGCATTCGTAGGCCGCATTTGAAGGACCCTTGGAATTGGGACAGCACTTGGCGCGTCGCTGTGACGCAATCGGCGTCGACGCATCCTTCGAATGCAGCCTTCGAAGGATGCGTCCTAGGAATTGGGACACAGCCGTTGATTCAAATCATCAGTCGTACTTCAACTGTAGAAGTAACATAACTGAATCAATTTTCAACCGTTTACACAAAGTCCCTGTCAATGTCAGATCCCTGTCCATCATACTCCTGTTGTTGTCTTCCTGCAAACCTGACTGCCTCCTCCATCGATTGCGACAACAGCCCTCTCCCTGTGCAATATTTCTTGTTAAATACATTTCAGGATGAAGTTTGAGATTCAGTTTCAGTATTAGGCCTACTTGTTTTTTAAACCTGACGTGGGGCTGGCACCATCCTATCTGTCTAATTTAGTGCACCCACACAAAATAAGTCCATGATACAGAGGTGGGGGTAAGTCACTCATGTGCAAGTTACAAGCAAGTCTCAAGTCATAACCTTCAAGTCTCAAGCAAGTCCCAAGTCACTGTGGTGAGAATCAAGCAAGTCACAAGTCAAGTCATTGCTCAGGTCAAGCAAGTCACAAGTCAAGTCATACAAAAATCTGATGATCTAACCCAGTATCCACATTTAAAAATCGGTTGAGTTTTATTTACAACATTAACAATAACAATGTCTTAACATTAACAATAACTCAAACTATTCAAAACATTCCAAAACCATTATGTGAATAGTTTGAAAATGTTTTTATGATCATTACCTCCAACCTATGAACAGAATCAAATCGAACCTCTAGGTGGCTGTATACGAGAACAGTTCAAGTCAATCACTCAATCTCCCTACATGTTGTAGAATATTATTTGCAACACATGGCATCAGACATGAAAAAAAATAATATTTCAAAAGTAATATCACATACACATACTGTAGGAAGGGGAAATAGTAATACACAAGCCTGAAAGCTGGTAGCAATCTTGCTGCCTCGCAGCATACATCGATTTACAATGCATTGCATTTGCAAAAAAAATAATTTGACAATACTTTGTCACTGAGTTGTGAATGATGGGGTCACATTATCACCCCACCATGGCCGAACACACGTTCAACAGGTGCACTTGATGCAGGGACTGCCATAACTCTTACCTCCACCTTGAACAAAGAGGGGAGGGTGCGCCTGTTCATTGCCCAAAACTGAAGGCAGCTCTGTCCATCACAAATGTTCAGGTAGTGGTTCAACTGAATTTGGGGACTGGAACTTGAACCCTCTTAATTTTTTTGCGGTATGCTGAAAACAGCCCAGTCTGACGCTCTGGCTCTGACGGTGTAATTTTACTTGAAAATGACTTGAAATCCTTATCATAACCCACTTACAGCCACTGAGTCAATCATCTGTGGAACGGGCAGTGCTCGAAAAACTCCAGCCAATGATTTTCAGAACCACCTAGTGGCATTGGACAGTAAGTACGTCAATCAAACGGTCGTACTGCACTCCCCCTCCCCCGCTCTCCGCGAGTGACCCCTTCGTGCACGTGCACGTACTCAAAGCTCGTGACCTAGAGCAAGCGTCTGTTTGTTGTTATCCTGCGGTAGCTACTGGAGCTAGCTAACTAGCTAATCCACATTTGGACCTAGCACTAGACTAGAACCTAACCCTAAACTCCAACCTAGCTAGCCTGGCTCACTCTCGCGCATCTGTGTTCGCGCTCATCCGTGATTGCGCGTCCATGTATTTGGAATGGTTGGAGTCAGAGTCAGCGTTGAAGAAGAGGTGGTTGGACCATTTGAGTTGTGTATTTTCAAAATCTGCTGGCGTATCGCAAATCCCATATCCAACATTAGGGTTGGATATGGGATTAGACTCTGTCTCAAGTCTAAGTCAAGTCATGAAGTCAAAGTCAAGTCGAGTCTTTTATCAGTGCTAGTCAAGCAAGTCTCAAGTCCTCAAATTTGCGACTCAAGTCATGTGACTCGAGTCCCCCATGTCTGCCATGATACCATGTGGGGTAATTTCAGACACTTTTGCTTCCAAACACCTTGTGAGTTCCCTGGGTGCACCAGCTGATGGGTCTGTGTATATATTGGGCATTTGATTCTCGTTTCAGAAACAGAAATATATAAAAAAACGAGTGTTAATTATGATTTGTTTTAACATTCAAAAAGGTATATACAAGGTGCTTTTCCTATAAAGTCAAAAAGGGGCAAACTAATCCAAAATAATAATTGTTAAACATAGAGAATCATCAGGCGATTAGTAACTTATACTTCCATGGTCGGTAAACAATGCGACTGCGATCGCTCAGACCTCTCGCTTATGATGCTACAATGCTAACAATGCTAAAAAACAATATTTCGGCATCCGGTACGTCATGAAGTAGGGCGTGGCTAGGCCCCCGAGATGCGGAAGCATATCTCTCCTTGATGTTGCCCTGCGCCATTGAGCAGTTTACATAGGAATGAATGGGCGCCATTTTGGAATCCGTTGTCCATTTTATAATACGTCCATGGCCTCAACAGGGGGGCCATCATTATTGAGCTGGTTGAGTTTGCCCATCCCCGCTCGTACCAGGGATTCCAGGCTGTGTATGGTCTTCCGTAGATCATCTGTGTCATTGATGGCACACTCATACCCAGCTCGCGTACGAGATATAAACACAATGTCCTCCATGTTTCTTCACCACGAGAACAAATTTGCAATGTGAAACAGCCGAAGTGGATTTTGAAAATCTATTGTTGGATATGGACATTCAGTCAGCCCCTCCGTTTTTGTTGACCAAAGAGTTAAAACAAAGAGCTATCTTATTTATAGCTTCATGCCAATTTAGAGAAAATGATGTTAAAAATAGTTCAAAACAATCGAAATAAACTTCTCTTTTTATGCATAAACAGATGAGGAAGATCAAGATGATTAAAGGAGTAGCGGATAAAAATATACGTCTGTTATATGATCCCCCTGAAACAAAAAAATAAAATGTTGATTGTTATTTCTATAATCAGAATAAGAATACTAACAAATTACAATAGCAGCAATATACATCTTAATACCTTCACATTAAACATGACTAGATATGTTTTAAAACCAATGTCTAAGGTGGCTAATCAGTTACTGGCCCATGGTTCAGTAAAGAAGACCGAGGACACCCTTGCCTTACCCCCCCACCCACCCCCCAAGCATCAGCTAAGTGTTCTAAACGTAATGTTTCTTTTTCACATCACAGATGTTTTAGCATCACACAGACCTTACCTTCAAAAGGGTCCTCCAGTATCTTCAGTTCAATGTGGGTTACATCTTCTCCGTCTGCGTACCTGAGAGTACACCTGTACGTCCCTTCACTCTGGGCTGATGAGGTCACATACAGCAGGAGGCTGCCTGATTCAGACAGGTTTCTTACATGCTGCTGCCACGATGTTTCCACCACCTTCTCTTGTCCTGCTTGTCTTCTGAGGATGGTCTGGTTGTGGTTGAAAGTCCAGGTGATGTCATCGAGCCCCGAGGCGTTACAAGGGAGCAACACCTCACTCCTGGGAACACTTTGCATTGGAGCTGATGAAGATAGACACACGAGTGGACAAACAGAAGATGAAATCTGCAGAGTATTTGGACCATGACACCATTTTTCCTAATTTGACCAATGGAGAATGCAAATCCAACCCTGATGATGTCAATGGTCCAGGTTTCCTGCCAATTCTCAGCGGAAACGGAGTAGACATTTCAGACGAAAATATTTTCACGATAGAAATATGAAGCAGTACTCTCTTATATTAATATAGCTATTATCGAGTGTGACGGTTTTCCCATAAATTGCAACCACTCTAAATTGGATCGCAACAGTCCTGATCTACACTATACTTCTGCTGTTTATCTGTCTATCTGATATTCAAAGACTTACGGTGTTGCCTCATCGTGGCTTTAATTGCGCTGTGTTCATTTTGGACTGAGCAGCTGTAGGTCGATTCTGTTCTGTTGTAAACAGTACTTAAGGAGACACTGATGTCATAGAGTCCCTGGTAATCCTCATGGACCATGATTTTGTTCTGGAGGACAGTAGCCCGGCGAGGACTGACGGACCAGGTGAGATGTGGTCTTGGGTAGATTCCTCCAGACCGACAGGTGACAATGTTGTTCAATAGCCGAATGTCCACTCTAGAAACAGGAGCTGCAACAGCATGGTTCCGCATTAAAACAAGAAACTTTTTTGCTCAATATTACTTTAAATTAGGGCCCGACCGATATTGATTTTTGAGTGCCGATGCCGATGCCGATTATTTTCAGAGAAAAATTACGATTACGATTTAATCGGCCGATTAAAAAAACAAAAAAAACAAACATATAAAACGTAGTTTTTGATACCTTAAATATACTTTAAACACTTGACTTGACGAATATGTGAATTGAATGCAGAATCTTTGAGTGTTTTAGAATACATTTACAGTCAAAAATGAGTGTAATGTAAAATGTAAAATAAATAACTAACTCCCAATGTGCTGCGCTCGTGAGCAGTGACTAACACGTGCGTGCTGAGCAGTATGGTCTCACCGTTAGAGTCTACAGTATAACAAATTAACATGGCCTGGGACCTAAAGAAAAACAGGCACAACATGCTCAAACAACGCGTCTTGTGTACATTGGTGAGGTGAGCGCGCAGCTGCCTGAGCGAGCGTGCTTTCATGTTGTACGGTAAAATTCAATCTCCTCTTTTTTACTCCAGCTAAAGTTGTTAGTTAGCAAGGCGAGTAGGAGCGCAATCTGCAGGATACTAATCACAATAACATTTATAAAAAAAAATAAACGGTTGTGATCGGCGTCTTTTTGGCCGATGCCGATTATTTTCAAAAAGGCTATAATCGGCCGATTAAATCGGCAGGCCGATAAATCGGTCGGGCCCTACTTTAAATATCTATATATTTACAGTATTGGGGAGTAACGGAATACATGTACCAGCGTTATGTATTCATAACACAAATTATAAGTAACTCATTAGTTAGCCTACAATTTAAATAGTTGGTATTTAGTATACAGTTAAATTGTTGAAATCAATCGATAACATGACGATACTTTACTGTTCAAGAGTTTATTCACAGGTGCTTTCACACCAACAGCAATTAGTGAGCACTAAATGAGTTTAGTCCCTTGGTACGTTATGTTCGCGTTGGTGTTAATGCAACAACCTCACTTTGGTACACTCCAAATAAGCCGTCCAAGACCTCCCTGAAGAGGTGCTCTCAGATCGCTTCCAAACAAACCCTGGAGCGGTTTCCTTGAGGTGTGAAAGTAAACGTACCTCAGTCCGATCCAGTTCTAAAAAGCATACGCTTCTTTCAACCTGCCGATCTTCAATCAAAACAACATCAAGTAAGCGATGCCGCAGCGCGTTGACAAGTCCGTCCCGAGTCTTGAGGCGCCCATAGGCGGTCTTATTCGATCTCGTTACAACCGTTTACGTCGGAACCGGTTCCCTACTGGAACCGAGTTTCGGTGCTCAACCCTACTCGTTAGTGGCCATGAGCATCGGCCGCACTGGCAGGCTGGTTTTCATCCGCGACAGCATCTCAGGACGGCGATTCCTGTGCGATACGGGAGCACAGAGGAGCATACTGCCTGCATTCCGTTTTGATATGGTGACCGACGGCCCCCCTATGGAACCTGCTAATGGTAGCCCCATCCATACCTATGGAACATGGTACATTGAGTTGTATTTTGGAGGGCACCGGTTTGGCTGGGACTTTGTTACAGCAAAAGTCTCCGTTCCCCTCCTCTGCCCCGATTTTTTGTGTGCGCATGGACTGTTGGTGGAAGTGAAGAACCGCTGTTTGATTAACGCCGTCATGTTTTGTTCCTATGCCTGAACGCTCAGCGGGGCTGACTTCATAAGACTGTCTAGCATGCTCTTCTCCTCAGATGATTTCCACCGTCAACTTGCTTGTTTCCCAGCCCTCAATCAGCCCACTTTCTCTGCGTCTGCCTTAAGCATGGTGTAGAGCACCATCTCGCCACTACTGGTCCACCCGTCTACGTCCGTGCTTGCCCATGTGGCGACTACCGGCGCCTTAATGAGGCAACAACGCCTGACCGGTACCCAGTCCCGAACATACAGGATTTTTCGGGCACACCTGGCTGGTATGGTGATATTTTCCAAGGCGGACCTTGTCCGGGGATATCATCAGGTGCCTGTACACCCACTGGACGTCCCAAAACAGCAGTGATCACGCCTTTTTGTCTGTTTGAGTACCTGCGATTGCCGTTCCAACTCCTAATGGACTTTGTTTAACGGGAGCTGTCTTTTCTTTTTGTGTACTTGGATGACATCCTCGTGGCGAGGACGTCCAGATCTCACCATCTGGCGCACCCTCAGACACTTTTTGAGCGGCTTGGCCAACATGGGCTAATTGTCCACCCAGCCAAGGGCCTGTTTGGTCTCTCCATCATCGATTTCCTGGGACACAGAGTCACTAAGGACGGTGCAGCCCCTCTCCCATCGAAGGTGGAGGCGGTCGCACAGTACCCACGCCCGCTCACTGTCAAGTCCCTGCAAAAGTTCCTCGGCATGGTGAATTTTTACCACCGTTTCATCCCTCGAGCCGCCCAGCTCACGCGGCCCTTAAATTAGGCCTTACAAAGGTAAGCCTAAGCACGCTGTGGACTGGACTGAGAGCAGGGATGTGCCACCATGCTGGCACATCCTTCTCCCAGAGCCTCCATCGCCATCACTTCGGACGCCTCGGACTATGCTGTCAGTGCCGTCTACGAGCAGTGGGTGGGTGGGGCCTGGCAGCCACTTGCCTTCTTCAGCCGTCAGTTGCGCACTAGCGAGCGGACGTACAGCACTCTCGACCAGGAGCTGCTTGGTCTCTACCTCGCCATCAGACACTTTCGTTCCCTGTTGGAAGGTCGACACTTCACCGCTTTTGTCAACCACAAGCCGCTGACTTTCGCCATGACCAAGGTTGCTGGGCTGTGGTCCGCCCGCCAGCAACGTCATCTGACCTACATTTCGGAGTTCACCACGGATTTACAGCACGTTGCCGGAGAGGACAACCAGGTGGCGGACTAACTGTCACGGGCTGTGGTAGGAGCAGTCCATCTCGGCTTGGATTACAACCGCATTGCAGCAGACCAGACCATAGACCCAGACGTGCAACTCCTGAGGACTTCGACTAGAGGGCTCATAATAGAGGATGTGGGTTTTGGCGAGGCCGGCACCACGCTCCTGTGTGATGTCTCCACGGGCAGTCCTCGGCCAATAATTCCCACGGGATGGAGACGACAAGTTTTTGATGCCATCTGGCATTTCTATTCACTGGCATCTGTCGAGATGACACGTCATTTATCAACACCTCCCCCCCCCCCCCCCCCCCCCCCCCCCCCCGCTTTTTTTTCTTTGCCGCATTTCCCCGCCCCAGACATTTTGCTCCAATGATTTAACGATCTTTGCACACATTCGAAAATTGAAATGTGAAAAGGAACCACACCAAACAATAAACATTGTGTTTTGGTCAGGACCAAAGAGAGCGGACTAAAGGAGTGGTGAATTCTCTCTCTCTCTCTCTCTCTCTCTCTCTCTCTCTCTCTCTCTCCAACAGACTCCTTCCAACACCTATGCACTTAGCTCAGTATTTCTTTTTTACAGAAACTGAATAAGGAATAACTGAAAGGAAAAATTGGTCAATTCGTCATATTCGTCTTATAGTCTTTGTTCCTTATATAATATAGTGCACTTTCAATGAGACTTGGGCCTAACACATTCAGCCAGTTGGAACAGAAGATCACACCAGAATAGGCCTGTTTAGTAAGCAGGTTTTGATGCCGCATTCCTACACTTATAAAATGCCATTCAATGTGGAAGTAATCCAAGTATTCAGAATACAATGTAATGAGTTATCTCACAGAATACGTTACAAATTACATTTTTGGGCATCTATTCTGTAACTGGATACATTTTAAAAGTATCCTTCCCGACGCTGTATATATACGATGACATTCTGTAAAAATGGAACTTCAGCTCACCTCTCACTGTCAGGGTGACGAAGGTCTGTTGGCTGTTCTGTGAATTTCTGACGTAACACTGGTACCTGCCCTGGTCCTGGAGGTTCACCCTGGCCAGACTAAGGGATGCATTTCCCCCTGAGATACGGTCAAGGAACAGGGAGGTCCTTCCATTGAAGAGAGGGTTCTGGTATCCCATTTGGTTCTGGTCATGGTAGTAGGAGTGGACCTCAACTTTCTTCCCACTTATCCTCATCCAGTAGAGTAGCGTATCACTGTTTGGCTGGAAGTGGCAAGGCAGCACACAGCTCTCCCCAAACACACAGCCCACCTGGGTGTCTGGAGATCAGAGGGTACAACCGTGGTTCGATGTTAGAACAGCATACACTTTATTCACTTTTTGGAAAAGCCATATGTAACTGTGAGGAAAAGTGTTACCTAAACGTATCAAGTAATAGAGTTAAGCGTTTCTGGTTATTGTGTATGCAAAATGTTGGAATGTTACCCACGGGTGTGAAATACAGGTGTCCTAGCAGAGCCGCTGCCACAGCATATTGTCATAGTGATAGCACTGCATAAGTCACTAAATGTAAACAATGTGATGGTGACAGAACAGTACACCGTACTAAACAAGTACTTGCTTGACATGCAAACAATGCTTGACTGCCAGTGAATGTGATCAGGCAGGTTCATCCTCTGCCGGAATTTTCAAATGGTCTCTGTATGACTACAGTTTAAAAATATGAACTGCAGTTGGTTTCTTGGTTTCAAACCTGCAATATGTCGTATATGATCTCCAACAATGTAATATATTCCATTTGATCACTGTTAGAGAAAATGCTCTGTTTTATTAGCCTCTGCCAAGCAATTTGCCAACCAAAGGAGGGGCGTGTCATCCCCATGGTTACGACTCAAGGAACTTTGTAAGACTTTGTAGTCTACCATCGTTGTGTATGAGAGTTATAATGAGTGATGTTGGTTATTAAATACGGCACACAACGTGGCGTTATAGCCAGGGGTGCACATAACTTCTTTATAGAGTTACTCAGTTGAGTACGAGGAGATGGTGTTTGGTACGCACCCCAAACATAGCTCCACACGTAACATCGGATCTTATGAAACTTACCCAGTTAAACAGGTTTTTTGCATCCCCTTTTTTTTTTATCAAACTGCAACAGCTCGACCACGGAGCGTAGCGTTTGATTATCTGACAAAAGGAACGTTTTGATCAACTGATTATGCGCAGTTCTCCAGTGTGTGAGCGATGCAGAGCGCATATGAGTGCACATTTCTTTGCGCTTATCATTCGTTTCGAGCCACGGCACATCTTGGTGGTATTTAAAAAAAAAAAAACATTTTCTTCTGCTCCGGCTCCATTTGCCTTTTCTTTGCAGGTGGTCAACGCACAAGTAGCAGCTCAATGTATTTTGTTGTTTCGTTTTTTTTCGATCTCTTGTAAGTTACCCAAAAGCGCTGTAGTGACACAAGTGACGTTGCGCATCCCCGGTTATGGCCGCGCACGCGTACTTGCGTACCAGTTATGTGCACCCCTGGTTATAGCCTTCTAATGCCACGTTTCCACTGCAGGGTGCGTTACGGTTCGGTTCGCCTCAGTCCGGTAGGGAGGGGGCGGAATAGCCCAGCTCAGCTCCGCTCGCGTTTCCATCGCCGACAGTACCTTTTACGCCTCGTTTCCACATACGTATGTTTTCCGTATCCGTGCTACCGTAAATTTACGGAAGGAGTGTTTTATGTATGGACATGAATTTATTTACGGACAAAAGATGGGGGAGCGTATGATAATAGCCGTTTTTAGGAGACCGGTACTTTGGAACATGAGGATCGACATATACAGAGATAAAAACAAAACCAACCAGGCTTGGAAAGAGATCGGTGAGGAGTTTGCCCTGCCAGGTAATTACATGTCTTGTGAAAAACATAAAAACGTTCATGCGGTATCTCCGTAAAACGACGGCGAAGGTTACATTTTTTGGACATATATTACGGACATACCGGACAGAAATTTTACGGAGGGGAGGAAAAATGGAGGAAAAACATACATTACGGAGAATCACATAGGATTGAATGGACTTTCGGTCGGAGACGGATGGATCGCATACGAGAATGTACGTATGTGGAAACGATACGTACATCGGAAGAGACGATTCTGTCGACCAATCAACGGAGGGGCTGTGTAGCTCGAATTTTCCGGCACCCTTTCAGGCGTCTCAGTACCCCAACGGAGGAGTACTGAAGACGAGGGCAAAACGAGTACAGCTCAGTCCGGGTCACGCCCACTCTTGGCGGTGGAAACGCAATCCGTACCGCACCTTTGCGAACCAAACCGTACAGCACCCTGTAGTGGAAACGCGGCACACTTAAAAGTGTGTGTCTGACCAATCGCAGTTCAAGGCCCACCTGGGCAGTACCACTTTGGGAGGGGCTGCTCAGTTGCTCCCCTCTAGACAAAATTGACATGGTTGCGAACAGTTTGTTTCGTCTGAGTGAGAGGATGCGGGCGCACAGCTCAAGCTGCCGGTTGGCGCTGCAAGGAACTTTTATAAATGCAATATAGTTATCCCGCAGTAATCAGCCCCGAAACGTCAACGGCCCACCGGGAATTCTCCCGACTCTCCCGATTACCACACCGCCACCGTGCGTGTGTGTGTGTACTACGTAAGGTAGGAATATTCATACTGGTTTAAATAATAAATGTTATTGTGTTTCCCATCTTTGCTAAGCAAGGGTTTTTTCGAAAGTTCTGAGATTGAAACAAATAAAAGCCTGGGCTATTGAAGTTTAACGGTAGGCCTACCACTGTCATGCACCTACCCGATGTCAAGTGGACCGGGTTGAATTCACTGCGGGTCTCTCTTCTTACTGTCCATCTCAACACTCTCTGACCACACTAAAAGGCTAGCAGCACGAAATCAAGGGATATTTTAAAAAGATTTATTTTTTCGATTAATCGCTAGCAAACTATGAAATTAATGCGATTAGTCGCGATTCAATATTTTAATCGCTTGACAGCACCAATAACATTATTATATAATATAATATATTATATTATATTATATTATATAGATATAGAGCTCCAGGAGTCCGCGAACGGCAACAATCACTTCTCCTCAATGAAGTGGTTCACTCTCAAAGCTCATTGGTCAATGGGAAGCAGCTCAATGCATTAAAGCTATAGACACCAGAAACAGCGCAGTCTGAAGGGACTCAAACAGAGGGGAATAGCGGTAGGCGAGATTTTTTTCCTAAAAGCTATTTCCAGCAAACAGCTTCAAAAACATGTTTTCTGGAACTCATATACTATGATTACTTGTTGGGAAAACACCATAATATGTCTCCTTTAAGATTATCCAAAGAAATGAAACGTTCTCCATATTAGTTCATACATTTAGTCAAGCTTACCTCCCTGAACGAGGACCTCCAGCATAAGAAACACGGCCGTGTGGACCAGAACTCTGTTGAGTTCTCTCATCTTGTTGATCCTTTCTGACTCTTGAGCCTTTCAGTCGGCTGCAGCTCAGCTCAACCAGTCAGTCGAATGATCATATGACGCAAGCTGCATTCCCTTCATGGGGAGGAGGAGGAAGAGGCAAGGAGAGAGAAATATGTTGCGTTGCCGGTCCTACCTCACCTGTGCAGTGGGAATGCATTGACGTCTATGAAATTGTAGAATTGATCTCGTAATGCCAAGTGGCGGATTTAGCAAATTTGGGGCCCAAGGTAAAGATATGCATGGGGCCCACCTCATCTGATCTTTAAAAGTGAACGCAGAAAATAAATGCACCCACTGATTGGAGGATAGGCAGGTAACAGTGACGTGCAGTCAGGGGAGGCATCATGAAAAGAAAAAACTAATTATGATAAAATTAATAAAATAAAATAAATATTATACATTGGTATTTGTCTACTGATCTGTGGTCTAATTGTAATTAATGTACGAATTTAATGATTTAAATAATTTTTATTATCAAAATCGCTGAATTTGCCTTTTTCCTGAGGGAAAATACGCGAGCTGAGGCCGGCTGAGGCAGCAAGCAGTGCTGCCTCACTGAGTATTGCGCAATCCCTCACAAACTGGGTAGAGCGCATGCGCTCAACCCAGTTTGCTTTTCCACAGTTGTCACAAATGTAATGTTTGTAGACACTTTTATTATATGATCGCACTTTACTTAAACTAGTTAATGTATTTGATGTATGTGTGTAACATATTTAGTCGTGCAGCAAGATTAAATATGCTGATCTGACATAAAACCACGCTGAAAAAGCATGAAATGAGACGGCCAGTACCTCTGCTTCACTGAAGGAGGCTTATGCGGGAGCCCACATCCTGTTTACAGGATGCTTCTGTAACTTCTTTTAAGCAGTCAAGTGCACTACATCAGTTTGTTTATTTAAAAAAAAAAAAAATCTGACTGCAAACATGGAAGATAATGATTCAATACCCAAGCTCAGAAATTTCTCAAAACTTGACTTTCAATCAAAAAAAGAGGTAATAAATGATGGAAGACCAATGACGGAGCTTAACGGATTGCTTCAAACAACGGGACTGAAAGTAACGCGGTCTTTTCAAACAGAGTGGTACCGCCGAAAAGACTTGCTGTGTGGCTGGGCTACGAGAAATCGCCTTTTCTACTATATAACAATTAATAATAATAATAATAATACATTTAATTTAGAGGCGCCTTTCAAGACACCCAAGGTCACCTTACAGAGCATATAGTCATCATACATTTTAAAAAAAACAAGATATTGTGGAAAAAATAAATAAATAAACATAAGCAATAAGAAATAAATAAAACAAAAACAAGACAAAACAAAACAAAAAAAACAATCAAAACAGTGATCAGTTAGACGTTGTGTGCGAGTTTGAACAGGTGAGTTTTGAGTTGTGACTTGAAGGTTGTAATGGTGTCTGACTGTTTTATGTGTGGGGGGAGGGAGTTCCAGAGCCTTTGGGTGAATTATGAATTGGGTTCATATATTTGTAAATCTCACTCTGATAAAGTCAGTGCTTCACCAGCCACAGACCTCACCGCACGACTCTGGCAGGTAAAGCTAAGCTACTGGTTACAGTGTCCTCAGAATACAGTGTAAGGGTAAGCATGTTTGTACTGTCATGTGATTCTTTAATAGACAGGGATATTTTCTTCCTCCATTTCTCGTCAATGAGTCATCTTGTTGGGTTGGATTCTTGTGTTTGTTCCTTCTTATCTTGCTACAACCTTTACACACAGGTATTTCGATTACAACGATATACGGGGTGGTTTTTAGAAACACACAGTAGTCCCACAAAAGGATGCAATTCAACAGTAAATATAAAGACTGTTGCAATGATACATTACAGCAAAAATATCATAATTTAAACAGTGAATTAGGTAAACTGAATTCTTACTAGTTGTAATTGAGTTTTATACACAACAGCATATTGTGTTGGCTTGTTGACTTGGATTCTTCTCGTGTGTCTTCTTTCTTATCTTGTTAAACCCTTTACAGGCAGCTATTCAGAAAGGAGCCAAGGCAAGGTGGCACACACAGACATGGACACACACACGCACCCAGGCACACACACACACACGCACACGCACACGCACACGCACGCACACACACACACACACACACACACATTATATAAGAAATGTCAGAGACAGTTTTTAATTTTAGAGCTTACAAATGTAAAACGACTCATGTAATGGGGATAAAAAAAAAATGTTTTGAACTCTTTGTTGTATTTTGTGCAGAAAATTAACGAGCAGTCTAATTAAACAGGACTACGCATGTAGGCCTACATCAGTATTTTGTTTGATACTGATATGTTCAGATGACTCTGACGTCAACGGAAAATGTTCTATATGACTGCAGCCGTGATGGTTTGATAGCATTAATGGTTATTATAAACACTGTTTTTTTACTTCCTCATATTGCTGCACCCTTTACATGCAGGTATTCACAGTGGCGGATTAAGCAAACTAGGGGCCCAAGGCGAAGATATGTATGGGGCCCACCTCATCCAATCTTTAAAATATAACGGGGAAAAAAATAAGTACAGACTGAATTAGGGCTGTGTAATTAATCGAATTTTGATCACGATTTAGATTCTTGGGTCAGACGATCTCCGAATTAATAAAATCGAGTTTGAACGATTTTTTTTGAATTTTCCGTTGTCTATGAGGTTTTGTGAAAGAGACGTGCATGCGCAATTCAGTCCCTCCCCCAGAGCATTCAACGCGGCCCCACGAGCTGTGTTTGTGTGGTGACTTTATTCAGAAAGCAGCGCGAGCGAGATAGCAGAGGGAGGACAGCCGCATTTACTCGATAAAAAGGTTCTCAAATATGGCAACACTTCGGATTCGAAGAAGCCGACAAGGCTACACTAACCCGGGTAAATTTACAAACGCATAAATATTTATCCGTTTAGCCCTTTCGTCCACACTAAAACTTAGAATTCTGACACCGAAAACGATGCTTTTCGAAAAAAATCGCTGAGGTGGATAAATGTGAAAACGCTGGGTTCGCATTGTAGCATGGATGGGTAGGGATGGGAATCGAGAACCGGTTCTTGTTCAGAACCGGTGCAGAGTCAACCGATTCCTTGGAATCATTAGCAAGCCTGCTTAACGAGGCTTGCTAATGCAAGTTTTGATTTGTCACACCACACTTTCGCCGTGCACAGGCGAGTGCGTTCAAGAGGATTTGTGCCCCGACAAATTCGCTCGAGTTGAAGTATTTCAACTTTGACGCGAATTTCACGTGATGACAGCCAATCAGCGTTCAACAGCGTGACAACTGAGTGACATGTTTAACGTAACAGCCAATCAGCGTTCAACCGTCGAATTCAGTGCAGTGCAGTCAGGGGTGAACTGCAGCATGGAGGAGCAAGTGATTGTTGCCGTTTGCGACTCCCGTTGCTCTATATATAATAGTATATGATATAATATAATTGTATATATAATATCACGGCCAACAGCTCTGTGCGCCTCCGGATGGCGGTAGCGTGGGGAGCTCTCATAGGGATTGGGCTTCTCGGGGTTTGTTTACCGGCGTTGCTATGGTTTCCGGTCTTGTGTGTTCCAACGGTTTATTAGGTAGGCCCATATAAAAATCTCTGTCTAATCAATACTTCATTTTGTTTATGTAAGTTGAATTTTGTTACAAGTTGAATGCAAATGAGCACTGTTAGCATTCCAAAAGGCACAAGCTCTTACTTGACTGTTTTCAGTCTGTGTTTTTAGTTTTATGGCACCTAGGCCTAATGATGGCATTTGGGCTTAAAAAGCCAAATCAATTGTCTAGACCAATTGATTTGAAAATGTACAATTTCCTAATACTATGCGCACTTCTGATTAGATTTTAAAGAGATTTAATACAAACAAACACATTTGTACTTTTTTTCTCACCCAATGAGAATCGATAAGGGAATCGATAAGGAATCGGATCAATAAGCAGAATCGGAATCGGAATCGTGAACTCTTATCAATTCCCATCCCTATGGACGGGGTAGACGGAGGCTTTCAGAAACGATGACGTTCGGTTGCCATGACACTGTGCCATGACGCTGCCACAAGCTTGCGCTCGAGAGCGAGAGGTTCATCAAAAAAATGGCAGGGGAAATGCAAATGATGATCTCTCTGTACAATGTACTAATTTATCTCCAGATACAACTTGACATATTTGGCTCAAACATATTCCTTGCTCCAACGCCTGTAACATAAATCACACATTCATACCAACAGGCCACATCTGTCCTTGGCAACTAGAGAGGCTTCTTTCTCTTCCTAGGAAAGCGTCCGGCCCATACAAGAAGCCATTCATTCATGTACCAATTCTAGAGATACGAGCGGCCCAGTGTAATTCCCGCACATAGCCACAAAGCAAGTTGAAATGCCAACACGTAGCCACAAGAGAGCAGCATAGAGGCACACACGGGTATCCAGGAGGCGGGAGTTCTGCTAGCACCATGCTTAGCCAATCAGAGCACACAACTGAGTCCACGCCTGCCCAGTAGATAAGTCACAACACATAGCGCAGGGGGCCAGAACGCTCCAAGTAACGCATCTATCAGATGCCCTACTAACTGTGTGTTCACACCAAACGCGACGGGGCGAAAGGATCCCATACAAAGTGAATGTATAGACGCGTAGTGGGCGAATTTTTCGCGAGAGAAAACCGGCGACAAGTTTTGTTTAGCCGCGCCACACTTTCGCCGTGCACAGGCGAGCGCGTTCACGAGGATTTGTGGCGCGACAAATTCGCTCGAGTTGAAATATTTGAACTTTGACGTGAATTTCGTGTCATGACAGCCAATCAGCGTTCAACAGCGTGGCCACTGAGTCACATGGGTAACGTAACAGCCAATCAGCGTTCAACCGTCAAACTCAGTGCAGTGTAGTCCGGGGTGAACTGCAGCTTGGAAGAGAAAGTGAATGTTACCGTTTGCGACTCCCGGAGCTCTATATATAATATAATAGTATATAATATATAAAGGTGCGGTACGGATTGCGTTTCCACCGCCAAAAGTGGGCGTGACCCGGACTGAGCCGTAATCGTTTTGCCCTCGTTTTCAGTACTCCTCCGTTGGGGTACTGAAAACGAGACGAGACGCCTCAAAGGATACCGGAAAATTCGAGCTACACACCCCCTCCATTGATTGGTCGACAGAACCGTCACTTCCGGGTGACGTGGTGATAAAAACAAACAAACAGTAGCCTCGAGGTATTATTCTTTACAATGAAAAGGTCGCGTAAAACGCTTGCTTGGGCGAACAAGGAGGTGGAGACGTTCCTCGGCATTTTTGGGGAGGAAGACGTTGTTTGCGATGTTTACGTAGCTGCCGCGGCGATCAACATCCGGCCTATCATAAAGGGTAGTGTCGGCGATGGAAACGCGACCTCGGAACTGAGCTGGGCTATACCGCCCCCTCCCTCCCGGACTGAGGCGAACCGAACCGTACCGCAACCTGCAGTGGAAACGCGGCATAAATATCACACAAACAAAACAAGCAACTGGATTAATCGGTTTGCCCGTTTTGATTTAAAAAAACAGAGAAATACAGTCAAATGTATATTCCTTTTGCCCTTTTTCGGCTTCAAAACAAAATCATAAAAAACATGTGTGTTGTGCAGGTGGGGCGGCGAACTACTTGCAAAAGCATGCTCCTAACAAAGCAGTTTCTAAATCATTGCTCCAAGCCTATCTTTACTAATGTGATTGTCCCATTAACTATCTATAGATTCTGTAGGCTTTCCGACAATTTTTGGTCTGTTGACATAACATTTTGGATGATGGTGGGCGGCAATTCTAACTGAGTTTAACGTCTCGTGCAATGTTGGGGCAGGGCAGCTCAGGGATCGGGGTCCTCCCTATGTCTATTACATAACCCTGGGGGCTTCCATAAAGATTTCAATCCGCGCTAACAGTGGATCCCCCATACCGCCCCTTGTCCGTTCCTTTTTGGAGACGCAGACTTGAACTGTCCCCCGCGCCCCCTCCCCTTTCCCCTTCTCAGACATATCTGTGCACGGCACCTTCGCAGCAATCAGGGGTGCCTGCAGCCGGAGGGGGGGCCAATATGCCAATTCCCTACACAGTGATATGATGGATCATAGAAAAACGCTTCACGACGCAGTAATTAAAAAAAAATAAGTGCTTGTGTGTCATGAAATAATGCCGCCCCTGGCAGCTGTCCGCTTTGCCCGTGCCTAAAGCCGCCACTGATTGTGATGATAGAACTGATTGTTGTGCATAACATGAGTGTGTGCGACTGTGCGCGTGCATGTCCTTTCCGGATTTGGCATACTGCATGGTTATGAAGGCTTGTGGTTAGTTGTGGTCTTAGTGAAGCAGCCTAGCCTTGGAGTTGGATAAGTTGGAGTGATTGTTGGAGGGAGGGAGAGAGAGAGAGAGAGAGAGAGAGAGAGAGAGAGAGAGAGAGAGAGAGAGAGAGAGAGAGAGAGAGAGAGAGAGAGAGAGAGAGAGAGAGAGAGAGAGAGAGAGAGAGAGAGAGAGAGAGAGAGAGAGAGAGAGAGAGAGAGAGAGAGAGAAGTCTATGAGAGAAAAAAAGAGATTGTTCTCAACATCACACGCTTCTAACACAGAGTCCTACTTATTGTCTTCTCACAGGTCTTCCTCTAGCGCCACTTCACAGCTAGCTGCTGCTGCTGTAGTGGAATTTTCAACGCTTTGGACGTTGTTGTTCCTGTCTGTATCCCCAGCTGTAGCCGTAAAAAAGTGTAATCTTTTGGCAGCGTTGCAAAAATACTTACCAGCGTCTTTTCGCTTTTTTCTTTTATTTGAGCAGCTTGTCTAACACTTTGGGTAACGCTTTTCCTAACCCTTAATTTTATTTTCGGGTTTAGACTTATCTTGCTTCGTCTCTGTTTGTGTACTAAAAAAAAGAAAAAAATATGATAATTATTATTATTATTATTTTTTAAGTTTGGTTGGGGGCCTCTCTACTATGGGTGCCCCAATCGGCCGCCTACCTATGCCTCTATGTTAAAACCGCCAATGGTAATGCCACATTTCCATCAGGTGTATTCAAATGAGTGGGTTTAGTTTTCTCAGACCAGAGCGGATGTCCCGCACTGTGCTGGAAGTAACGTTAACTCCTTGGACATCTTCCACACAAACACGCTGCTCAATCGGTCTCAAACTGTTTAAGACTTACCATATCTCTAAGAAGCCTTCAATACGGGGCAGACGAGTATCTGCTGCTCAGCAGCAGGCTGCACAGGGTAGTGAGTGCTCCTATAGGCCAGACATTACACCATGACGAAGACACTGGACAAGATGGCAGCAGATCCATTTCATTCCAACAGAGGACTCAGATGTCGGATGTTTTTTAACAATTAGTTTTTTCAACATACAAAAAAGAGCAGTCATTTCATACCCATTGACATGCTACTCTTCATATTCATTATTTTTTTTATAAATAACTTCACTTCTGATTAAGGTGTCATATCATTCAAATGAACAATCAAAATAAAATGCCTCTGCTGTAATCTGGCACAAGCTGATCAAATTATTAACAGACAATAGAAACGCTCTGATATATAAATAAATAGAACATTGAAGATCTCAACAAATTACTGGGAGCACACTCCATCAGAGAGTAGTACACACACGCAAGACTCTGATTCAGCGCTGAGTTCTGTTGACTCCTCACAGCAACATCTCCTCTGTTTGTCTGAATTTCCTCAATGGTTTCCAAAACATCTGTTGCAAGAGCTAGCACTCTTCTGATTGTTGTCGAGTCTGACATATTGTTTTCAATCCGACAAAATGATGTTCTTCTTAACTTTTTAATTTTTCACTAAATCTCCAAGGACAGCTAGCATGAAGTCTTTCACTGTTCCAGAATCGGTGTTCTTTTTGTTATTTTCCAACAATCCATGCAGAACGGAGAGAGGCTATGCTACTTTCCACACGCCGTTGAACCACCATTTTCATGTCTGCCTTTTCAATGTGGAAAGTGACATTGAAACACTTAGGCCACAGAAGAGACAGATGTTGGCGCAGGCACAGAAAGCGTGTCGTAGGGGCAGGACAAGGTTTATAAAACGGTATCCTGTTGGACTAAATTGAACTGGCTCTCATCCTCGCTCAGAAACATGGGGAAAATGTATTCTGATTGTTTATGTAAATAATGGATAAAATCCGTCTTTATCTGATCATACTGGTAATATGATCAGGAGGCTTCATTACTTGTCTTTCAGATGAACGATTCTTTAGGGGAGTGTTGTTTCTTTTTTAACCTAAGAGAAGAGAAAGGTAGATTAATAATATCAATCATATTAAATAACAGTCCCACATCACTCATAAATGACCCAGAAGTGCCATGATCTCCCATCTCATTTGTCTCATTCTCCCCTCTCAGTCATCTCATTCACCTTAGCTCCCATTGTTTTTCCACCGGCTCCTCATTCTCCTCACCTGCCTGCCTGCCACTCTCTGCTCATCAGTCCAACTCTCCTCACCTGTTGCGCTCAGCTGCCTCTGATCACCAATAGCTATATAGACTCTCCTCGCCCTTCACTCACCCTTCACCAGATTGTCCTATGACATCCATATTAGTCTCTCCAGTGTTTTGCTGGACTTATTCCACGGTATCGACCAAGCCTGTCCCCGACCTGCCTGCTCCGTCTCTGTCCCGGTAATCGATCCTGCATTCTGCCCCTGACAAGGGATTCTAACCCTGCCTGTCTTCCGTCTGGTCGTTTCTGTAAATAAAAGTCCTAACCGACTGTCTGCCTGCCTACGTGTGCAGCATTTGGGTCCTCTCCTGACCCGTTGCAACTTTCTCAAGAAATTCAAAATGGAAAAATGTGTAGCTAACATGTTAATGAAGGTCCAAGTAGTGGTTTTACCTTTGATTTTTTTGCATACACAGATGACGATTAAAATGATAACTGGAACCACGACTCCTAATATGATCCCAAGTGTCTTACATGATCCCTCTGGAACAGAAAAAGAAAATGTTGATTATTCTTTCTATAATAATAATAATCATAACAATGACTGCAATACACACCCTAATACCTTCAAATTAAACATGACCAAGATAACAATGTTATACTCAATGTCTAAGGCGGATTATCAGTTACTTGCCCAGGTAACATGGTTCAGTAAAGAAGACAATGGAGACCTGTTATAAACACAATGTCGCTTTTTCGAACCACAGATGCTTTCACAACAAACAGATTGCTTTTGTATTTTCACAAAGAGCCTACCTTCAACAGGGTCCTCCAGTATCTTCAGTTCAATGTGGGTTACGTCTTCTTCGTCTGCGTACCTGAGAGTACACCTGTACGTCCCTTCACTCTGGGCTGATGAGGTCACATACAGCAGGAGGCTGCCTGATTCAGACAGGTCCCTTACATGCTGCTGCCACTCTGTTTCCACCACCTCCTCTTGTCCTGCTTGTCTTCTGAGGATGGTCTGGTCGTGGTTGAAGGTCCAGGTGATGTCATCGAGCCCCGAGGCGTCACAAGGGAGTAACACCTCACTCTTGGGAGCACTTTGCATTGGAGCTGGTGAACGTAGAAACACAGGTAAGTGGACAGACAGAGAGACAGACATATGCTATTGTTATGAAATCTTCAGAAATCTGCAGAGTCCAATGCAGAGATCTGCATTGGACCATGACACAATTTTCCTTAATTTGACCAATGGAGAATGCAAATCCCTGACCAATAATGTCAATGGTCTGACTAATCTGCCATAGAGTAGATGTTTCAGACCGCAATATTTTCACAACACACATTTGAAGAAGTACTCTCTTATGTCAGCCACTAGCGAGCGTGACAGGCACCTTGAAGTTGCCGCCATTGAAAGTCAACACTTTATTTCTGACTGTAGCTCTTCTGATTTTCAAAGACTTACGGTGTAACCTCATTGTGGCTTTCCTTGCACTGTGTTTATTTTGGACTGAGCAGCTGTATGTCGATTCTGTGTCACTGGAAACAGTCCTTAAGGAGCCGCTGATGTCATAGAGTCCCTGGTCATCTTCATGGACCTCTGTTGTGTTCTGGAGGACAGTAGCCGGGCGAGGACTGACGGACCAGGTGAGCTTTGGTCTTGGGTAGATTCCTCCAGACTGACAGGTGAAAGTGTTGTTCACTAGCACAATGTCCATTCTAGAAACAGGAGCTGCAAAGACATGAAACCACATAAAAACAAGAAACGTATAGTTACCATGCTTCAATTGGTTTGCTACATATGCATTGCTAATGATATCAATGGCGTAGTTCTGTTTTATTGCTAACCGAACCACAAAAGGCGTATCCAAGGGCGGGCCTGGATGGGCCTAGGCCTGCCTACTTGTCTCTCTCTCTCTCGCTCTCGCTCTCGCTCTCGCTCTCGCTCTCTCTCTCTCTCAACCAAAATACACACCGATCTGACATGGGAACGTTGCAATTTAAATTGTGGTTGAATAAAACACAGGTCTCAGATTGTAGGGTAATATTGGAACAATAAAGTTTGTGAGGTGTAAGTGGACCATTAACTGAGTTATTGACATTTGTTACTGTACTGTATGGAAACATATAGCCAACTACAAAATTGCTTTAGATGCCTAGAAAAATCAGATAACTACGTAACTGCACAACTTTCTGCATCAACTTGTTTTGCCATTGGTCAAATCCTTGTTAAAATAGGATATAACATCAGGACTTGAGCTCACCTATCGCCTTCAGGATGACGAAGGTCTCCTGGTTGCTCTGTGAAGTGCTGGCGTAACACAGGTACCTGCCCTGGTCCTGGAGGTTCACCCTGGCCAGTCTGAGGGATGCGTTGCCCCCTGAGATCTGGTCATGGAACAGGGAGGTCCTTCCCTTGTAGAGAGGGTCCTGGTATCCCAGTTGGTCCAGTTTATCGTAGTAGGAGTGGACCTGAACAACCTTCCCATTAATCTTGTTCCAGTGGAGGATCGTATCACTGTTTGGCTGGAAGCGGCAAGGCAGCACACAGCTCCCCCCAAACACACAGCCCACCTGGGTGTCTGGAGGTCAGAGGGTACAGCCGTGGTTGGATGTTAGAACAGCACTACTTCTTATTCACTTTTAAGATACACACGGGCGTGAAATACAGGATCGCGTGTGTCCAAGCAGAGCCGCTGCCTTAGCATATTGTTATAGTGATAGCACTGCATAAGTCACTACATGTAAACAATGTGATAAACAGTATATACCGAACTTCCACTTTCACTTTCACTTCTATCTCAGAACAGTACACCTCACTAAACAAATACTTGCTTGACTTACAAACAATGTTTGACTGCTAGTTAATGTAATCAGGCAGGTTTATCCTCTGGTGGAATTTTCAAATGGTTTCTGTATGACTAGAGTTCAAATATACAAACTGCATTAGTAATATCATATAATGTACTGCAAAGCTATTATATTGTACCCTATGTTTCCGGGATCTGTTTTTTGTTGTTGTTGCTGCAATGTGTCGTATATGATCTTCCACACAGTAATCTATTCCATTTGATCACTATTAGAGAAAATGCTGTTTTGCAAGCCTCTGCCAACCAATTTGCCAACAAAAGGAGGGGCGTGTCATCCCCATGGTTACGACCCAAGGAACTTTGTAAGAGTTTATAGTCTACCCTGATTGTGTATGAGCGTTATAATGAGCGATGCTGGTCATGAAACGTGGCGTTATAGCCTGCTAAGTGTCTGATGAGTCTAACCCTCTCTCGGTCGCGGTCATCAACCGCTGCTCGGACAGAGCTCAACACGACCACACACACCTCACCACCGGTGTCCCTTCGTCGGGACGTTGAAGAGTATACTAAAGTCACTGACGTCACAAAATATCTCTACCTGCATTCGGGAGCAGACACACACTAAGTGGTTGGCAGAGACTGGCATAAACACAGGATTCATTTTAGGAAAAGATAAAACGGTTTAGGTTCTACCCCTAGATTGTAAAATTATCAGAAGAAATGAAACGTTGTCCATATTAGTTCATACATTTAGTCAAGCTTACCTCCCTGAACGAGGACCTCCAGCATAAGAAACACGGCCGTGTGGACCAGAACTCTGTTGAGTACCTTCATCTTGTTGATCCTTTCTGACTCTTGAGCCTCTCAGTCGGCTGCAGCTCTGCTCATCCAGTCAGTGAAACGATCATATGACCCGAGCTGCATTCCCTTCATGGGGAGGAGGAGGAGGAGGAGGAGGAGGAGGAGGCAAGGAGAGAGAAATATGTTGCGGTGCCAGTCCTGCCTCACCTGTGCAGGTGGACTGCAGTGACGTCATGCCTGGTTGTTTAGAGGTTGTCTCTCAAATTGGAGGATTTATCTCGTCAGGCCACATTTCCCTCAGGTATATTCAAATGGGTGGACGTAATAATGATTTTACATAAAGGCATGTCAAACAACCTTCAATGTATTAAATGTCTCTTAAACTATCAACCCCGTTTTACGGAAGGCAATACTGTAAATAGAGTATCTGTGGTATAAAGGCTGCGACGAATTTCGAATTATAAATATGTACAATGTATCCTTTAAATACGTCCATTGAACAGATGGCCGATGTGAATAATAGATAGGTGTGTGGACCACTGAAGAGGTAAAACTTATCCTCGCTCTCATCGAAGAATAAAAACATTACAGCTATTTTAGACCACACCGACATTCCAGTATATATCAGGACCTACGAGAGAGCATGTTATCAAACGGATAAGACAAGCCCTGGAATGTGTGTTATTTTCCGCTCCAACCACGTGATGGAAACGCACTGATTTCAAATTTATTTTTTGCGAACTTTCTAAAGATTTGCTTCACCTTCAGATGGAAACGTGACTATTGTCTGTGTCTTCCTCTCTCAGCTGTACCTGTTGTTGGTCTGCTGACAGGACCAGGACACACAGACCTTAACCTGGACTGATTAGACTTCATTGCTGTCAGTTTGTCATTTTATTGTCTTTGGACTCGTATTCACTATACGAGTTACGGATACATTTGCTATGTAAGGCAAGGCAAGGCAAGGCAATTTTTTTGTATAACACATTTTTTGCATCAAGCAATGATGTGCTTTACAGAGAAAAAGTTAAAGGGATTTTAAATTTTAATTAAACTGAAGAATACAATTTAATCAAACAAAAGTGATTATTTAAAAGGAATTAGTGCTACGTTATATTGAGTTCTGAGTGGAAAGAGTTATTTTAACTGTAAAAAAACTTGTAAACTGTTTAATTGGGGTGCAAACAACAAGGGAAACTTGGGGGAACATGGAGATTTCTTATGATAAATCGCCTCAAAGTCTTGTTTATAATAATAATAATAACAATAATAATAATAACAATAATAGATAAAGTACATTGTAAGAAATCTAGACTTCTCATGGCCTAAATATAAAAATATAAATGTGTCATTTACATTTAATGGATTGATCTCAGGTGTAAATGATAACTTGAACACAAACAACATTGAAAGAATATTTTCCTCAGAAGAATATAACACGAGAACAGCAGGGAGGTGAAAAATAAAGAGCGAAGGAGGATATTTTTTAAACGTAATAAATTATTTTATGTGGACATCACAATTAACATAACAGTTCAGACATAAACAACTGCACAGCACCAGCCCTGTATGAGCTTTTGTGACAAACGAAAAGTGGAAAACCATACTTTACATTTATAGTACATCTTTTTCTGAAAATGGTTAATTATGAGGTTATAATAAAACATTTTTTTATTTAAAACGAATAATAGTAGTAATCCGTTGCAGGTGGTTTTGTTTTAAATCTACGTAGAAGTCCAATTCCACTGATGGTACACTAAGGTGATGGACGCACGTTACAATTCACCCATTCATAGCCTGAAAGATTAATTAAAATGTATCTCAATGCAAAAAATGTTTTGGGATCATAAGGATGACAAAAACTTGTCAAGTGACCAAACTAGTAATGGTTGCTTTTTGTCAGAAAACGATTAATTTCCATTAATCCAGAGAGATGTGTCTGCGCTCTTGGACGTGTGCTCTGTGGTGCGTCACCAAGGTCGTCCATGTTGTTGTTGTTGTTGTTGTGGTGCTGAGGTTGCCTCGGTTGTACCCATCTCATTGCCAATTTGACCTTTTCAAAGCCTTGCTCTGGTGCAGAATGAGGAAAATCTTTGACCTAAGAGTAACAAAAAGTTACATTCAAAATAGCTTCATAATCCTATTTGTAAATCTACACAGTCCCACATCACTCATAAATTACCCAGAAGAAACTCGAGAAAAAATAAAAAAGTGTAGTAAACATGTTATGAATGAAGGTGTAAGCAGTGGTTTTACCTTTTTTATCCTGAAATAAAGAAAGATGATGGCGATGAATGAAGCGATTAATAAAAGGGCAATCCCGACTCCTATAATGATCCCTGTGTTAGATGATCCCTCTGAACAGAAAAAGAGAATGTCGCTTATTCTTTCTAAAATATTAATAACAATCATTATAACAATGACTGCAAAACACATCCAAATTCCTTCACATTAAACATGTTTTAAACACATTGTCTAAGGTGGCTCCTCAGTTACAGGCCCAGTTAACCTGGTTCAGTGAAGAAGACAATGGACACCCTTGCCTTATCCCCCCCCCCCAAGCATCAGCAAAGTATTGAAAACACAAAGTCCCTTTTTCACACCACAGATGGTTTAGCCTAACGCAGATTCATTTTGTATTTTCACCTACCTCCAACAGGGTCCTCCAGTATCTTCAGTTCAATGTGGGTTACGTCTTCTCCGTCTGCGTACCTGAGAGTACACCTGTACGTCCCTTCACCCCGGGCTGATGAGGTCACATACAGCAGGAGGCTGCCTGATTCAGACAGGTCTCTTACATGCTGCTGCCACTCTGTTTCCACCACCACCTCTTGTCCTGCTTGTCTTCTGAGGATGGTCTGGTTGTGGTTGAAGGTCCAGGTGATGTCATCGAGCCCCGAGGCGTTACAAGGGAGTAACACCTCACTCTTGGGAGCAATTTACATTGGAGCTGATTAAGACAGACACACAAATGGACATACAGACATATGTTATTGTTAACAAATCTGCAGAGAAATTGGACCATGACACAATTTTCCCTAATTGACCAATGGAGAATGCAAATTCCTGACCAATAATGTCAATGGTCCGACTATTCTGCAATGGGGTAGATGTTGCAGTCCAAAATATTTTCACAACACACATCTGAAGCAGTACTTTCTTATGTCATCCATTAGCGAGCGTGACAGGCCCCTTTAAGTTGCCACCGTTGAAAGTCAACACTTTCTTTTTGACTGTTGCCCTGCTGATATTCAATGACTTACGGTGTTGCCTCATCGTGGCTTTCCTTCCACTGTGTTCATTTTTGACTGAGCAGCTGTATGTCGATTCTGTGCCATTGTTAATAGTCCTTATGGAGCAACTGATGTCACAGAGTCCCTGGTCGTCTTCATGGACCTCGGTTGTGTTCTGGAGGAGAGTAGCCGGGCGAGGACTGACGGACCAGGTGAGCTGTGGTCTTGGGTAGATTCCTCCAGACTGACAGGTGACAATGTTGTTTACTAGCTGAATGTCCACTCTAGCAACAGGAGCTGCGACGACATGAAACCACATTAAAACAAGAAACTAATAGTTACCATATTTCACTTCATTGCAACATATGCATTGCCATTGAGATCAATGGCGTAGTTCGTTATTATTGCTAACCAAACCACAAGAGGCATAGCCACGGGCGGGACTAGGCCCGTCAACTTTTCAGTCTTGCCCTTCCAATCAGATGGCTTTCCTTTGTTTACGTTCACCATCCAAAGAAGACACACAAGTCATTATTCCGCTGAGAGCTCCAGAATCAGTCAATCGCCTCCAGCCGGTAGCTCATCCCCGCCTCCCCTCCTGAACTTTGCTGTGAGAGCCCTCCCACTACACAATTGAGCGGGGTCTCTCTCTCTCTCTCTGTCTCTCTCTGTCTCTCTCTGTCTCTCTCTCTCTCTCTCTCTCTCTCTCTCTCTCTCTCTCTGTCTGTCTCTGTCTCTGTCTCTCTCTCTCTCTCTCTCCCCCTCCATCTATTTTCATCTTTGGAGTAGGCATGTCGTATATGGCCAATCAGTTTCTATTTGATTTGAAGCTACGTTCCTGCAGTTTTGCGCATGTTTAAAATGTTATGCCAACCCAGTATTGTCAGCTGTGACCGAAAGCGTTGAAGTGTTAAATTTGACGCGCCGATGCAGTGGTCCATGCAGTTTGGCGCAAGTTTAAAATGTTTCCGCGTAATTTGTCAGCTAATCTAGGCCTATTTCATATTCAATCAAATTTGCCTGCCCACCCGTATTTTGATGTGCTCATCCATTCTGTAAAGTTGTGAACTGGGGTCACCACCCTTGCTCTTGTGCCCTCATACATGGTACCTATTGCCCGAAGTAGGTTAGGAGCGACACCGTAAGCCCTAAGAATGGTCATCATCACTTCTCTGTTTATTGAGTCAAAAGCTTTTTTGAAATCAATAAAACACAGGCCCGCTGTTAGGTTGTTCTTTTTTACCTCTTCGATGATCCTCCTTAAGGCTAGGATCTGGGATATGGTAGCTCTCCCCTCTCTAAAGCCATTATGGTTCTCTCTCAGGTGAGTGTCGACGGCACCCCGTATATGATTCAGTATCATTCGGTTGTACATCTCTGCGATGATACATGTCAGACTGATGCCTCGGTAGGCTTTGAGAGATCTCCAGATTTAGGCACGGGGATGATGTTGGAAAGAGACCACATATCGGGCTTGATGTTTTCCATCAGAGCTAGGTTGCAGATCTCCAAGATGATGTCGTCCAGGTTGCAGTTTTTAAGGACCTCTGGGGGAATGCCGTCTGGCCCAGCACTTTTCCCTTGCTTCAGGGTGGATTTTACTGCTGCAAGCTCGCTAATTGTAAAGGGGCCATCGTCAATTTTGAGATCTCTTAGGCCTGCCGATATTTCCTCCTCAGCTCCATCCACTCTCGGATTGGTGCTGAGGAGATCACGGAAGTGGGTGAACCAGGTGGTCACTCTGTCCTCTGGGCTGCAGCCTGTTACCTGTCCCTCCTTCGACCTCTTGCGCCCACTCATCTCATTTATGACCCTCCATGACTCCCCATACCGTTGTTCCCCCTGCGCTGCCTCCACTCTCCGTAGCTTCTCCATCAGCTCCTCCCCTTTGATCTTTTCGTAGGCATTGAAGAGTCGGTTGCTAGGTGTGGTCGCTATGCGAGGTCGAAAGGCCTGGGCTGGTCGCCGGACCTTGTTGCTAGGCAGGCCTACCAGAGATGTTCTGAGTGTTTGGAAACCAAATGTTCTATGAAGATGGATGGATTATTATGTAATATGTAATATGTATTATGTAATATGTTATGTATGTTAGTAATACACATTCGCGGTCAAAGCTTTGTCACTCCTCCACCATTGCACAGTTCTCTGCATGACCTCTGGATGTCTAGACCCTGGGGAGTTTCTGATCCTCTCCTTCTTCGGTACGCACTCCCTGGTTGCCTCCACGTTAGCGGCAACAAACCGCTCATACACTGTGCTAGGGCCTTCCGCCGTATCCAGCAGTTGGAAGTGGTTCCTCACCTCAACTGTATCTGGCTTGGCGGTCGGAGCTTCCTGAAAAGGTCTTCCAGTCGTGGTAGATCTTTGGGCTAGGCTTGGGGACCCTCAGGCTCAGTCGCACCCTCATGGAAACCACTCTGTGGTCTGAGCCAATGGAGTCGAACGAGCTGTACAGCTCTGTGTTCTGGATCGACGTCCTCCACTTGCGCCTTACCAGTATGTAGTCCAGCTGACGTAGCATACCAGAATTCCGGTCCTGGAAGGTCCATCTCTTGCCCATTCTCTTCCGGAACAAGGTGTGCACAGCCGTAGCTCGTGTTCCGTTAGCAGGGCAGCAAGTTGTTCACCGTTGCGGTTACTGCTTTCATGATACGTGATTGGTGCATCCCCTGGTCCGAGCCTCGCGTTGTGGTCCCCTAGAATTGATAGGAAGTTGTGAGCCGGAACATCCCGGAGTGCTGTTCTAAGGTCCCCATAGAACACTTTGACTTTCTTGATTGGCCCTACATTGGTAGATGAGTACACTACCATGATGGCTGTAGCTGGGTTGCCATCGGCGTCTGCGATAAGGATCCTGTCGGTGTGCTGGTGCACCCTATGGAGAGCCTTCCGTGCTCGAGGACTTAGCAGTAGCCCCACACCTCCCGTTGCAGCCTGGGCCTCGTTTCGCCATGCTGATGAGGTGATGAACGAGTAACCCCCCACTCTGCAGTACACAATCTGGTCCTGTTCATGTACTCTCCTGTGCTCCTGGACTCCCAGGATTTCCACTTCCCTTTCCTCGGCACAGTGTGCTAGCTCTGCCAGCCTTGCTTCTTCTCTCACTGTGTTTGCGTTGAAGGTTCCCATTATAAGTGGTCTCCGACGACGCAGGTGTGCGTTAGATGGGTCACTGTGTTCAGACTGAACCCCCCCCTTTCAGGTTTGGGGTCCTGACGTCATACTGCCCCCCATGGGAGGGATCAGCTCCTCCATCTGCCACGTGATCCCTGCGGACTCCCGCCACTGGAAGTATAGGATTTGCAATGATTGGATTCTCCAGACTGTTGAACTTTACAATGTGCATAATATAGGGCTGGGGGGCACAACTCCTCACAGCTAAACTGTACCTGCTGTTAAAGTACTATGAACCATTCTTAGTCGGACCCCTCACCTAAGACCTCTGCCTTGGGAGACCCTACCAGGAGCACTAGGCTCCAGACAACACAGCCCTCAGGTTCATAGGGGCACACAAACCTCTCCACCACGAAAAGGTGATGGTTTCCGGATGGTTCCCATTCAACAATATATATTATATATATATAATAATATAAAATAAGACAATTCAAGATTCAAGATTCAAGATAATTTATTGTCATTTCAGCCATATACACAGTATACAGTGAAATGAAATAGCGTTTCCCAAGAACATAAGGTGCATAACAACATGCTACATATAACTGCAAACCAGTAAAGTGACTTGTGGAATTTAGTAGTGCGGGAATATAAATATGACTATGTGTCTGAGTAGTGCGGGAAATATGAATAGAATAAATATGAATATGAATATTAAACAATAGTGCATAAATCAAGGGCTGTGGTGGAACGCTCCGTTCACTTGCATGGGCCCTTCACATCAACGCCAGCTTCTTCGGTTGCTAAGCGACGTCAACGTCTTTGGCTAACTATTTCTCTGCTAATCAACACTAGTAACAAATCAATTGTAAAAAGACACCTTGTGAAGTTAGGCTATTTTTTCGTTTGGCAAGTAGCCGCTCATAATCGAAAATAAGCCCCCTCAGGTCGAAGCACATCCGTTTCGCGTCGGTGTCCGGTTCGCCCTGTCTGGGCTTATTTTCCTGATAATGACCGGCGTTCTATTATCCCACTTAACGTAAATTTTACTCTGCATGTGGAAGAGAAAATAGCTCTATTTGTAATTACATTATTATGCGGCTGTATTTTCCGAAGCCCCCAAAGATATTTGAGTTTACTGCTTTCATGGGAGCCAGACCTCTCTCTATGGGAGCTCAGCTCCCACTGGCTCCCACCTAACTCGAACACTGGCTGTAGGTCTTTCTACACTGCCGAGCCGGTTCGGTCGCAGCTTATTGGCACGCCCGGCGATTTCACCTTCTTATCTCAAGTTTCCTGTGTAAAACCGAGAGGGTCAAATCCCCCGTTCGTCACGATGCGGGGTTTCTTGGTTCACTGGGGAAGGCGGGGCTGTGCACGGAGTCTCTGACCTCTTTAGAATAATTTGTATTATTGCATACTCCCGAATGTTGTTTATGAATGATGACACCGGCATGCAAAAATGAGTTCATTCTATAGTAGGCTACCGATGCTCTTAGCGTCCTACGAGTTCCCTGGAGCACTCGTTAGCTACGAGCGTTTTCAAGACGTTCGTTACCAACGATGCTTTCGGGAAACGGTGTGAAAACTGTACGATGCTCGTACGACCCACTCTGCGATCCACTTAGGCTAACGATGCTTTCGGGAAACTGGGCCCAGTCCCTTAGAGTTGAGGAGTCGGATGGCCTGGGGGAAGAAGGTGTACTGTAGTCTGGTTGTGGCGGAACGGATGCTCCGGTACCTTCTGCCAGACGGAAGGGGGGAGAATATCTATAATATACTGTATATACAATGACAACATAGCAGTGTATTAGCAAATACAAAGAGACCACAAATAATTGGCTGAACGTACAAGCTCCGTAGAGTGGAGAGGTGAAGATAGGAGACCAGATGTCCTTTCTTCATCAGCTGGGGACATCGGCAGATGATCCAAGACAGTTATAGAGACGATAAAGTTAGACTATTAACAGCAAAAACACGTAGCTTCTTGGTGGATAAAACAGTTTCCTATTGGACTTAATTGTCATCCTTGCTAAGAAACAGCTTTTTCTGGGAAAAATGCATTTTGATTGTTTAAGGTCAGGTAATAATTTGCCGGTCGGAACAAAATCATAGATGGGCTGGATGTGGCCCGTGGGCCAGCAGATCAATAGGCACTGCCCTACTTCAACTCTTCTAAATGACTAAATAGATAAACACAGTGTTTCCCCCAGCACTGCATGGTTAAAGCCTTAGCAACAATAGGGCCCCGCCTTGACTACCAATGTATATAAAAAACCGTATATATCTATTTTTTTTTTTTGATGCTCCTCGACCACCTTGACTAAGACATTTCCTCGGGGAAACACATACACATACGTTACACATATGACAAGTCCAACCCTGCTATATCTGAGGGTACGGTGATAAAGTCAGGAGGTTTAACCCTTAACACCCCAGCCGTGCTCCCTCACAAGAAGGACCTGGGTTCAATCTGACAAGATGGTCTCTGGGGAAGTATTGTTATACTTCAGGAGACGGGTGTAATACATGGTCGAAGTACTGGATTGACGGCTTTTGTTGCTTACCTTTTCTTGTTTTCTTTGGTTTTAATTTTATTCTCCTAAGAGTAATAAGAGTTATATTAGTAATGGCTTCATCTGGATCATATTTTTAAAACCATACAGTCCCAAATCACCAATAAATGACCCAGAAATAACCTCACCAATTTTCTTGACAAAATCCCCATGAATAAATTGTGTACATTAATATTTACCAGATGATGATGCAGATGACGATAAGTGTAGAGAAGACTCCTAATGCGATCCAATGAGTTCTATGGGATCTCTCTGAAACAGAAAAAGAGAAGTTGATTATTTCTTCCATAATAATAATAATAATATGATTTATTATTTTCATTATTAATAGTATTATAATAATTCAAAATATTAACAAGAGGTGCACATCCAGGCTCATATCCTAGTCAACAATGTTTCAACACAATGTATAAATGGACTTTTAGCCTAGTAAAAAATGTACAAGATTTTTTTTTCTTTTACATTTGATGATTGAAATCATTAATGTATTGTAAGCCTGATAACGTTTTCACTCCACGAATGGTTTAGCATCACACAGATTGATTTTGTATTTTTACCAAGAGCCTACCTTCACCAGGGTCCTCCAGTATCTTCAGTTCAATGTGGTTTACGTCTTCGCCGTCTGCGTACCTGAGAGTACACCTGTACGTCCCTTCACTCTGGGCTGATGAGGTCACATACAGCAGGAGGCTGCCAGATTCAGACAGGTCTCTTACATGCTGCTGCCATTCTGTTTCCACCACCTTCTCTTGTCCTGCTTGTCTTATGAGGATGGTCTGGTTGTGGTTGAAGGTCCAGGTGATGTCATCGAGCCCCGAGGCGTCACAAGGGAGTAACACCTCACTCTTGGGAGCACTTTGCATTGGAGCTGATTAAGACAGACACACAAATGAACAAACAGACATATGTTATTGTTAATAAATCTGCAGAAAAATTGGACCATGACACAATTTTCCCTAATTGACCAATGGAGAATGCAAATTCCTGACCAATAATGTCAATGGTCCGACTATTCTGCAATGGGGTAGATGTTGCAGTCCAAAATATTTTCACAACACACATCTGAAGCAGTACTCTCTTATGTCATCCACTAGCGAGCGTGACAGGCCCCTTTAAGTTGCCACCGTTGACAGTCAACACTTTCTTTTTGACTGTTGCCCTGCTGATATTCAATGACTTACGGTGTTGCCTCATCGTGGCTTTCCTTCCACTGTGTTCATTTTTGACTGAGCAGCTGTAGGTCGATTCTGTGCCATTGTTAATAGTCCTTATGGAGCAACTGATGTCACAGAGTCCCTGGTCGTCTTCATGGACCTCGGTTGTGTTCTGGAGGAGAGTAGCCGGGCGAGGACTGACGGACCAGGTGAGCTGTGGTCTTGGGTAGATTCCTCCAGACTGACAGGTGACAATGTTGTTCACTAGCTGAATGTCCACTCTAGCAACAGGAGCTGCGACGACATGAAACCACATTAAAACAAGAAACTAATAGTTACCATATTTCACTTCATTGCAACATATGCATTGCCATTGCGATCAATGGCGTAGTTCGTTATTATTGCTAACCAAACCACAAGAGGCATAGCCACGGGCGGGACTAGGCCCGTCAACTTTTCATTCTTGCCCTTCCAATCAGATGGCTTTCCTTGGTTTACGTTCACCATCTAAAGAAGACACTTTGCTGTGAGAGCCCTCCCACTATACAATTGAGCGGAGCCTCTCGCTCTCGCTCTCGCTCTCTCTCTAGCTCTCTCGCTCTCTCTCTCTCTCTCTCTCTCTCCATCTATCTTTTCATCTTTGCAGTAGGCATGTCGTGTATGGCCAATCAGTTTCTATTTGATTTGATGACATACCGAAGCTACGTTCCTGCAGTTTTGCGCATGTTTAAAAGGTTAAGCCTAATGCCCCGTTTACACCATCCCGCTAATGGCCGCTAATGGCCGATGGACCACCGATGTGGAAGTCGGGGTGATTCGGGTGACATCGGGCTAAAAATGTATGATCGGGTCAATTTATCGGGGTAGCATTTACACATACCCGATGTTATAACGATAACATAACGATGTATGCCAGGGAAGACACCCGAAGTGCGTTTGGCGTCATTTGACGTCATTTCGGGAGAAGGCAAAGGGGAGACTGGTTTAGACTGATATTTATTTATATATTTATTCATATTACAATAGCGATTTTATAATAATAGAACGCCGGTTCTAAATGGGCGAAGTACCCTGTAATTATAAAAGTAGGACATCCATCCATCACCCCCTATTTATACCCAAGTGGCAGATTGAGGGTCTTCCTTAACACAATCTGGTCACTCACAATCGTTATTTGTCTAGGGTTCTCGAGGGTCTTTCGTGTGTTGAGGTTGCCGATATAAAGACGATAAAACACGATAAAGCGCGGAAGATTAACGAATATAGCCGATGTGCCCAGGAAAATTCCCGAACGATTTGCGATGTCTTACGTTGTACTCCCGTTCTATTCCCGATTATAGCCGATTAGCCCATAGCAACACCTGGTAACCGATTCTACCCCGATAGACCCAAAATTAACAAACATGTTCGTTCTTTGCCGATGTTGCCCGTTGTTGCCCGATCATTGAGCATTTCTTCCCGTTTCTTCCCGTTGTCTAACGATGTTCCCGGGAAGAGTAACGGTGTTTCCCGATGCAACCACGCTATTTGCCGATGTTATAACGATAGCTGCTGATTTAGCCATCGGGCACCATCGGGGCCCACTATCGGGTAGGTGTAAACAGGGCATAACCCAGTATTGTCAGCTGTGACCGAAAGCATTGAAGTGTTAAATTTGACACTCCGATGCAGTGGTCCATGCAGTTTTGCGCAAGTTTAAAACGTTCCCGCGTAATTTGTCAGCTAACCTAGGCCTATTTTATATTCAATCAAATTTGCTTGCCAACCCGTATTTCTCTGTGCTCGTCCATTTGATACTTTCTGGCTAAACCACTGCAACGCACATCAGAAAACATTCCAAAAAACACTCCGAACTGACATGGGAACGTTGCAATTTTATTTTGCTGTTGAACAAAACTCAGGACTCGGATTGTAGGTTAAAATTTGTGAGTTGTAATTGGACCATTGACTGAGTTATTGACCTTTGTTACTGTACTTATATAGCCATATACACAATTTATTTCCTAGAAAAATGACAAAACGTAACAACACAACTTTCTCCATCAACTTACAGCTGGTATTGGCCAAAGCCTATGCAGAGGTCACAATTTATTTTGCTAAAACATGAACATAATGCATTTATGAGCTCAAACTAGTGGGTTGCATTATAAATACATCTATTTTTTAAATAGGATATGACATCAGGACTTGAGCTCACCTCTCACTGTCAGGGTGACAAAGGTCTCCTGGTTGTTCTGTGAAGTGCTGGCGTAACACAGGTACCTGCCCTGGTCCTGGAGGTTCACCCTGGACAGACCAAGGGATGCGTTGCCCCCTGAGATCTGGTCATGGAACAGGGAGGTCCTTCCCTTGTATAGAGGGTCCTGGTGTCCCAGTTGGTCCTGGTCATCGTAGTAGGAGTGGACCTGAACGTTCTTCCCATTCATCTTGACCCAGTGGAGGATCGTATCACTGTTTGGCTGGAAGCGGCAAGGCAGCACACAGCTCCCCCCAAACACACAGCCCACCTGGGTGTCTGGAGATCAGAGGGTACAACCGTGGTTGGATGTTAGAACAGCAAACACTTCTTATTCACTTTTTTGGAAAAGGCATATGTAACTGTGAGGGAAAGGTGTAACCTCAAAGTTTCAAGTAATAGAGCTAAGCGTTTCTGGTCATTGTGTAAAATGTTGGAAAGTTACCCACGGGCGTGAAATACAGGATCGCGCGTGTCCAAGCAGAGCTGCTGCCATAGCATATTGTTATAGTGATAGCACTGCATAAGTCACTACATGTAAACAATGTGACAAACAGTATATACCAAACTTCCACTTGCACCAAACCACTTTCACTTTCACTTCTATCTCTTTCGACTCGACTTTCGACTTTCGACTTTATTGTCCCCAAGGGGAAATTTTTCTTCACGTCACAGTACATTACATATTTCTCAGAACAGTACACCTCACTAAACAAATACTTGCTTGACTTACAAACAATGCTTGACTGCTAGTGAATGTAATCAGGCAGGTTTATCCTCTGGTGGAATTTTCAAATGGTTTCTGTATGACTAGAGTATAAAAATATGAACTGCACTAGTATCATATAATGTACTGCAAAATTATTATATTGTACCCTATGCTTCCGAGATTTGTTGTTGCTAAAAGAGGTACTGAACCCAAAAAATCATCATAAATCATTCTCAATATGTCGCAGTAACACAGTCATCTGTTCCATTTGATCACTGTTAGAAAAAATGCTCTGTTTTGCAAGCCTCTGCCAACCAATTTGCCAACCAAAGGAGGGGTGTGTCATCCCCATGGTTACGACCGAAGGAATTTTGTAAGACTTTATAGTCCCTTATAGTAACCCTCATTGTGTATGAGCGTTATAATGAGCGACGTTGGTCATGAAACGCGGCACACAACGTGGCGTTATAGCCTGCTAAGAGTCTGATGAGTCTAACCCTCTCTCGGTCATGGACAACAACCGCTGCTCAGACAGAGCTCCACACGCCCACACACACCTCACCACCGGTGTCCCTTCGTCGGGACGTTGAAGAGTAAACTAAAGACACTGACGTCACAAAAATATCTCTACCTGCATTCGGGAGCAGAGTGGAATGCGCACTAAGGGTTGGCAGAGACCGGCATAAACACAGGATTGATTTTAGGAAAAGCTGAAAGGGTTTAGGTTCTACCCCTAGATTGTAAAATTATCAGAAGAAATGAAACGTTGTCCATATTAGTTCATACATTTAGTCAAGCTTACCTCCCTGAACGAGGACCTCCAGCATAAGAAACACGGCCGTGTGGACCAGAACTCTGTTGAGTTCTCTCATCTTGTTGATCTTTTCTGACTCTTGTGCCTCTCAGTCGGCTGCAGCTCTGCTCATCCAGTCAGTGAAACGATCCTATGACCCGAGCTGCATTCCCTTCATGGGGAGGAGGAGGAGGAGGAGGAGGAGGCAAGGAGAGAGAAATATGTTGCGGTGCCAGTCCTGCCTCACCTGTGCAGGTGGACTGCAGTGACGTCACACCTGGTTGTTTAGAGGTTGTCTCTCAAATTGGAGGATTTATCTCGTCAGGCCACATTTCCATCAGGTGTATTCAAATGGGTGGACGTAATAATGGTTTTACATTATTACGTCCATACATTTTTTTTTACATTACATTACAAATAACATTAGAAATAACATTATTAGTATTTACATGAAGTTATGTCCAACAAATCGTACTCAAACAAATCCAATAAGAGACATGTATTAAATGCCTCTCGGCCAGCTGCAATACAGCTGTACTGCAGCTGGCCGAGAGGCATTTAATACATGTCTCTTATAGCTAACATTCCTCGAATGGTTGTGCTGTACTGTACAGCACAACCATTCAAGGAATGTTTGCTATGAGAGGCAAAAAAACAAAAGAAAAAAGAACAATGCAATTCCTGCCACACCTGTTCTTGTGGTGATTGGTCACCTGTTTTAGCCGCAATTGGCTTCCACCCTGAGTCAATCCGAGTTGAGAGAGACCAATATAGTATAATAGAAAAATGCCAGTAGATTAAGGTTTTCTTTTGTAATATTAAAGCTTGAAAAACCTCTTGCCGAGTTCAGCCCTTCAGCTTGGCATGCATAATGTTGCACCTTTCCTTACAAAGTAATTAATGAGTTGCAGTTGAGTGCAACTAAACCATATGCTGGATTACGAAGCACTTTTAGAGACACTCAAAAGGCTCTTTGTTGGTCTTTCTACCCACAGCTTTCACATGGTCTATATAAATATATGTTAGCATTATTTCACCATCAGAGGGGCCAAAGAGCTGCTGGTTTTTCTTCCTTGAGGTCTTTTGAGTTGTCAACACATTTCCAAAACAAACAAGCAGAACCAAAACCTGTGATGTGGCAAGCTTTATTCTCTAGGGGGTTCAAGCGTCTTTGCTCGGAGTGTCCGTTGTGTTTCCTCCGTTGTCCGCTCCGTTCAACCAGTGTAATGGGGGCGTTCAGCAGAACCCAAGTGCACAGACAGACGACTGGCGCAGGATAAGTACGAGGCTTTATTTGGGGACAGGATCGACAGGCAAAGGGTAGTCGGCAGGCAGAGGTCGGCAACGGGTACGGCAGACGGACAGACCAGGAATAGGGAACGGGTAAGCAGACAAACCGACAGGGACTCGACGGCAGGCGGGATAGTCAGACAGGCAGAGGTCGGCAACAGTGGGGGGGGGGGGCAGGCTGGTGGATCAGGAGCCGGGGACAGAAGAGCAAAAAGACCAGCAGGTGCTAGGGAGCGTAGATTGGTGGGGCAGATTGGACTGGGCTCTGGTGGGCGGGGTCTTGAGTGGTAGCGGGGGCCTCCGAATCAAATCGAGTCCTAACTTATTTGGCCACTCCCCGTCCCCGTCTTCAGGTCCGCTCCCTCCTACTTTGCTGTGACCTGAGATAGTTTTCAAACCCCTCCAGACCTCCCTGACATTGTTACCTTGAAGGCGCTGCTCCAATGTCCTCCTGTAGTCACCCTGTCCCCTTCTTAGGTCCCTCTTCACATCCTTTTGCACTCTCCTCAACTCTTTATCCCCAGATGCCAAAGCCCTGGGGATAGTTTTTCAGGTCAGGGGTAGGGATGGGCGATATGGCCTAAAATCCATATTGCGATATACATGCAACCTATTGCGATAACGATATATATCACGATATATAAATCATAATAGAACCATTTCAGAACAGGTTACATAGACTCTAAGGAAAGCTAAACTGCTAAATGTATGTCGTTTTGAGAACATTTATTGTGCAAAACTAATCATACAACATAATGTTGCAGCTGCAGAGACTTTAAAAAAGAAAAAAATCTTCTGTGTAATGACGTATACTTCTCTTAATGAAATAAAAATTGGTGGTGTCTTGTTAATAAAGAAACTAATACTTGTGAATTAGGGAAATACGTCCAGTATTATTTAGGCATGGCTATTTTAAATAAAGAAAAATCTTCCAAGTGTGTGCACAGATACTTGCTATTAAAACATAAAACAATAAGTGCAAAATGAACGCATATAATTTTGAAATGAACATGAAATGAGAGCAATCACCAGCTCCTCCGTTTCGCTTTCAGCCATATTTACTTGATGACGAGATGACGATGATGCGTTGAAGCCGGTCGGAGCTCATGGCTCTTTAAATTCCGCGGGTCGCGGACGATGCGTTGCAGCCGGTTGCAGCTCGTGGCTCTTTAAATTTCGCGTGTCGCGGATGATGCGATGCAGCTGGTTGCAGCTCGTGGCTCTTTTTAAAATTCGCGGGTCGCGGACGATACGTTGCAGACGGTTGCAACTCGTGGCTCTTTATATTTCGCGAGTCATGGATAGATCGCGTCAAACATACATTATCGCGATAGAGCAATATAACTAAAATCTCTATCGTAGGCCATTTTTTATCGTTTATATCGTATATCGTTTATATCGCGCATTCCTAGTCAGGGGTCACCCAGGGTTTATTATTTTGAAAACATCGTACCCTCTTTACAGGTACAGCGTTATTCACACAGAAATTAATGTAATCTGTGACACAAGTAGTCATACTATCTACATCTTCCCCGTGAGGACTGTACAGTACTTCCCAATCAGTACTGTCGAAACAGTCCTTGAGAGCCATGCTTGCCTCATCAGACCATTTCCTTATATACTTCTTAGTTGGTAGTTGTCTATTTACTAGGGTTATGTAACCAGGTGTCAAGTGGTCCGGATTATGATCAGAACGGCCCAACGGGGGTAGGGTTATTGATTTATAGGCATCTTTGATGATAGCGTAAAACAAATCCAAATTTCTATTGTCTCTGGTGTTACAGTTGACATATTGGGTGAATGTGGGGAGAGTGGAAGACAAGGGGGCGTGGTTCAACTCCCCAGAAATGAGAAGGAGCGCTTGGGAGTTGGATGTCTGCAACTGTGGTTCAACAGTGAGTAGAAGCTCGCAAGCAGAGGCAGCATCAGCAGACGGCGGGGATGTACATGGTAATGGCAATGACGTGAAAATTCTCTAGGGAGATAAAAAGGACGGATGCTGCCCCCTGTCCACTCTCACGAGTTTAAAAACATCCAGTATCACATGCGAACCCAGGGTGAGATCATTCAGCCATGTTTCTGTGAGGAAAGCAAGGCTAATCTCCCGGTACCTCTGCTGTAGTCTGGTTGAACTCTGGGTTTGTTATATTGAATTCAAAACATATAATATCAGAGATCTGATGTTTGATTGAGCGTAAAGTAGGGATGTCCGATATTGGCTTTTTTGCCGATATCCGATATGCGATATTGTCCAACTCTAAATTTTCGATTCCGATATCAGCCGATACCGATGTCGATATTTGGGTTATTTTTCCTCAAACCTAATTTAGGTAACATTACATATCTCCTGTTGTGGAATTAACACAACATGCTTAATGTTATTGTGATGCCCCACTGGATGCATTCTTGAATGCAACAAGGCTTTCCAAATGTTAACATTGTCTGTGCAAAATAAGAAAAATACTTCAACTTAATTTAAGGGAAAAGTGCCATGTTTATTTATTTATTTTTAATGGTCTCAGACAACAGTTTGGATTACACTCTCCCTGAGATAATCTTGACAATGCCCACAACAAATAGGGCAAACTTGACTTCACAAAAGATAAAACATTGTACCTGAACAACTATGTGCAACATAGCAGTATGTTTCTTTAACTAAAACTCAATAACCTTAATTGAATAAATGCACAAATATGAGTCAATTACAATGTGCACTGTACTGCACAATTTTGAAAACATTTATTTGAGCTATAAAAATAAATAAAAAAATAAAAAAATATATTTTATCGGTTTTAAGGCAAAAAAAATCCGATACCGATATTGACCGATATTACATTTTTATGCTAATATCGGGCCGATAATATCGGTGGGCCGATAATATCGGACATATCTAGCGTAAAGGGACATTTTAATTGTAAAGAAACTTTTACTATATTATTTATTGTAAAATATTATAGTAAAATCCGTAAGTCTTGTTAATAATAATGGGTTAAGTCTAATATTAGAATTCTCTGCACTTTATAGGCTTAATATATGTACATGTGTCATTCAGATTTGATGGATTGATCAGGTGGAAAAGATAACTTAAACACAAACGACATCAGAGGAATATAACACGCATACAGCAGGGAGGTGGGAAATGAAGGGCAAAAGAGGAATTTATTTTAATGTATTTATTTATTTGATTTGGGCGTCACAATAATAGTGTAAACTGCACCGCAGCAGATGAAGTGGAGGACTGTTTGCAACCAAACAAAACAAAATACCATAATTTACACATAGCTGACTATATAAATATATATACAATACATCTTTTTCAAAAAAGTATTTGAAAAAGGTTGATTACAACGTCATAATACAAATAAAATTAACAATATTAATAAATAACAAGTATTCTGTTGGAGATGCTTTTGTTTTAAATCTGTGTAGAAGTCCAATGACACAGACGGTACGCTAAGATAATGGATGCATGTTACAATTCATCCATGCATAGCCTTGAAGATGAACTTAAGTTTCACGACTTGTTACAAATCTCAATGTAAAAGAAAATTGTGGGATCATAAGGATGACAAAAATCTCCCCGCTTTTCAAGTGACCAAACTACAAATCGTTGTGTATTTAGTCAGAAAATGTTTCATTCCCATAAATCCAGACTCATGTGTCTGCACTCTTGGTTGTGTGTCACCAAGGTCGTCCATTTTGTCGTTGTTGTTGTTGTTGTTGTTGTTGTTGTTGTTGTTGTTGTTGTTGTTGTGGTGCTGAAGTTGCCTCGGTTGTCTCCATCACATTGTCTGTTTGACCTTTTCAAAGTCTTTCTCTGTTGCAGAATAAAAATATCCTCCCAGTCCATCTCAGATGAAGACACCGGGCAACATAGCGGCAGACTCTAATCCCAGCAGAGGACTCAGAGGTCAGAATCAGCCCCTACCACTCCCAGTCAACTCCTAAGCACCGCAGTAGCACCTGATGGAGATAGTTTCACTAGAGGGTTGGAGGGCTGGATGTCTCTAGACCTTCAGGTTGTGTTTCCCTAGAGGGTTGGAGGGCTGGATGTCTCTAGACCTTCAGGTTGTGCTTCACTAGAGGGTGCTGGAGGGCTGGATGTTGCTAGACCTTCAGGTTGTGTTTCACTAGAGGGAGCTGGAGGGCTGGATGTGGTGATGGATGTTGCTTGACCTGCAGGCTGTATTCAAACATACAGTTCAACAATATTGTTACACCACTGCATTAAGTCCTTCGGCATTCTATTGCAGTTTTAAGTAGCACTGTACAAATACACTTTATATAATTTGCCTAATACATTCATTTAATACAAGATGTAACTAACATTCAACAATATATAATATATATATCTAATAAGATATAATAAGATAATATATACACAATGACGACAAAGCATTGTATTAGCAAATTCAAAGAGACCACCAATAATTGGCTGAACGTACAAGCTCTGTAGATATGAGAGGTATAGACTGGGTACCAGATGTCCCTTCTCCATCAGCTGGGGACATCGGCAGATGATCCAAGACAGTTATAGAGAAGATAAAGTTAGACTATTACAGCAAAAACATGTAGCTGCTTGGTCAATAAAACAGTTTCCTTTTGGACTTAATTGAAACAGCTCTCATCCTTGCTAAGAAATGTATTTTGATTGTTTACGTTCTGCTAATAATTTGGGCCAGCAGTTCAATAGGCCTGCCCTACTTTAACTCTTCTAAATGACTAAACAGATAAACATATGACGAGTCAAACCCTGCTATGTCTGAGGGTACGGTGATAAAGTCAGGAGGTTTAACCCTGAACACAGACAACTTTCTCAGCCTTGTCCAGCCGTGCTCCCTCAAAAGAAGGACCTGGGATTACCTGACCAGATGGTCTCTGGGGAAACATGGTTACACTTGAGATGCAGACGGGTGTTATATGACGGATTGTTTTTTTCTCCTAAGATTAAAAATAGTTAAATTAGTAAAGGCTTCTTCTCAATCATATTTGTAAAACCACACATCAGTCCCACATCAAATATAAATGACCGAGAAATAACCTCACCAACTTTCTTGACAAAATCACAATTAATGAAACGTGTACATTAGTATTTACCCGATGATGACGCTGAAGACGATAGCTGAAAGGATAAATGCAAGGAAGACTCCTAATGTGATCCAATGTGTTCTATTGGATCCCTCTGAAACAGAGAAAGAGAAGAATATTATTTCTTATTATTATTTATCTTATTGTTTCCAAAATAATAATTGGATTTTTTTAAATTATTTTCATAATTAATACTAGTTTAATAATAACAAATATCAGGAAGAGGTGCAATATACATTCAAGTAGCTCAATGTTAATCACTACATAGTCAACAATGCTATCGACCCAATTTCTAACGTGACTTTAGTTATCGGCCTGTAGTGAAAATGGTAAAAAACAAAAAAGACAATGTACAATGACATCAAAGTATTGTAAGCCCGATATCCCTTTCACACCATAGATGGTTTAAGCATCACACAGATTGCTTTTGTATTTTCCCCAAGAGCCTACCTGCAATAGGGTCCTCCAGTATCTTCTGTTCAATGATCTTCAGTTTAATGTCTGTTACGTCTTCATCGTCTGCGTACCTGAGAGTACACCTGTACGTCCCTTCACTCTGGGCTGATGAGGTCACATACAGCAGGAGGCTGCCTGATTCAGACAGGTCTCCTACATGCTGCTGCCACTCTGTTTCCACCACCTTCTCTTGTCCTGCTTGTCTTCTGAGGATGGTCTGGTTGTGGTTGAAGGTCCAGGTGATGTCATCGAGCCCCGAGGCGTCACAAGGGAGTAACACCTCACTCTTGGGAGTACTTTGCATTGGAGCTGAATTAGATGGACACACGATTGGACAAACAGACATATTAGATATTGTTATGAAATCTGCAGAGATTTTGGACCATGACAACCTTTATCCTATTTTGACCAATGGAGAACGCATATCCCAGACCCATGATGTAAATGGTCCCATTTTCAGCGGAAAACGAATAGACGTTGCACACAAACATATTTTCTCGATAAAAATATGAAGCAGTACTCTTATGTTAGCTATTTGCGAGGTGGTGGTTTCCCCTGAAATTCAAACGACTCTCAATTGGATCGCAACAGTTCTAATCAATGCTTTACTACTGACTGTCTATCTGATTTTCAAAGACTTACGGCGTAACCTCAGTGTTGCTTTCCTTCCACTGTGTTCATTTTGGACTGAGCAGCTGTAGGTTGATTCTGTGTCATCGTTCACTGTCCTTAAGGAGCCGCTGATGTCATAGAGTCCCTTGTCATCGATATGGACCTCGGTTGTGTTATGCAGGACAGTAGCCGGGCGAGGACTGACGGACCAGGTGAGCTGTGGTATTGGGTAGATTCCTCCAGACTTACAGGTGACAGTGTTGTTCACTAGCACAATGTCCACTCTAACAACAGGAGCTGGATCAGGAGCTGCAACGACATGGCACCAAATTAAAACAAATAACTAATAGTAACCATGCCTTATTTGGTTTCCTGAATTTGCATTACTACTGATATCAATGGCTTAGTTAGTTATTATTGCTAACCAAACTAGGAACGTTACTTCAGAAAATATACCAAAATGCACACACAACTGACATGGAAACATTGCAATTTTATTTTGTGGTTGAACAAAACACAGGTCTCAGATTGTAGGGTAATATTTGAAAAGTAAAGCTTGTGAAGTGTAAGTGGATCCTTAACTGAGTTATTGATCTTTGTAACTGTACTTTATGAAAATATATAGCCAACTACACATTTGCTTTAGATGCATAGAAAATTACATAACTGCGTATCTACACAACTTTCTGCATCGACTTGTTTTGACATTGGTTAAATCCTATGCAAAGGTCACATTATATTTTTTAAAATAGGATTTGACATCAGGACTTGAGCTCACCTCTCACTGTCAGGATGAAAAAGGTCTTCTTGGTGTTATTCGAAGTGCTGGCGTAACACAGGTAACTGCCCTGGTCCTGGAGGTTCACCCTGGACAGACCAAGGGATGCGTTGCCCCCTGAGATCTGGTCATGGAACAGGGAGGTCCTTCCCTTGTAGAGAGGGTCCTGGTGTCCCAGTTGGTCCTGGTCATCGTAGTAGGAGTGGACCTGAACGTTCTTCCCATTCCTCTTGACCCAGTGGAGGATCGTATCACTGTTTGGCTGGAAGCGGCAAGGCAGCACACAGCTCCCCCCAAACACACAGCCCACCGGGGTGTCTGGAGATCAGAGGGTACAACCGTGGTTGGATATTAGAACAGCACACACTTCTTATTCACTTTTTGGAAAAGGCATATGTAACCCCAAGGGAAAGGTGTAACCTCAAAGTTTCAAGTAATAGAGCTAAGAGTTTCTGGTGATTGTGTAAAATGTTGCAAAGATAACCACGGGCGTGAAATACAGGATTGCACGTGTCCAAGCAGAGCTGCTGCCTTAGCATATTGTTATAGTGATAGCACTGCATAAGTCACGACATGTAAACAATGAGATACACAGTATATACCAAACTTCCACTTTCACTTCTATCTCAGAACTGTACACCTAATTAACAAATGACTTACTTGCTTGACTTCCAAACAATGCTTGACTGCCAGCGAATGTAATTAGGCAGGTTTATCCTCTGGTGGAACTTTCAAATGGTTTCTGTCAGCTCAAAAATATGAACCGCAGTATCTAGTAGTAATATAACATATAATTTACTGCAAAACTATTATAGTGTACCCTGTTTCCGTGATCTGTTGTTGCTAAAAGAGGTAGTGAACCCAAAATCGTCATCTTCATGTTTAACCTCTGTTTTCCTTTTATTCCTAGTCTGTTTTACATAGTTTTGAATGATGACTATATGCTCTGTAAGGTGACCTTGGGTGTCTTGAAAGGCGCCTCTAAATTAAATGTATTATTATTATTATTGTTATCAATTATTTTTGTTGTTCCAAAGCTGCAATATGTCGTATATGATCTTCAACATAGTAATCTATTCCATTTGATCACTATTAGAGAAAATGCTGTTTTGCAAGCCTCTGCCAACCAACTTGCCAACCAAAGGAGGGCCGTGTCATCCCCATGGTTACGACCCAAGGAACTTTGTAAGACTTTATAGTCTACCCTCATTGTGTATGAGCGTTATCATGAACGATGTTGGTCATGAAACGCGGCACACAACGTGGCGTTATAGCCTTCTAAGAGTCTGATGAGTCTAACCCTCTCTCGTCGCAATCATCAACCGCTGCTCGGACAGAGTTCCACACGCCCACACACACCTCACCACCGGTGTCCCTTCGTCGGGACGTTGAAGAGTAAACTAACGAGACTTTGACGTCACAAAAATATCTCTACCTGCGTTGGGAGCAGAGTGGAACGCGCACTAAGTGTTTGGCAGAGACCGGCATAAACACAGGATTGATTTTAGGAAAAGATGAAAGGGTTTAGGTTCTACCCCTAGATTTAAAATTATCAGAAGAAATGAAACGTTCTCCATATTAGTTCATACATTTAGTCAAGCTTACCTCCCTGAACGAGGACCTCCAGCATAAGAAACACGGCCGTGTGGACCAGAACTCTGTTGAGTTCTCTCATCTTGTTGATCCTTTCTGACTCTTGTGCCTCTCAGTCGGCTGCAGCTCTGCTCATCCAGTCAGTGAAACGATCCTATGACCCGAGCTGCATTCCCTTCATGGGGAGGAGGAGGAGGTAAGGAGAGAGAAATATGTTGCGGTGCCAGTCCTGCCTCACCTGTGCAGGTGGACTGCAGTGACGTCACGCCTGGTGGTTTAGAGGTTGTCTCTCAAATTGGAGGATTTATCTCGTCAGGCCACATTTCCATCAGGTGTATTCAAATGGGTGGACGTAATAATGATTTTACATTATTACGTCCATACATTATTACATTACATTACAAATAACATTAGAAATAACATTATTAGTATTTACATGAAGTTATGTCTATGTCTGTTATGTACGTTTAAGCGTCTTAGAGTACCATATTAAGCGCTATATACATTTTATTTATTATGTCAAACAAATCGTACTCAAACAAATCGTATAAGAGACGTTTATTAAATGCCTCTCGGCCAGCTGCAGTACGGCACAACCATTCAAGGAATGTTAGCTATGGGAGGCAAAAAAAGCTAAAGAAAAAAGAACAATGCAATTCCTGCCACACCTGTTCTTGTGGTGATTGGTCACCCGTTTTAGCCGCAATGGGCTTCCACGCTGAGTCAGTCCGAGTCGAGACAGACCAATATAGTATGATAGAAAAATGCCAGTAGATTAAGGTTTTCTTTTGTAATATTAAAGCTTTAAAAACCTCTTGCCGAGTTCAGCCCTTCAGCTTGTTATGCATAATGTTACACCTTTCCTGCGCTTTGGTTCCCAGACAAAAAATGTAGTGTTTCTAATACTAATCCATCATCACTGAAACAATTTTGTTTCTGCTGGGAGTGCAACGCAAAAAACAACAACGGCGGATGTGTCTTGTATCTACATACTAGTTACTTTGGTTTACCTCATTTTGGGGAACTGGTCCCTACAGTTTGTTGATTTTGGCTTGATTTTGGATATAGTCAATGTATAAGTAGTCAAGGTTTTCAGTAAACGCATCCTGAACTATTTAGTGAAGAAAGATTACAAAGTAATTAATGAGTTGCAGTTGAGTGCATCTAAACCATATGCTGGATTACGAAGCACTTAACGAGACAATCAAAAGGCTCTTTGTTGGTCTTTCTACCCACAGCTTTCACATGGTCTATATGAATATATGTTAGCATTCTTTCACCATCAGAGGGGCCAAAGAGCTGCTGGTTTTTCTTCCTTGAGTTCTTTTGAGTTGTCAACACATTTCCAAAACAAACAAGCAGAACCAAAACCAGTGATGTGGCAAGCTTTATTCTCTAGGGGGTTCAAGCGTCTTTGCTCGGAGTGTCCGTTGTGTTTCCTCCGTTGTCCGCTCCGTTCAACCAGTGTAATGGGGGCGTTCAGCAGAACCCAAGTGCACAGACAGACGACTGGCGCAGGATAAGTACGAGGCTTTATTTGGGGACAGGATCGACAGGCAGAGGGTAGTCGGCAGGCAGAGGTCGGCAACGGGTACGGCAGACGGACAGACCAGGAATAGGGAACGGGTAAGCAGACAAACCGACAGGGACTCGACGGCAGGCGGGATAGTCAGACAGGCAGAGGTCGGCAACAGTGGGGGGGGGGGGCAGGCTGGTGGATCAGGAGCCGGGGACAGAAGAGCAAAAAGACCAGCAGGTGCTAGGGAGCGTAGATTGGTGGGGCAGATTGGACTGGGCTCTGGTGGGCGGGGTCTTGAGTGGTAGCGGGGGCCTCCTCGAGTCCTAACTTATTTGGCCACTCCCCGTCCCTGTCTTCAGGTCCGCTCCCTCCTACTTTGCTGTGACCTGAGATAGTTTTCAAACCCCTCCAGACCTCCCTGACATTGTTACCTTGAAGGCGCTGCTCCAATGTCCTCCTGTAGTCACCCTGTCCCCTTCTTAGGTCCCTCTGCACATCCTTTTGCACTCTCCTCAACTCTTTATCCCCAGATGCCAAAGCCCTGGGGATAGTTTTTCAGGTCAGGGGTCACCCAGGGTTTATTATTTGGAAAACATCGTACCCTCTTTACAGGTACAGCGTTATTCACACAGAAATTAATGTAATCTGTGAAACAAGTAGTCATACTATCTACATCTTCCCCATGAGGACTGTACATTACTTCCCAATCAGTACTGTCGAAACAGTCCTTGAGAGCCATGCTTGCCTCATCAGACCATTTCCTTATATACTTCTTAGTTGGTAGTTGTCTATTTACTAGGGTTATGTAACCAGGTGTCAAGTGGACCGGATTATGATCAGAACGGCCCAATGGGGGTAGGGATATTGATTTATGGGCATCTTTGATGATAGCGTAAAACAAATCCAAATTTCTATTGTCTCTGGTGTTACAGTTGACATATTGGGTGAATGTGGGGAGAGTGGAAGACAAGGGGGCGTGGTTCAACTCCCCAGAAATGAGAAGGAGCGCTTGGGAGTTGGATGTCTGCAACTGTGGTTCAACAGTGAGTAGAAGCTCGCAAGCAGAGGCAGCATCAGCAGACGGGGGGGATGTACGTGGTAATGGCAATGGCGTGAAAATTCTCTAGGGAGATAAAAAGGACGGATGCTGCCCCCTGTCCTCTCTCACGAGTTTAAAACCATCCAGTATCACATGCGAATCCAGGGTGAGATCATTCAGCCATGTTTCTGTGAGGAAAGCAAGGCTACTCTCCTGGTACCTCTGCTGCAGTGTGGTTGCACTCGGGCGTTGTTATATCTAATTCAAAACATATAATATCAGAGATCTGAGGTTTGATTGCGTGTAAAGGGACATTTTAATTGTAAAGAAACTTTTACTATATTATTTATTGTAAAATATTACAGTAAAATCCGTAAGTCTTGTTAATAGTAATGGGTTAAGTCTAATTTTAGAATTCTCTGCAATGTATGGGCTTAATATATGTAAATGTGTCATTCAGATTTGATGGATTGATCAGGTGGAAAAGATAACTTAAACACAAACGACATCAGAGGAATATAAAACGCAAACAGCAGGGAGGTGGGAAATGAAGGGCAAAAGAGGAATTTATTTTAATGTATTTATTTATTTGAATTGGGCGTCACAATAATAGTTTAAACTGCACAGCAGCAGATGAAGTGTAGGACTGTTTGCAACAAAACAAAATACCATAATTTACACATAGCTGACTATATACATATATATACAATACATCGTTTTCAGAAAAGTATTTGAAAAAGGTTGATTACAACGTCATAATACAAATAAAATTAACAATATTAATAAATAACAAGTATTCTGTTGGAGATGCCAATGACACAGACGGTACGCTAAGATAATGGACGCATGTTACAATTCATCCATTCATAGCCTTGAAGATGAACTTAAGTTTCACGACTTGTTACAAATCTCAATGTAAAAGAAAATTGCGGGATCATTAAGATGACAAAAATCTCACCGCTTTTCAAGACCAAACTACAAATCGTTGTGTATTTAGTCAGAAAATGTTTCATTCCCATAAATCCAGACTCATGTGTCTGCACTCTTGGTTGTGTGTCACCAAGGTCGTCCATTTTGTCGTCGTTGTTGTTGTTGTTGTTGTTGTTGTTGTTGTTGTTGTTGTTGTGGTGCTGAAGTTGCCTCGGTTGTCTCCATCACATTGTCTGTTTGACCTTTTCAAAGTCTTTCTCTGGTGCAGAATAAAAACATCCTCCCAGTCCATCTCAGATGAAGACACCGGGCAACATAGCGGCAGACTCTAATCCCAGCAGAGGACTCAGAGGTCAGAATCAGCCCCTACCACTCCGGGTCAACTCCTAAGCACCGCAGTAGCACCTGATGGAGATAGTTTCACTAGAGGGTTGGAGGGCTGGATGTCTCTAGACCTTCAGGTTGTGCTTCACTAGAGGGTGCTGGAGGGCTGGATGTCTCTAGACCTTCAGGCTGTGTTTCACTAGAGGGTGCTGGAAGGCTGGATGTTGCTAGACCTTCAGGTTGTGTTTCACTAGAGGAAGCTGGAGGGCTGGATGTGGTGCTGGATGTTGCTTGACCTGCAGGCTGTGTTCAAACATACAGTTCAACAATATTGTTACACCACTGCATTAAGTCCTTCGGCATTCTATTGCAGTTAAAGAAGCACTGTACAAATACACTTTATATAATTTGCCTAATACATTCATTTAATACAAGATGTAACTAACATTCAACAATATATAATATATATATATAATAAGATATAATAAGATAATATATACACAATGACGACAAAGCATTGTCTTAGCAAATACAAAGAGACCACCAATAATTGGCTCAACGTACAAGCTCTGTAGAGATGAGAGGTATAGACTGGGTACCAGATGTCCCTTCTCCATCAGCTGGGGACATCGGCAGATGATCCAAGACAGTTATAAAGAAGATAAAGTTAGACTATTACAGCAAAAACATGTAGCTGCTTGGTCAATAAAACAGTTTCCTTTTGGACTTAATTGAAACAGCTCTCATCCTTGCTAAGAAATGTATTTTGATTGTTTACATTCTGCTAATAATTTGGGCCAGCAGTTCAATAGGCCTGCCCTACTTTAACTCTTCTAAATGACTAAACAGATAAACATATGATGAGTCAAACCCTGCTATGTCTGAGGGTACGGTGATAAAGTCAGGAGGTTTAACCCTTAACAAAGACAACTTTCTCAGCCTTGTCCAGCCGTGCTCCCTCACAAGAAGGACCTGGGATTACCTGACCAGATGGTCTCTGGGGAAGCATTGGTACACTTGAGATGCAGACGGGTGTTATATGATGGATTGTTTTTTTCTCCTAAGATTAAAAAGAGTTAAATTAGTAAAGGCTTCTTCTCAATCATATTTGTAAAACCACACATCAGTCCCACATCAAATATAAATGACCTAGAAATAACCTCACCAACTTTCTTGACAAAATCACAATTAATGAAACGTGTACATTAGTATTTACCCGATGATGACGCTGAAGACGATAGCTGAAAGGATAAATGCAAGGAAGACTCCTAATGTGATCCAATGTGTTCTATTGGATCCCTCTGAAACAGAGAAAGAGAAGAATATTATTTCTTATTATTATTTATCTTATTGTTTCCAAGATAATAATTGGATTTTTTTAAATTATTTTCATAATTAATACTAGTTTAATAATAATAAATATCAGGAAGAGGTGCAATATACATTCAAGTAGCTCAATGTTAATCACTACATAGTCAACAATGCTATCGACCCAATTTCTAACGTGACTTTAGTTATCGGCCTGTAGTGAAAATTGTAAAAAACAAAAAAGACAATGTACAATGACATCAAAGTATTGTAAGCCCGATATCCCTTTCACACCATAGATGGTTTAAGCATCACACAGATTGCTTTTGTATTTTCCCCAAGAGCCTACCTGCAATAGGGTCCTCCAGTATCTTCTGTTCAATGATCTTCAGTTTAATGTCTGTTACGTCTTCTTCGTCTGCATTCCTGAGAGTACACCTGTACGTCCCTTCACTCTGGGCTGATGAGGTCACATACAGCAGGAGGCTGCCTGATTCAGACAGGTCTCTTACATGCTGCTGCCACTCTGTTTCCACCACCTTCTCTTGTCCTGCTTGTCTTCTGAGGATGGTCTGGTTGTGGTTGAAGGTCCAGGTGATGTCATCGAGCCCCGAGGCGTCACAAGGGAGTAACACCTCACTCTTGGGAGTACTTTGCATTGGAGCTGAATTAGATGGACACACGATTGGACAAACAGACATATTAGATATTGTTATGAAATCTGCAGAGATTTTGGACCATGACAACCTTCATCCTATTTTGACCAATGGAGAACGCATATCCCAGACCCATGATGTAAATGGTCACATTTTCAGCGGAAAATGAATAGACGTTGCACACAAACATATTTTCTCGATAAAAATATGAAGCAGTACTCTTATGTTAGCTATTTGCGAGGTGGTGGTTTCCCCTGAAATTCAAACGACTCTCAATTGGATCGCCAAAGTTCTAATCAATGCTTTACTACTGACTGTCTATCTGATTTTCAAAGACTTACGGCGTAACCTCAGTGTTGCTTTCCTTCCACTGAGTTCATTTTGGACTGAGCAGCTGTAGGTTGATTCTGTGTCACTGTAAACAGTCCTTAAGAAGCCGCTGATGAAATAGAGTCCCTGGTCATCTTCATGGACCTCGGTTGTGTTGTGGAGGACAGTAGCCGGGCGAGGACTGGCGGACCAGGTGAGCTGTGGTATTGGGTAGATTCCTCCAGACTTACAGGTGACAGTGTTGTTCACTAGCACAATGTCAACTCTAGCAACAGCAGCTGGATCAGGAGCTGCAACGACATGGCACCAAATTAAAACAAAAGACTAATAGTAACCATGCCTTATTTGGTTTCCTGAATTTGCATTACTACTGATATCATTGGCGTAGTTAGTTATTATTGCTAACCAAACTAGGAACGTTACTTCAGAAAATATACCAAAATGCATACACAACTGACATGGAAACGTTGCAATTTTATATTGTGGTTGAACAAAACACAGGTCTCAGATTGTAGGGTAATATTTGAAAAGTAAAGCTTGTGAAGTGTAAGTGGATCCTTAACTGAGTTATTGATCTTTGTAACTGTACTTTATGAAAATATATAGCCAACTACACATTTGCTTTAGATGCATAGAAAATTACATAACTGCGTATCTACACAACTTTCTGCATCGACTTGTTTTGACATTGGTTAAATCCTATGCAAAGGTCACATTATATTTTTTAAAATAGGATTTGACATCAGGACTTGAGCTCACCTCTCACTGTCAGGATGAAAAAGGTCTTCTTGGTGTTATTCGAAGTGCTGGCGTAACACAGGTAACTGCCCTGGTCCTGGAGGTTCACCCTGGACAGACCAAGGGATGCGTTGCCCCCTGAGATCTGGTCATGGAACAGGGAGGTCCTTCCCTTGTAGAGAGGGTCCTGGTATCCCAGTTGGTCCAGGTCATCGTAGTAGGAGTGGACCTGAACATCCTTCCCATTCCTCTTGTTCCAGTGGAGGATCGTATCACTGTTTGGCTGGAAGCGGCAAGGCAGCACACAGCTCCCCCCAAACACACAGCCCACCGGGGTGTCTGGAGATCAGAGGGTACAACCGTGGTTGGATATTAGAACAGCACACACTTCTTATTCACTTTTTGGAAAAGGCATATGTAACCCCAAGGGAAAGGTGTAACCTCAAAGTTTCAAGTAATAGAGCTAAGAGTTTCTGGTGATTGTGTAAAATGTTGCAAAGATAACCACGGGCGTGAAATACAGGATTGCACGTGTCCAAGCAGAGCTGCTGCCTTAGCATATTGTTATAGTGATAGCACTGCATAAGTCACTACATGTAAACAATGAGATACACAGTATATACCAAACTTCCACTTTCACTTCTATCTCAGAACTGTACACCTAATTAACAAATGACTTACTTGCTTGACTTGCAAACAATGCTTGACTGCCAGCGAATGTAATTAGGCAGGTTTATCCTCTGGTGGAATTTTCAAATGGTTTCTGTCAGCTCAAAAATATGAACCGCAGTATCTAGTAGTAATATAACATATAATTGACTGCAAATATATTATTTTGTACCCTGTTTCCGTGATCTGTTGTTGCTAAAAGAGGTAGTGAACCCAAAATCGTCATCAACTATTTTTGTTGTTCCAAAGCTGCAATATGTCGTATATGATCTTCAACATAGTAATCTATTCCATTTGATCACTATTAGAGAAAATGCTGTTTTGCAAGCCTCTGCCAACCAATTTGCCAACCAAAGGAGGGCCGTGTCATCCCCATGGTTACGACCCAAGGAACTTTGTAAGACTTTATAGTCTACCCTCATTGTGTATGAGCGTTATCATGAACGATGTTGGTCATGAAACGCGGCACACAACGTGGCGTTATAGCCTACTAAGAGTCTGATGAGTCTAACCCTCCGTCGGTCGCCGACATCAACCGCTGCTCAGACAGAGTTCCACACGCCCACACACACCTCACCACCGGTGTCCCTCCGTCGGGACGTTGAAGAGTAAACTAACGACACTGACGTCACAAAAATATCTCTACCTGCGTTGGGAGCAGAGTGGAACGCGCACTAAGTGTTTGGCAGAGACCGGCATAAACACAGGATTGATTTTAGGAAAAGATGAAAGGGTTTAGGTTCTACCCCTAGATTTAAAATTATCAGAAGAAATGAAACGTTCTCCATATTAGTTCATACATTTAGTCAAGCTTACCTCCCTGAACGAGGACCTCCAGCATAAGAAACACGGCCGTGTGGACCAGAACTCTGTGGAGTTCTCTCATCTTGTTGATCCTTTCTGACTCTTGTGCCTCTCAGTCGGCTGCAGCTCTGCTCATCCAGTCAGTGAAACGATCCTATGACCCGAGCTGCATTCCCTTCATGGGGAGGAGGAGGAGGTAAGGAGAGAGAAATATGTTGCGGTGCCAGTCCTGCCTCACCTGTGCAGGTGGACTGCAGTGACGTCACGCCTGGTGGTTTAGAGGTTGTCTCTCAAATTGGAGGATTTATCTCGTCAGGCCACATTTCCATCAGGTGTATTCAAATGGGTGGACGTAATAATGATTTTACATTATTACGTCCATACATTATTACATTACATTACAAATAACATTAGAAATAACATTATTAGTATTCACATGAAGTTATGTCTATGTCTGTTATGTAAGTTTAAGCGTCTTAGAGTACCATATTAAGCGCTATATACATTTTATTTATTATGTCAAACAAATCGTACTCAAACAAATCGTATAAGAGACGTTTATTAAATGCCTCTCGGCCAGCTGCAGTACGGCACAACCATTCAAGGAATGTTAGCTATGGGAGGCAAAAAAAGCTAAAGAAAAAAGAACAATGCAATTCCTGCCACACCTGTTCTTGTGGTGATTGGTCACCCGTTTTAGCCGCAATGGGCTTCCACGCTGAGTCAGTCCGAGTCGAGACAGACCAATATAGTATGATAGAAAAATGCCAGTAGATTAAGGTTTCCTTTTGTAATATTAAAGCTTTAAAAACCTCTTGCCGAGTTCAGCCCTTCAGCTTGTTATGCATAATGTTACACCTTTCCTGCGCTTTGGTTCCCAGACAAAAAATGTAGTGTTTCTAATACTAATCCTTGATCACTGAAACAATTTTGTTTCTGCTGGGAGTGCAACGCAAAAAACAACAACGGCAGATGTGTCTTGTATCTACATACTAGTTACTTTGGTTTACCTCATTTTGGGGAACTGGTCTCTACGGTTTGTTGATTCTGGCTTGATTTTGGATATAGTCAATGTATAAGTAGTCAAGGTTTTCAGTAAACGCATCCTGAACTATTTAGTGAAGAAAAATAAAAAGTAATTAATGAGTTGCAGTTGAGTGCAACTAAACCATATGCTGGATTACGAAGCAGACGGACAGAAGAGCAAAAAGACCAGCAGGTGCTAGGGAGCGTAGGTTGGTGGGGCAGATTGGACTGGGCTCTGGTGGGCGGGGTCTTGAGTGGTAGCGGGGGCCTCCGAATCAAATCGGTTAAAAAATTAGATGTAACTTATTTGCCCCGTCCCCGTCTTCAGGTCCGCTCCCTCCTACTTTGCTGTGGCCTGAGATAGTTTTCAAACCCCTCCAGACCTCCCTGACATTGTTACCCTGAAGGCGCTGCTCCAATGTCCTCCTGTAGTCGTCCTGTCCCCTTCTTAGTTCCCTCTTCACATCCTTTTGCACTCTCCTCAACTCTTTATCCCCAGATGCCAAAGCCCTGGGGATAGTTTTTTCAGGTCAGGGGTCACCCAGGGTTTATTATTTGGAAAACATCGTACCCTCTTTACAGGTACAGCGTTATTCACACAGAAATTAATGTAATCTGTGACACAAGTAGTCATACTATCTACATCTTGCCCGTGAGGACTGTACAGTACTTCCCATCAGTACTGTCGAAACAGTCCTTGAGAGCCATGCTTGCCTCATCAGACCATTTCCTTATATACTTCTTAGTTGGTGGTTGTCTATTTACTAGGGTTATGTAACCAGGTGTCAAGTGGACCGGATTATGATCAGAACGGCCCAATGGGGGTAGGGGTATTGATTTATAGGCATCTTTGATGATAGCGTAAAACAAATCCAAATTTCTATTGTCTCTGGTGTGACAGTTGACATATTGGGTGAATGTGGGGAGAGTGGAAGACAAGGGGGGCGTGGTTCAACTCCCCAGAAATGAGAAGGAGCGCTTGGGAGTTGGTTGTCTGCAACTGTGGTACAACAGTGAGTAGAAGCTCGCAAGCAGAGGCAGCATCAGCAGACGGGGGGGATGTACGTGGTAATGGCAATGACGTGAAAATTCTCTAGGGAGATAAAAAGGACGGATGCTGCCCCCTGTCCGCTCTCACGACTTTAAAACCATCCAGGGTGAGGTCATTCAGCCATGTTTCTCTGAGGATAGCAAGGCTACTCTCCCGGTATCTCCGCTGTAGTCTGGTTGAACTCTGGGTTTGTTATATTGAATTCAAAACATATAATATCAGAGATCAGAGGTTTGGTTGAGTGTAAAGGGACATTTTAATTGTAAAGAAACATTTACTATATTATTTATTGTAAAATATTATAATAAAATCTGGTAGTCTTATAATAATATTGGGTTGAGTCTAACATTAGAATTCTCTGCAATTTATGGGCTTAATATATGTAAATGTGTTATTCAGATTTGATGGATTGATCAGGTGGAAAAGATAACTTAAACACAAACGAAATCAGAGGAATATAACACGCAAACAGCAGGAAGGGGAGAAATGAAGGGCAAAAGAGGAATTTATTTTAATGTATTTATTTATTTGATTTGGGCGTCACAATAATATTAGTTTAAACTGCACAGCAGCAGATGAAGTGTAGGACTGTTTGCAACAAAACAAAATACCATAATTTAAACATAGCTGACTATATACATACAATACATCGTTTTCAAAAAAGTATTTGAAAAAGGTTGATTACAACGTGATAATACAAATAAAATTAACAATATTAATAAATAACAAGTATTCTGTCGGAGATGCCAATGCCACAGACGGTACGCTAAGATAATGGACTCATGTTACAATTCATCCATTCATAGCCTTGAAGATGAACTTAAGTTTCACGACTTGTTACAAATCTCAATGTAAAAGAAAATTGTGGGATCATAAAGATGACAAAAATATCACCGCTTTTCAAGACCAAACTACAAATCGTTGTGTATTTAGTCCGGACATTTTTCATTCCCATAAATCCAGACTCATGTGTCTGCACTCTTGGTTGTGTGTCACCAAGGTCGTCCATTTTGTTGTTGTTGTTGTTGTTGTTGTGGTGCTGAAGTTGCCTCGGTTGTCTCCATCACATTGTCTGTTTGACATTTTCAAAGTCTTTCTCTGGTGCAGAATAAAAACATCCTCCCAGTCCATCTCAGATGGAGACACCGGGCAACGTAGCAGCAGACTCTAATCCCAGCAGAGGATTCAGAGGTCGGAATCACTCCTAAGCACCACAGTAGCACCTGATGGAGATAGTTTCACTAGAGGGTTGGAGGGCTGGATGTTGCTTGACCTGCAGGATGTGCTTCATTGGAGGAAGCTAGAAGGCTGGATGTGGTGCTGGATGTTGCTTGACCTGCAGGCTGTGTTCAAACATACAGTTCAACAATTTTGTTACACCACTGCATTTAGTCGTTCGGCATTCTATTGCATTTAAAGTAGCACTGTACAAATACACTTTATATAATTTGCCTAATACATTCATTTAATACAAGATGTAACTGTAACATTCAACAATATATAATATATATATATAATAAGATATAATAAGATAATATATACACAATGACGACAAAGCATTGTATTAGCAAATACAAAGAGACCACCAATAATTGGCTGAACGTACAAGCTCCGTAGAGAGGAGAGGTATAGACCGGGTACCAGATGTCCCTTCTCCATCAGCTGGGGACATCGGCAGATGATCCAAGACAGTTATAGAGAAGATAAAGTTAGACTATTACAGCAAAAACATGTAGCTGCTTGGTCAATAAAACAGTTTCCTTTTGGACTTAATTGAAACAGCTCTCATCCTTGCTAAGAAATGTATTTTGATTGTTTACGTTCTGCTAATAATTTGGGCCAGCAGTTCAATAGGCCTGCCCTACTTTAACTCTTCTAAATGACTAAACAGATAAACATATGACGAGTCAAACCCTGCTATGTCTGAGGGTAAGGTGATAAAGTCAGGAGGTTTAACCCTTAACACAGACAACTTTCTCAGCCTTGTCCAGCCGTGCTCCCTCAAAAGAAGGACCTGGGATTACCTGACCAGATGGTCTCTGGGGAAGCATTGGTACACTTGAGATGCAGACGGGTGTTATATGACGGATTGTTTTTTTCTCCTAAGATTAAAAAGAGTTAAATTAGTAAAGGCTTCTTCTCAATCATATTTGTAAAACCACACATCAGTCCCACATCAAATATATATGACCGAGAAATAACCTCACCAACTTTCTTGACAAAATCAACTTTAATGAAACGTGTAAATTAGTATTTACCAGATGATGACGCTGATGACGATACCTGAAAGAATTGCTGGAATGATGACTCCTAATGTGATCCGAAGTGTTCTATTGGATCCCTCTGAAACAGAGAAAGAGAAGATCATTATTTCTTATAATTATTTATCTTATTATTATATATATGATTTTTTTATAATTATTTTCATAATTAATGCTAGTTTAATAATAACAAATATCAGCAAGATGTGCAATATACATTCAAGTAGCTCAATGTTAATCACTACATAGTCAACAATGCTATCGACCCAATTTCTAACGTGACTTTAGTAATCAGCCTATAGTGAAAATTGTAAAAAACAAAAAAGACAATGTACATTGACATCAAAGTATTGTAAGCCCGATGTCCCTTTCACACCATAGATGGTTTAAGCATCACACAGATTGCCTTTGTATTTTCCCCAAGAGCCTACCTGCAATAGGGTCCTCCAGTATCTTCAGTTCAATGTGGGTTACGTCTTCTTCGTCTGTGTACCTGAGAGTACACCTGTACGTCCCTTCACTCTGGGCTGATGAGGTCACATACAGCAGGAGGCTGCCTGATTCAGAGAGGTCTCTTACACGCTGCTGCCACTCTGTTTCCACCACCTTCTCTTGTCCTGCTTGTCTTCTGAGTATGGTCTGGTCGTGGTTGAAGGTCCAGGTGATGTCATCGAGCCCCGAGGCGTCACAAGGGAGTAACACCTCACTCCCGGGAGCACTTTGCATTGGAGCTGAATTAGATGGACACACGATTGGACAAACAGAAATATAAGATATTGTTATGAAATCTGCAGAGATTTTGGACCATGACAACCTTTATCCTAATTTGACCAATGGAGAACGCATATCCCAGACCCATGATGTCAATGGTCCGACTTTTCAGCGGAAAAATCGAATGTTAGCAGTAATCTTATGTTAGCTATTTGCAAGGTGGTGGTTACCCCTGAAATTGAAACGACTCTCAATTGGATCGCAACAGTTCTAATCAATGCTTTACTACTGACTGTCTATCTGATTTTCAAAGACTTACAGCATAACCTCAGTGTTGCTTTCCTTTCACTGTGTTCATTTTGGACTGAGCAGCTGTAGGATGATTCTGTGTCACTGTAAACAGTCGTTAAGAAGCCGCTGATGTCATAGAGTCCCTGGTCATCTTCATGGACCTCGGTTGGGTTCTGGAGGACAGTAGCCGGGCGAGGACTGACGGACCAGGTGAGCTGTGGTATTGGGTAGATTCCTCCAGACGTACAGGTGACAGTGTTGTTCACTAGCACAATGTCAACTCTAGCAACAGGAGCTGCAACGACATGGCACCAAATTAAAAAGATAATCTAATAGTAACCATGCCTCATTTGGTTTCCTGCATTTGCATTACTACTGATATCAATGGCGTAGTTAGGTATTATTGCTAACCAAACCAGGAACATCAGATTGGGTCACGTCAGAAAATATACCAAAATGCACACACAACTCACATGGAAACGTTGCAATTTTATTTTGTGGTTGAACAAAACACAGGTCTCAGATTGTACGGTAATATTTGAAAAGTAAAGCTTGTGTGAAGTGTAAGTGTACCCTTAACTGAGTTATTGATCTTTGTAGCTGTACTTTCTGAAAATATATGGCCAACTACACATTTGCTTTAGATGCATAGAAAAATTACATGACTGCGTAACTACACAACTTTCTGCATCGACTGGTTTTCACATTGGTTAAATCCTATGCAAAGGTCAAATTATGTTTTTACTGAAACCTGAATATAATTTGTTTATGGGCTACAACTACCCGTCAGTGGGTTGCATTATAAAAATAATTTTTTAAAATAGGATATGACATCAGGACTTCAGCTCACCTCTCGCCGTCAGGATGACAAATGTCTCCTGGTTGTTCTGTGAAGTGCTGGCGTAACACAGGTACCTGCCCTGGTCCTGGAGGTTCACCCTGGCCAGACGAAGGGATGCGTTGCCCTCTGAGATCTGGTCATGGAACAGGGAGGTCCTTCCCTTGTAGAGAGGGTCCTGGTATCCCAGTTGGTCCAGTTTATCGTAGTAGGAGTGGACCTGAACATCCTTCCCATTTTTCTTGTTCCAGTGGAGGATCGTATCACTGTTTGGCTGGAAGCGGCAAGGCAGCACACAGCTCCCCCCAAACACACAGCCCACCTGGGTGTCTGGAGATCAGAGGGTACAACCGTGGTTGGATGATAGAACAGCACTACTTCTTATTCACTTTTTTGTATAAGGCAAATGTAACTGAGGTAAAGGTGTAACGTTTCAAGTAATAGAGCTAAGCGTTTCTGGTGATTGTGTAAAATGTTGGAAAGTTACCCACGGGCGTGAAATACAGGATTGCGCGTGTCCAAGCAGAGCCGCTGCCTTAGCATATTGTCATAGTGATAGCACTGCATAAGTCAGTACATGTAAACAATGTGATAAACAGTATATACCAAACTTCCACTTGCACCAAACCACTTTCACTTTCACTTCTATCTCAGAATGGTACACCTCACTAAACAAAAATGCTTGACTGCTAGTGAATGTAATCTGGCAGGTTTATCCTCTGGTGGAATTTTCAAATGGTTTCTGTATGACTTGAGTTCAAAAATATGAAATGCAGTAATAATATCGTATAATGTACTGCAAAACTATTATATTGTACCGTATGTTTCCGTGATTTGTTGTTGCTAAAAGAGGTACTGAACCCAAAATCGTCATCAAATATTTTTGTTGTTCCAAAGCCTCAATATGTCGTGTATATATTCCACACAGTAATCTATTCCATTCCATCACTGTTAGAGAAAATGCTCTGTTTTTCAAGCCTCTGCCAACCAATTTGCCAACGAAAGGAGGGGCGTGTCATCCCCATGGTTACGACCCAAGGAACTTTGTAAGACTTTGTAGTCTGCCCTCATTGTGTATGAGCGTTATAATGAGCGATGTTGGTGATGAAACGCGGCACACAACGTGGCGTTATAGCCTGCTAAGTGTCTGAGGAGTCTAACCCTCTCTCGGTCGCGGTCATCAACCGCTGCTCGGACAGAGCTCCACACGCCCACACACACCTCACCACCAGCGTCCCTCCGTCGGGACGTTGAAGAGTATACTAACGAGACTTTGACGTCACAAAAGTATCTACCTGCGTTTGGAGCAGAGTGGAACGCGCACCAAGTGTTTGGCAGAGACCGGCATAACACACAGGATTGATTTTAGGATAAGATAAAAGGGTTAAGGTTCTACCCCTAGATTTTAAGATTGTCCAAAGAAATGAAACGTCATCATCATACATAGATCATACATTTAGTCAAGCTTACCTCCCTGAACGAGGACCTCCACCATAAGAAACACGGCTGTGTGGACCAGAACTCTGTTGAGGGCTGTCATCTTGTTCATCCTTTCTGACTATTGAGCCTCAGAGTCAGCTGCAGAGCAGTTCAACCAGAGAGTGGAATGATCAAATGACTCAAGCTGCATTCCTTTTATTGGGGGGGAGGAGGAGGCAAGGAGAAAAATATGTTGCGTTGCCAGTCCTGCCTCACCTGCGCAGGGGGAATGCATTGACGTCATACCTGGTTGTTTAGAGGTTGTCTATCAAATTGTAGGATTCATCTGATAATACCCAGTGGCGGATTTAGCAAATTGGGGGCCCAAGGCGAAGATATGTATGGGGCCCGCCTCATCCGATCTTTAAAAGATCTTAAAAAATGTACAGACTAAATGGTGGATAGGCAGGTAAAACTAATCTACTGTATATAGTGTCCTCAGAATACTCAGAGTAAGGGTAAGCATGTTTGTACTGTCACGTGATTGTTTATTAAACAGGGTTATTTTCTTCATTCATACCTCGTCAATGAGTCATCTTGTTGGGTTGGATTCTTCTTGTGTTTCTTCCTTCTTATCTTGTTACACCCTTCACGATAAAACGATTATAAGGGGCGTTTTTTAGAGACACGCAGTAGTCCCACAAAAGTATGCAATTTAACAGTAAATATAAAGAATGTTGCAATGATACATTACAGTAGAAATATCATCATTTAAATAGTGTATTAGGTCAACTGAATTCTTACTTGTTGTTGTAATTGAGTTTTATATACAAACGGCATATTGTGTTGGCTTGTTGACTTGGATTCTGCTCGTGTTTATTCCTTCTTATCTTGTCAACCCTTTACAGGCAGCTATTCAGAAAGGAGCCAAGGCAAGGTGGCACACAGAGACATGCGCGCGCACACGCACGCACGCACGCGCGCGCACACACACACACACACACACACACACACACACACACACACACACACACACACACACACACACACACACACACACACACACACACACACACATTATCAGAGACAGTTTTTAATGTTAGAGCCTACAAATATATAACGACTAGGGCTGTAACGATATGCGTATCGAAACCATAATCGCGACACTCAAAGCCACAAACCTGTCTCGCGGTGTGAGAAGGCAGAAGCACGTCATGCCCTTTCTAACTCCCATTATCCTTCCAGTCAAGATCCAGCCACGTGATATTAGATGTTAGTGCCAGGGCTTCCGTTGTCCGGCAATAGAAAATTTTAATGTCGGACAAAATTGTATCGGTTTTTTGGGTCAAATTGTCCGAAATTAGAAATTAGCTAATAATCTGTCTAAATAATAGTCTGCGACGAGATGCCCTCGCTGTGATGACAGCGCTCCGTAGCTACGGAGGATTGCATTTCACCACTGCCTGCGAAGTCCTCATATGCGATATGAACGACATTTATCCAGAGTGGGCCAAGCGCGCAAAAATAGCTTGTGTGATCCCTGTCTCTAGAAGCTGCCACCGATTATTGACAGGCTGGGTACTTCATTCTTATACACAACCGGACTCGTTTGTTTCTTCAGTAGACTGACACGTACGCTACCGCTCGCTCCCCTCGCTCGTCCACTCACTCGCTGATGTCGCACACACACGCTGCCATTCTCGCACACACACATACGCTACTCGTAGGCTATGCCTCGTTATTGCGAATCAGACGTTTATTTTTTTTCCCATCTATTTGAAAGTTAGACTATTAAACATGTTCATTTTATACAGCCTGATTATGTCATTATTTAAGCTACATAGCCTAATAAGAAGCGATAATAGGATATTTGACCGAAAAAACTAAACCTATGCAGGTCACTTTGACCGGCACCGTTTTTTCTAGCGGGAACGCTGGTTGGTGCTACCAAACTATTCAAATTACTATTATTTATTTGACATTAATGTTTTCAAATGCGTAAGCCTAAACCCCCAAAAAGTTGAGTGTTTTTTCCTAGCTGCAAGCATCCTCCAACTGCAATCTTTGGTTATTTATTTATTCATTTGCTATATGCCTACTTGAATAGTATTCTTTCCTGTTCAAATCTATTCAGTGTTCCAAATTATTTGTTATTAAATGTTTTCTGAGCCAGAGCAGGCTGATAGGCCGGACAACACAAAGGCATCCAGCGCACTGCCTGGAGGGTCCAGAGTCGGACGTCCCGCACTGTGCTCGAAGTAACGTTAAAGTGTAATTCCGGCCAAAATAGAACCCAGGGTCTTTGTTTTGGCATGAATACCCATCATTGTTAAAAATCATATAACACGACAAATAACCAAACAACTTGACCTCAAGTCTATCCGTAGCCACTTGCTGCACTCCTGGAATAGCATTCTTCTTCAATGACATGGGTCAGCAGCTCTTTTAGGAATGATGAAGTCATCCTTATCGAAATGAGCACTGCAGACACGGTGATCCTTCTGCATCAGCATCTCAATTGGCGTCTCAATGTCCATATTCAAAACAATAAGCCACTTGTCTACCAGAGATTGGTCATTGTACCACGATGGCAGTCTATGGAAAGTTTCTGGGGTGTAACTTTTCATTTGTTTTCCGTAGCCGGGGAAAACACAAACACAAACCATCTCTCTCCTTCTCTCCACTTCTGTCAACAACGTGCCATGCTTGATTGTAGCGAACAAATATTTTGTAACGGTAACCTACACATGCAAGTCCTTTAATTTACGTGTCAACACTTGCTATGTATTATTTATAAATATAAATGATGTTACTTAGAAATTCCCCAACTTTCCTCCTTGAACTGAATTCCGGCGCATTCGGTCACTCTATGCGTCAATCACGTGTGCAGTGCGTCTTCTGTCAACAACGTGGCATGCTTGATTGTAGCGAACAAATATTTTGTAACTAACTTATACATGCAAGTCCTTTAATTTACGTGTCAACACTTGCTATACATTATTTATAAATACAAATTATCTAAATTTTAAATTCCCAAACTCTCCTCCTTGAACTGAACTCCGGCACATTCAGCAATCGACTTGTGTGGACTTCCTGTAAACATGGACCTGCCGGTAATGCTTGTTAAACTGTCTTTTTAAATAAACTCTGGGTTTACAAACTAAGTTGTTGGTGCTTCGTTTTATGTGTAGGGACCCTAGTCATGCTACTGCAGAGTTTTGGTGTTATTTTTAGCAATATTAGTGGTTAAAAAATGCCGATTTGGAAGCAAAACTCAATGCCCCAAGCCAATAACATGGACGCCAAACATTGTGCCAGGCAAACTCTAATACTCGATTTTCAATGAAAAAGGTATCTGGAGGGCTTATTTGATGGGTTTTCATGCCAAAACAATGACCCTGGGTTCCATTTACGCCAGCATTACACTTTAACTCCTTGGACATCTTCCACACAAACACACTGCTCAATCGGTCTCAAACTGTTTAAGACTTGGTCACCCATGACCATATCTTTAAGAGAACTTATCCACCTGATTATTTCTGAAAAAGTCTTCAATACGGGGCTGACGAGGATCTGCTGCTCAGCAGCACTGCACAGGGTAGTGAGTGCTCCTATACATTACACCACGACGAAGAGTAGTGGGAGTGGACCTGTCTTTGTCTTTGGACTCGTATTTACAACACGAGTTTCGGATACTTTTGCCATTCAAGTAATTTTAAATGTAAATAACAGTTCAGGCATAAACAACTGCACAGCACCAGCCCTGTATGAACGTTTGTGACAAATGAATAGTGGAAAACCATAATTTACATTCATAGTAAATACACGTATTTGAAAATGGTTGATTATGACGTTATAATACAAAAGAAAACAATATTTTAAAATAAAAATAGTAGTAATCTGTCAGAGTTGGTTTTGTACCGTCAATGGAAAGTCCAATTCCATTGATGGTACACTAAGATAATGGACGAATGTTACAATTCAGCCATTCATAGCCAAAAGATGAATTAATATTTATCTCAATGCAAAATAAAATGCTGGGATCATAAGGATAACAAAAACTCATTGCTTGTCCAGTGACCAAACGAGAAAAGAACTTTGTTTTTTTCATTTGCATTAATCCAGAGACTTGTGTCTGCGCTCTTGGACGTGTGCTCTGTTGTGTGTCACCAAGGTCGTCCATTTTGTCGTTGTCGTTGTTGTTGTTGTTGTGGTGCTGAAGTTGCCTCGGTTGTACCCATCACATTGTCCGTCTGACCTTTTCAAAGTCTTTCTCTGGTGCAGAATGAAAATATCCTCCCAGTCCATCTCAGATGAAGACAGCGGGCAACATCGCAGCAGACTCTAATCCCAGCAGAGGACTCAGAGGTCAGAATCAGCCCCTACCACTCCCAGTCAACTCCTAAGCACCGCAGTAGCACCTGATGGAGAGAGACAGAAAGAGACAGACAAGATATTGTTATAGAATCTGCAGATAGACTGGACCATGACACAATTTTTTCCTAAATTGACCAATGGAAAATGCAAAACCCTGACCATTCCATTGGGATTAGAAACATTGGGATATATTGGTATTAATTCCCGGACTGCAGCTGTAACATGCAATTACCACAACTCACCTGCTGCACGCTGTGTTTCACTAGAGGGAACTGGAGGGCTGGATGTTGCTTGACCTGCAGGCAGTGTTTCACTGGAGGAAGCTGGAGGGCTGGATGTCTCTAGACCTTCAGGTTGTGTTTCACTAGAGGGAGCTGGAGGGCTGGATGTCTCTAGACCTTCAGGCTGTGTTTCACTAGAGGGTGCTGGAGGGCTGGATGTCTCTAGACCTTCAGGCTGTGTTTCACTAGAGGGAGCTGGAGGGCTGGATGTGGTGATGGATGTTGCTGTACCTGCAGGCTGTGTTCAAACATACAGTTCAACAATATTGTTACACCACTGCATTAAGTCCCTTGTAATGCTACTGCATATAAGGTAGCACTGTACAAACACACTTTATATAATTTGCCTAAGACCTTAATATAATTATTTACAAGGTGTAATTGTAACATTCAACAATAATAACAATAATAATGACAACATAGCGGTGTATCATCAAATACAAAGAGACCACAAATAATTGGCTGAACGTACAACCTCCAGAGGAAGGAGAGGTGAAGATGGGAGACCAGATGTCCCATCTCCATCAGCTGGGGACATCGGTGGAAGATCCAAGACAGCTATAGAGAAGATAAAGTTCAGACGATTACAAGCAAAAATGTGTAGCTGCTTGGTGGATAAAACAGTTTCCTATTGGACTAAATTGAAACAGCGCTCATCCTTGCTCAGAAACAGCTTTTTCGGGGAAAATGTATCTTGATTGTTTACAGTCTGCTAATAATTTGCTGGCCGGATCAAAATGATACATGGGCTGGATGTGGCCCGTGGGCCAGCAGTTCAATAGGCCTGCCCTACTTAAACCCTTCTAAATTACTAAATAGATAGATAAACATTTGACGAGTCAAACCCTGCTGTGTCTGAGGGTACGGTGATAAAGTCAGGAGGTTTAACCCTTAACACAGACAACTTTCTCAGCCTTGTCCAGCCGTGCTCCCTCACAAGAAGGACCTGGGTCAATCTGACCAGATGGTCTCTGGGGAAGCATTGTTACACTTCAGGAGATGCAGACGGGTGTTATATGATGGTCGAAGTACCGGATTGAAGGCTTTCTTTTTTTTTCCTAAGAATAAAAAGAGTTAGATTATTAATGGCTTCATCTCGATAATTTTTGTGATGTCACACAGTCCCACATCATGAATAAATGACCCAGAAATAACCTCACCAACTTTCTTGACAAAATCTCAGTGAATGAATGTGGTGTACATTACTATTTACCAGATGATGATGCCGATGATGATAATTGTAAGGAAGACCCCTAATGTGACCCAATAAGTTCTGGATCTCTCTGAAACAGAGAAGAGAAGTTGATAATTACTTCCATAATAATAATAATGACAATAATAATAATCATGCGATTTATTATTATTTTAATTTATTATTATTATAATAATAAAAATATATTAACCAGAGATGCACAGTCAAGTAGCTCAAATCCTTGTCAACAATGTTTAAATATAATGTATAAACTTTTGGCCTAGTGAAAAAGGTAAATGGACATTTTTACATTTTTTGAGTATTGTAAGCCCGATAACGCTTTCCCAACACGGATGGCGTAGCATCTTAAAGATTGCTTTTGTATTTTCACCAAGAGCCTACCTTCATTAGGGTCCTCCAGTATCTTCAGGTCAATGTGGGTTACGTCTTCTTCGTCTGCGTACCTGAGAGTACACCTGTACGTCCCTTCACTCTGGGCTGATGAGGTCACATACAGCAGGAGGCTGCCTGATTCAGACAGGTCTCTTACATGCTGCTGCCACTCTGTTTCCACCACCTTCTCTTGTCCTGCTTGTCTTCTGAGGATGGTCTGGTGGTGGTTGAAGGTCCAGGTGATGTCATCGAGCCCGGAGGCGTCACAAGGGAGTAACACCTCACTCTTGGGAGCACTTTGCATTGGAGCTGATGAACATAGACACACGAGTGGACAGACAGACATATAAGATATTGTAACGAAATCTGCAGAGATTTTGGACCATGACACCATTTATTCTAATTTGACCAATGGAGAACACAAATCCCAGACCAATGATGTCAATCGTCCAACTTTTCTGCCAATTCTCAGCGGAAACGGAGCAGACGTTGCAGACCAAAATATTTTCACGATAGGGTTAGTAAATATGAGGTCAAGCAGTATTCTCTTATGTTAGCTATTAGCGAGTGCGACGGTTTCCCCTTGAATTTCAACCACTCTAAATTGGATCGCAGCAGCTGTCATTCTGATTTTCAAAGACTTACGGTGTAACCTTATGGTGGCTTTCCTTGCACTGTGTTCATTTAGGACTGAGCAGCTGTAGGTGGATTCTGTGTCATTGTAAACGGTCCTTAAGGAGCCACTGATGTCATAGAGTCCCTGGTCATCTTCATGGACCTCGGTTGTGTTCTGGAGGACAGTAGCCGGGCGAGGACTGACGGACCAGGTGAGCTGTGGTCTTGGGTAGATTCCTCTAGACTGACAGGTGACAGTGTTGTTCACTAGCACAATGTCCACTCCAGCAACAGGAGCTGGATCAGGACGATACGGCACCACATTAAAACAACAAACTCAAAGAGCTAACGTTTGCTCAATACAACGTTTATGATTATTGATAGGATGACATCCAATAAAAATAGAACTTGAGCTCACCTCTCACGGTCAGGTTTAGGTAGATCTCCAGGTCTGTTGTAGTGCTGGCGTAACACTGGTACCTGCCCTGGTCCTGGAGGTTCACTTTGGCCAGACGAAGGGATGCGTTTCCCCCTGAGATCTGGTCATTGAACAGGGAGGTCCTTCCCTTGTAGAGAGGGTCCTGGTGTCCCAGTTGGTCCTGGTCATCGTAGTAGGAGTGGACCGGAACGTTCGTCCCATTCTTCTTGACCCAGTGGAGGCGCGTATCCCTGTTTGGCTGGAAGTGGCAAGGCAGCACGCAGCTCTCCCCAAACACACAGCCCACCGGGGTGTCTGGAGATCAGAGGGTACAACCGTGGTTGGATATTAGAACAGAACACACTTCTTATTCACTTATTGGAAAAGGCATATGTAACTGTGAGGTAAAGGTGTAACCTCAAAGTTTCAAGTAATAGAGCTAAGCTGTTCTGGTTATTGTGCAATATGTTGGAAAGATACCCACAGGCGTGAAATACCGGTGTCCTAGCAGAGCGCTGGCGTAGCATATTGTCATAGTGATAGCTTTGTAAAAGTCACTACATGTAAACAATGAGATATACAGTATATACCAAACTTCCACTTGCACCAAACCACTTTCACTTTCACTTCTATCTCAGAACAGTAAACCTTACTAACAAATAATTGCTTGACTTACAAACAATGCTTGACTGCCAGTGAATGTAATCAGGCAGGTTTATTTCTCTGCTGGAATTTTCAAATGGTTTCTGTGTGACTACAGTTCAAAAATATGAACTGCAGTATCTAGTAGTATTATAACATATAATGTACTGCAAAACTATTATATTGTACCCTGTTTCCGTGATCTGTTGTTGCCATAAGAGGTAGTGAACACAAAATCGTCATGAATTATATATGTGGTTTCAAAGCTGCAATACTTCTTGGGGAAGCTTAGGTCTTTTAATGTGTGTGGCAAAATGTTATGTATGTTTTATCAGTCTGTTGTTGCCAGTGCCATTTACTTTGCAGCCATCAGTTGGGGCAGCGGCATCAGGGCTTGTGACTCTAAGAAGCCTAACAAGCTGATAAGGAGGGCTGGCTATGTGCTGGGGACTGCTGTAGTGTCCCTGGAGGAGGGGATGGAGAGAAGGATGGTACAGACATTGTTGAGTATTATGGACGATAACACGCATCCCTTGCACAGTCTAGTGAGTAAACAAAAGGGTGTTTTTAGTGGGAAGCTATGACAGCTAAGCTGCAGAAAGAACAGATTCAAGAATATTTTTTTATCTACTGCGATTGCACTTCATAATAACTCCCCTTTTTAGTAAGGACTGAAGAATATTCATTTAAACTTTAGCTTGCGCTGCTTATATATAAAAAAATATTTATTTATTATTGCACCTGTTTATTTGCACACCTGTATCTATACTTATGCACATAGACCATCCGTTCCACTTTTCTATCCTAGGCTAGGTATTGTGGGTGCATGGTTTTGTTTAGGTGGGATATGTATGTATACATGTGTTGTGTTGTGTGCTGGCTGCTGAAATACCTACATTTCTCTGCTGGGATGAATAAAGGATATCTTATCTTAATACGTCGTATATGATCTTCAACAAAGTAATCTATTCCATTTTAGAACTGGTAATGAATTAATAGTAAAACAGGAGTAAAATGCTCTGTTTTGCAAGCTTCTGCCAACTAATTTGCCAACCAAAGGAAGGGTGTGTCATCCCCATGGTTACGACCCAAGAAACTTTGTAAGACTTTGTAGCCTACTGTCATTGTGTATGAGCGTTATAATGAGGAATGTTGGTCTTGAAATGCCAAAGTGTCTGAGGAGCTTAACCCTCTCTCGGTCGCGGACATCAACTGATGCTCGGACAGAGCTCCACACGCCCACACGCCTCGCCACCGGTGTCCCTTTGTCGGGATGTTGACGAGTATACTAAAGACACTTCAATGTTACAAAAGATTCTCTACCTGCGTACGGAGCAGAGTATGATGCGCACTAGGCGTTTGGCAAGAACTGGCATAAACACAGGATTGATTTTACGAAAAGAAAATGGTTCAGGGTCTACCCCTATGATAATCTGAAGAAATTAAACGTGGTTCATATTAGATTGTACATTTAGTCAAGCTTACCTCCCTGAACGAGGACCTCCAGCATAAGAAACACAGCCGTGTGAACCAGAACTCTGTTGCGTTCTCTCATCTTGTTGATCGTTTCTGAATCTCTCGAGTCAGACCCGACTCTGAATGGAATACGGCTCGAGTTATCAGAGCATTCAGCTCAACCAGTCAGCTGAATGATCAGATGACTAGAGGAGGAGTAGGAGGAGGCAAGGTGAGGCAGTCCTGCCTCACGTGTGCAGGTGGACTGCAGTGATGTCATGCCTGGTTGTTTGGAGGTTGTCTCTCAAATTGTGTATTCAAATGGGTGGGCGTAATAGTGGTTTTACATAAAGGCATGTCAAACAACCTTCAATGTATCAAATGTCTCTTAAACTGGTTTTAAATGAAGGCATGTCAAACATCCTTCAATGTATTAAATGTCTCTTAAACTGGTTTTGAATGAAGGCATGTCAAACTACCTTCAATGTATTAAATGTCTCTTAAACTAATCAATCCTATTTTATGGTAGGCTGTAGGCTACCGTAAGATAAAAGGGCTGCAATAAGTGTTTGTTGTTGGGTCATAGACTCAAAACAAGCTTGTCATCAGTTCAAGACACCTTCAACAACAAGGTGTCCCTGTTTGGATCGAGACGCAACCAGAAAGGCTTGGCTACCGCACCGGTGGGAAAACGCCACTAGATGACTGTTGAAGATCAAATAAGACACGATTTTACCACGTATAAAAACAACATAATGGGCACCATGGGCGATCCTTCTCCGCTGCTGCCCCAAGACTTTTTCGTCTCTCTTAAGATTTCTGAATGTAAAGTGCTCTACAAATTAAATGTATTATTATTATTATAAAAAAGGGGTTTGGGTTAACTCCCTCTTTAGATTTTAAAATTATGCTGAATCCTGGATGAAAACATTCTACATATTACATTTACATTAATTCATTTTGCAGACACTTTATCCAAAGACAATAAGTACATTAAGTACATTTTCAGAAGAAAACGCTAATCTACTGGCATTTTGCCATTGTACTATGCTGGCCTGGCTGGACTTTGAAACGTTCTCCATATTAGTTCATACATTTAGTCAAGCTTACCTCCCTGAACGAGGACCTCAACCATAAGAACCACGGCCGTGTGGACCAGAACTCTGTTGAGGGCCGTCATGTTATTCCTTCTTCATGCCTCTTGTCATGAACTAGCTTGTAGTTAATAACAAAAAGGGGAGACCACACAGAAGGTTTAACGGAAGTATATTTATTTAGTACCAATAACCTCTTTAAAGAGATAAAGATAAACAATGCACCAGTATGTATCAGTATTATCAGAAGTGCCTGCAGTGCATGGTTGCGTGTGAGTAATGTAGTGTACTATATCAGATCCATCGAAAGAAGCCAAAACCCCTGCTGTCTGGGTAGGATCAGAGAGAGTGAGATGGCCTGGCAGCCATCTTAAATAAGTGTGGAGGAGCCTGAATGGAATTGAGGTACGATGTGTTGCAGCTCCTGCTGCCACATCCGAGACTCGCCTCCACAATCCCGTGCACAACAATCCAGAGCAAGGTCATCACACTCTCGTGCCTCTCGGCCAGCTGCAGTACAGCACAACCATTCAAGGAATGTTAGCTATGGGAGGCAAAAAACAAAAGAAAAAAGAACAATGCAATTCCTGCCACACCTGTTCTTGTGGTCATTGATCACCTGTTTTAGCCGCAATGGGCTTCCACGCTGAGTCGATCCGAGTCGATCCGAGTCGAGCCAGGTCAATATAGTATAATAGAAAAATGCCAGTAGATTGCGGTTTTCTTTTGTAATATTAAAGCTTTAAAAACCTCTTGCCGAGTTCAGCCCTTCAGCTTGTTATGCATAATGTTGCACCTTTCCTGCGCTTCGGTTCCCAGACCAAAAATCTAGTGTTTCTAATACTAATCCATGATCACTGAAACAATTTTGTTTCTGCTGGGAGTGCAACACAAAAAACAACAACGGCGGATTTGTCTTGTATCTACATACTAGTTATTTTCGGTTTACCGCATTTTGGGGAACTAGTCTCTACAGTTCTTTTGTTTCTGGCTTGATTTAGGAAATAGTCAATGTTAAGTAGCCAAAGTTTTCAGTAAACGCATCCTGAACTATTTAGTGAAGAAAGATTACAAAGTAATTAATGAGCGGCAGTTGAGTGCAACTAAACCATATGCTGGATTACGAAGCACTTATCGAGACACTAAAAAGGCTCTTTGTTGGTCTTTCTACCCACAGCTTTCACATGGTCTGTATAAAATATATTAGCATTCTTCCACCATCAGAGGGGCCAAAGAGCTGCTGGTTTTTCTTCCTTGAGTTCTTTTGAGTGGTCAACACATTTCCAAAAGAAACAAGCACAACCAAAACCAATGTTGAGGCGAGCTTTGTTTTCTAGGGGGTTCAAGCGTCTTTGCTCGGAGTGTCCGTTGTCTCCTCTCCGTTGTCCGGTCCGGTCAGCGGCTTACTCTCACCCAGGATCATTACTTCAGGTGAAGAGACTGGAGAAAGAGAGAGAACAATTACAATGTGTTAATATTTATGTATTATTCTTTATACATAAAGATCGAGGCGTGATGAAGGCACTCGCACACACACACACTCAGACATACAGAGAGACAGGTACACTCAGACATACAGAGAGACACACAAACTTTGTACACATGTTAAGGGAGGGGACCTCTATGTTCCTGGCAAGTTTCAAGTTGCTGCATTCTTCTTATGCGGACTTGCGATGGAAATGGAGCATTAGCACTTAGCTTAGCATTTTTTTTTCCACATTTTTCAAAATGGCGGATTGACTTAATTTTTTTGAGCAATCAACACACAATTTTTAGACGTGTTCAGGAGGGTGGGCTCTATGTGCATGGCAAGCTTCCTTCTGAAGCTGACTTGTGGAATTTTTACACAATCAATACCAATTCACTGAATGTAATCAGGTAAGTCCATATATCATGTCCATGAAAACTGTTGTCATTTGCAGCGATGGTTCAGCTAGGAAAATAATGTTTTTTCGAAATTTTTACTGTACAGCAAAATCTATCCTGACGGAAAGGATTGGTCCTAATCAGTGGCGGACTCAGACTGTTTGAAGGGCAGGGGCGAAAAAATAAAAAGGGCACATTCTGGACAACATGGGGCCCCACCAGCGGACACACCAGCGGACACAGGGGCTTTTCTAACTTGATGGTGTTTTGTTTCCCCAACGGAGCCTTAAAGGCAGCGCTGCCTGGAAGGTCCTATCCCCTAACCTTGGCAAGCGCTGCCTTGAAGGTCCCATTCGGGGCACTTGTTACATCTCCATGTAGCAATTAAAAGAATAGTTGGGCTCATAATTTAAACGGGGGGTTTGGGGGTCCTCCCCCATAATGTTTTTTGCTTCAAAGACGCTGTTTCCCCTTATTCTAGCGACTTTATAAACACCAAAATGAGTTGTTCACATCATTGTGCACTTTCACATTTTAGCCAAAGAAAGGAGGATGCCTTACTGCTTTCATCTTTACTAACATTTAAGTAAAAATTAGACTGGAGAAAATTCAATGTGCCGCTACCATACAGTCTTTGACTGCTGACAGCCAGCTACGGAAACATTTAAGGAAGTTTTCCTTCATGTTGAGGTGATAGCTGACCATTATTTTCTCTCTTGTATGAAATGACCTACATTTGATCTTGAACGCTCAAAAAATGTATATACATTTTAAACGGATTATGCAAACTGAAAATATTAAGTTTTTCTAACTTGGCATCTAATTGCGCTTTTCCACTATGGGTACTAACATACTCTTAATCCGCTTTTTGCTTCGTTATCCAGTGGAGATTTAAGTACCACTCGATGTAGCTGTTTGTCATGGCGACGCCACATGAAAGCAACGCCTCGCATTCCCCGTTCGTCAGCTACCAAAGAGAGGAATGTCTGCACCTCAATAGCTAACCACAATATGTTTTTTTCGGTTTGCCATATTCTTGCTCCAAGGGGCACATCATCATCATCAGGGGCAACCTAGGGCACTCATTACTTTTTGTTCACGTGTAAAGGGCAGCCAATAAGGCACTTTCTCTCATTTTCACCACCATAGAGGGCACTTTAGCACACTTTTTCAACCATGGGGGCATCAGACGGGCAGAAGGGCACTAGAAGGGCACCAGACGGTCAAACGGACAAACGGACATCACATTGTCTGTTTGACCTTTTCAAAGTCTTTCTCTGTTGCAGAATAAAAATATCCTCCCAGTCCATCTCAGATGAAGACACCGGGCATAATCTCTAATCCCAGCAGAGGACTCAGAGGTCAGAATCAGCCCCTACAGACCACACCTACTCACCTTTTACACACCTCAGCCTCACTCCTGAAGCTGGTCAGTCCCTCCTACAAAGCACCCCCCCCCCCCCCCCATTCTACTGTTACACCCCTAAATTACAACGTAAACAAGGATCCTGGCTCCTGCGACCACGGTCTTACCCTGCTGTGTCTGATGGTGCGGTAATAAGGTCAGGAGGTTGAACCCGTTATCTCAGACAGAGGAACGACTTCCTGAGGAGAGGGTTCAGTACTTTGGTTGTTTGAGCTCCTTCCTCGTCCTTCTTTGGCCTAAGAGTAACAAAAAGTTATATTAATAATAGCTTAATAATCCTATTTGTAAAACTACACACTCCCACATCACTCATAAATTACCCAGAAGAAACTCGAGAAAAAATAAAAAAGTGTAGTAAACATGTTATTAATGAAGGTGTAAGCAGTGGTTTTACCTTTCTTTTTATGATAAAAAAAATTATGATGGTGATGAATAAAAGGAAACCGAAGACTCCTAAAATGATCCCAAGTGTGCTAGAAGATCCCTCTGAACAGAAAAAGAGAATATTGCTTATTCTTTCAATAATAATAATAATAATAATAATAATAACAATCATTATAACAATGACTGCAATACACATCCAAATACCTTCACATTAAACATGTTTCAATCACATTGTCTAAGGTGGCTCCTCAGTTACAGGCCCAGTTAACCTGGTTCAGTGAAGAAGACAATGGACACCCTTGCCTTATCCCCCCCCCCCCCCAAGCATCAGCAAAGTATTGAAAACACAAAGTCCCTTTTTCACACCACAGATGGTTTAGCCTAACACAGATTGATTTTGTATTTTCACCTACCTTCAACAGGGTCCTCCAGTATCTTCAGTTCAATGTGGGTTATGTCTTCTCCGTCTGCGTACCTGAGAGTACACCTGTACGTCCCTTCACTCTGGGCTGATGAGGTCACATACAGCAGGAGGCTGCCTGATTCAGACAGGTCTCTTACATGCTGCTGCCACTCTGTTTCCACCACCTTCCCTTGTCCTGCTTGTCTTCTGAGGATGGTCTGATTGTGGTTGAAGGTCCAGGTGATGTCATCGAGCCCGGCGTCACAAGGGAGTAACACCTCACTCTTGGGAGCACTTTGCATTGGAGCTGATGAAGACAGACACAGAAGTTGAAAAACAGACAAAGAGACCCAATGTATTAACCTAAAGAGAAATTGGACCATGACAATTTTTTTTCTAATTTGACCGATGGAGAATTAAAATCCCTGACCAATCACAACACTGGTCCAACATTTTTAGACAAAAATGGCGTGGATGTTGCAGACCACAATAATTGTACAAAACAGCGGTACTCTCTGATGTTGTCTGTTAGCGAGCGTGACAGCCCACTTTAAGTTGCCGCCATTGACAATCTATTTGCCTATTTGACTGTTGCCCTGTTGGATTTAAAGACTTACGGTTTTGCCTAATTCTGACTTTCCATGCACTGTGTTTATTTTGAACTGAGCAGCTGTAGGTGGATTCTGTGTCATTGTAAACAGTCCTTAAGGAGCCGCTGATGTCATAGAGTCCCTGGTCGTCTTCATGGACCTCGGTTGTGTCCTGGGCGACAGTAGCCGGGCGAGAACTGACGGACCAGGTGAGCTGTGGTCTTGGGTAGATTCCTCTAGACTTACAGGTGACAATGTTGTTCACTAGTACCATGTCCACTCCAGCAACAGGAGCTGGATCAGGACGATATGGCACCACATTAAAACAACAGACTCAAAGAGCTAACGTTTGCTCAATACAACGTTTATAATTATTTATAGGATGACATCCAATAAAAATAGAACTTGAGCTCACCCTTCACCATCAGATTGAGCCGGTTCTCGTCTAGTGAAGTGTAATTATTATTTTCATCAGGACTTGAGCTCACCTGTCACTGTCAGGGTGACGAAAGCCTCCTGGCTGTTCTGTGAAGTGCTGGCGTAACACAGGTACCTGCCCTGGTCCTGGAGGTTCACCCTGGCCAGTCTGAGGGATGCGTTACCCCCTGAGATCTGATCATTGAACAGGGAGGTCCTTCCCTTGTAGAGAGGGTCCTGGTATCCCAGTTGGTCCTGGTCATCGTAGTACGAGTGGACCTGAACATCCTTCCCAGTCTTCTTGACCCAGTGGAGGATCGTATCACTGTTTGGCTGGAAGCGGCAAGCCAGCACACAGCTCCCCCCAAACACACAGCCCACCTGGGTGTCTGGAGATCAGAGGTTACAACCGGAGTTGGATGTTAGAACAGCACACACTTCTTATTCACTTTTTGGAAATGGCATATGTAACTGTGAGGGAAAGGTGTAACCTCAAAGTTTCAAGTAAAAGAGCTAAGCGTTTCTGGTGATTGTGAATGTAAAATGTTGGAAAGTTACCCACGGGCGTGAAATACAGGATCGTGCGGCAGAGCTGCTGCCATAGCATATTGTCTTAGAGATAGCTGATATTTTAATCTCAGAACAGTAAACCTTATTAAACAAATACTTGCTTGACAGATAAGCAATGCTTGTCCGAGCCAGTGAATGTAATCAAGCAGGTTTATCCTGGTGGAATTTTCAAATGGTTTCTGTATGACTACAGTTCAGAAATATGAACTTCAGTATCTAGTAGTAATATAACATATAATGTACTGCAAAACTATTATATTGTACCCTGTTTCCGTGATCTGTTGTTCCTAAAAGAGGTAGTGAACCCAAAATCGTAGTCAATTATTTTTGTTGTTTCAAAGCAGTAATACGTCGTATGTGATCTTCAACACAGTAATCTATTCCATTTTATAACTTGTAACGAATTCAGAGTAAAACAGGAGTAAAATGCTCTGTTTTGAAGCCTCTGCCAACCAATCTGCCAACCAAAGGAGGGGCGTGTCATCCCCATTGTTACGACCCAAGGAATTTTCTAAGACTTTGTAGTCTTCCGTCGTTGAGTATGAGCGTTATAATGAGCGATAGATCCTTAGATCATGTAGTATGGGTCTACTGCACGTTCCACGCACTAGATTAAAACAGAGGGGCGACAGGGCTACCAGGTATAGAATAATAACGACAGGGCACATCAAAAAAGCAGTTTCTACAAGTTGCAAATGCTTTGGTACATTCATGCAAAGGATTATGCACTGCTCTTTCCTACAATATCAATTGCTTATGTCCTGTTGATCAAAATGTATTGCAATGGGTCTCTATTGAAAAGTCTCACCCCCACAACATTTCGGCATTAGTTCATTGCATAAGTCTGTACATGCAAAATGGTTGAACAAGTTGTCATAATATGTCAGGCATATTTCTCCATTAGATTGTTTTCTAAATCTGTCCTGAATTGGTAATTTGCTACCAGGTGAATCTTGACTTTCTCTAAAGAAGGGAAATGTGTGGAGTGTTGGATCAACCAACGAACAACCAGTTTACTGAAATAGCTCAAAGGTGCATCTCCTGAACCATGAACTGGCAAGTATATATATAGGTGGAGCACAACACAATGTTACATTGTCTGACAATGGAAGGACAAGGAATTGGACAGGGTCAACAGCCAGAGAGAAGAAGAAGAGGAAGAGGAGTGAGGCTGCGTGAGAATGAGAATTGGTGGCCCAACAGACAGGAACGTCAGGATGTGTAGGAAGACTGCACTGTAATTCCTACAGTAATGCATGTAGTACCCTTCCTGTTTTGCAAATTTCGGTTCTGATCTGAGAAATGTACAAAAGCGACTGAGAAAATCTGTAAGTACATAAATCAGAGGAAAACCTTAATCTACTGGCATTTTGCCAATATACTATGCTGGACTCTGAAACGTACTTCATATTACCGTAGTTAATATATTTAGTCAAGCTTACCTCCCTGAACGAGGACCACCAACATGAGAAACACGGCTTTGTGGACTTGAACTCTGTTGAGGGCTGTCATGTTATTCCTCCTTCATGCCTCTTGTGTCTCGGTCTGCTGCAGCCCGGACGGGGGGGGGGGGGGGGGGGGGGGTACTGTAGGGGACAGCAGAACCATTCAAGGCCTGTTTGATATGGGAGGCGAAAAATAGATATAACGTAAAACAAGGCTTAAGTCCCGCCTCACCTGTTCTTGTGGTGATTGATCACCCGCTTTAGCCGCACTGGCCTTCCACGCTGAGCCAATCCGAGTCGAGCCAGGCCAGTATAGCGTAATAAATGCCAGTAAATGACGGTTTTCTTTTGTAATATTAAAGCTTTAAAAACTTCATGCCGAGTTCAGCTTGGCATGCAAGACCGTTAGCTCCGATTCCGGGTGAGGCGAATCTCCTACTAAATTTAGATGCAACAGTGTGGCGACAGCTAGAGACCTTGGCACCAGACCCTTGATAAGACCTTTGAGTTGTTTGTTAGATTATGAAATCCTGCCGTGTCACTATAACCTTGAGATTCCGGCCGAAACTTCAAATAACCAAGAACCAAGACTCAGACCATATTGTTACCAAGCAGCATGCAGGCTCAAAAACGATCAAAGCACTCTTCGCAAAACACTTTTATAGACTTCTGCAACGTCGACTTTATTTGTGTTAAAATCAAATAGATATTTTATTTTTTCTATTTTATTTATTAAAATGTATGATCCTTAAATCTTTCATTGTCTTTCATTAAGATGTTTTTTAATTTGATTTGGTTTAGACTTGGAGTATGTTTGTCTGTTTTTTTTTAATAACATACATTATCTTTGCAAACCTTTTGAAATACTTTATTTTCAACAAAATGTGACGTTATTAACAAATCAAAACAAAATAATTAAAATAGTTTCAATATGCATCTATTGCACAAATGATCACAGAATAAAGGATAAATATATTTTTATTTAGTATTGCGAAGGGCTTCAACTTGCAATTTTTTTTCCTAGCACTCATTATTGCTCTCAATCGTGGACCTTATAGTTTTCCTTCGTTTAACGGCATTATTAAACTTAGTGTTTCCCTTTGGCAACCTT
>NC_082404.1:17250607-17258154 GCF_031168955.1 Gadus macrocephalus
TTGGAGTAAAATCCTGTATACTTCCCTTTCATATTTTACTTGATTTTGCTCCATATTGTACATATTGTATTTTAGGGAGGTTAAGGGAGATTTTGTGAGAACATACATTTGCAAAGGATTGAATCCAAGGCGATTTACAAGAAGAACACTACATCTATGTTTGGTACAGTAAGGTAGTGGAGTGGAGATAATGCCTAATGAAACGTCACAGCCGCTCAGCACGGTGAACCACCAAAGTGGTTCGACCTCGAAGCTTCAAATGAGTAGGTCTACGCTGGAGACCCCTAGTGGTGATTGAAATGATGATGAAAGAAAAAGTTTCCAGTACACCCAGCCCAAAATGTGATGTTTGCTTCGTGTGCTGATACAACATCGAAACATTTGAGAATTAAAGTCATTTCAGTGACACGTGTGTGAAGGTGCCGCTCATAAATATCTCCCGAGCTCATGGTAGAAAATAAATCATTTGGCAAAGATTAGTCACCCCGGGCAAAATAGAATGTCTTAGCAACTACAGTACTAATAATTGTATTAACAATAATACTTGAAGTGATTTATAGATTAAAGTGGTATCAAACTGCATGATGATGACTAAGAATGAGTGTGATTAATTCAATAGCCATGAAAATGATTTTTGAACTTGGTTGTCTCTTTTTGTAAATTATGTGCCAATTGTGAACCCATATCGCGGAACAGCCCAAGATGAAGCCTCGAACGTCCCACGCAACGTCATTCCGCCTGTGAATCGTACTCGATACGCTGGGGGGAGGAGCCGAGGTACTCGACACACGCCCCGATGCCTCGACGCAAACCGTAACATCACTACAGTAAGGATGTTGTGCTAACAATCGCTAGGTTAACCCATTCCCTGTATACAACACGGCTATAAAAACATGTTCAAACGTGTGGAATGAATCATGAATGTGATGATGAGCTTGAACGATATCTGTCGAGCCTTAAAGAGAAAGTTCTGTGATGATGTGAGGTCTGTGATGATGATGATGATGATGATGATCTTGATGATAGGTCTGTCATTGGTCTGTGATGATTATGATAGGTCTGTGGTGAAGATAGGTCTGTGATGATGAGAGGTCTGTGATGAAGATAGGTCTGTGATGATTATGATAGGTCTGTGATGAAGATAGGGCTGTGATGATGAGAGGTCTGTGATGATGTAGGTCTGTGATGATTATGATAGGTCCGTGATGAAGATAAGTCTGTGATGAGAGGTCTGTGTTAATGATAGGTCTGTGATGAAGATAGGTCTGTTAATGAGAGGTCTGTGATGATGATGATGATGATAGGTCTGTGATGATGATGATGATGATAGGTCTGTGATGATGAGAGGTCTGTGATAGGTCTGTGATGATGTTGAGAGGTCTGTCATGAAGATAGTTCTGTGATTATGAGAGGTCTGTGATGATGATGAGGGGTCTGTGATGATGTAGGTCTGTGATGATGATGAGAGGTCTGTGATGAAGATAGGTCTGTGATGAAGATAGGTCTGTGATTATGAGAGGTCTGTGATGATGATGAGGGGTCTGTGATAGGTCTGTGATGATGATGAGGGGTCTGTGATGATGATGAGAGGTCTGTAGAGTCTTAAAGAGGGCGTCCCTCCCAGACTCACCTTCCACCTTCACCAGGACATGTGACTCGTGCACGCCTGCCAGCGTGGTCACGTGACAGCGGTACCGCCCTCGGTCCTTGGGCCCGCACCCCCGGAGCACCAGCGTGGCGTTGCCACGGGCGACCTGCTCCGCGGAGACACTGGCCCGGTCGTCGTAGTGCTGCCCGCGCTCCTCGTCCTCGTCCCCCTCGTCCTCCTCTTTGTCCTCGTCGTCATCCTCCTCTTCCTCCTCGCTGCCCGCCGACAGGAAGCTGAGCACCGCCACTTCCTGTCTGAACCAGCCGACGGCGTCGTGGCCGGAGGGCTGGAAGGAGCAGGGCAGGATGCAGTCCGCGGCGATGACGCAGGTCACATGGGTGTCTGAGGCGGGAGGGAGGAGCATTAAGGTAGGGCGGGAGGCAGGGATTGACCTCAAAGGGAGCAGGAAGTGATGTCAGAGGGAGCAGGGAAAGACCCCGCTACTTTCCCCGGGTACCGACCGAGGAGTCATGCACTCTGCCGTAGCCCCTTGACCTTCCTGTGCACGTGACCAGGACTAAAGACACGTTGGGAGTTTGTCGAAGGAGTTGAATATTGCTTGGCATTGGAATTTGCCTTTAATTGTTCAGGGAGGTTTGTGTTTTAGCTGGACTGTTGTGTTGGACACCTGACTGTAGTGTTGTGTTGTCTGTTCAGACTATAATCGAACTGCGGGTGGACTATAGTTTACTGTCTCGCAAACTGCTTATACGGTTCTTTTTGTCACTCACAACACAACATTGCAAATCCCCACCAGGTGGCAGTAAAATAACACCCGAGTATTAGAGAAACATCGTGGTGCCACTGTACCTGTCAATAACGTAAGTGTCTTAAATAAGTACCACATCACACGTTGATTAAGAGTTAGGCTACAACAGTCCAGCTCCAATATAGAGTATTGATCCACCTCCTTAGACAAATCGCTTCATGAAACATTAAGAGAGGAGAGCTGATTACATGTATGTCCAGATATATATTGGTCTGCTATCAAACGTATATAATGCGTGTTATATATATATAACCAGTCAAATGAACATAGGCTGCACGTTAATAACATAACTGTCTTCAATAAGGGCAACATCATACGTTTGATTGAGAGTTAAAACAATCCAGTTACTGAGCCCTGAAAAATGAATGGCAAATTCCAAACTGACACCAAGTCAAAATGATTTAGCGTAAACCTCCAATAACCTTCAACAAACATGCGTGGAAAGTTCAGAGTTCGTTCTAAGGTAAACGAGAACGTATCACCTATAGAAGAGGACCCGTGATGGAATAACTTCGTGTGTCGATCAATCAATCTTGACACACACGCGCCATATCCAATCACCTTGACAGTTGTGGTATTCTGTTGTTTTGGGGTAAAAAGAAAAGTGCTGTGAGAGAATTCGGTGGTGTTGAGAGGTGATCCCTGAAAGCTAAAAGCGTGCATGCGTACTCCGACGTCGCCCGTCCTACACGAAACGCCTCCGGGCTGGCCCTGAACCCCTGAACCCAAGCAGAGTTATCGTTCAGCCCCCGCCCCCGCCCCTTCCCTCGGGGCCGGCACGCCTGGTAAGATTACGCAGCGCACATGGACAACGTGTTGGCACCGCAGGCACGGCGCGTCAGCCCCACTTTACAGCTGGTTAGGCAGGTACGGGTTTTTTCCGTATTTGCGTTTGGAGATTTGCATTCAAATGACATCGATGGCTCTATTGCGACATGTGTGTGTATAGTGAAGGGAGGTGAGTGGCTGTTTTTAATTTAGCGCACACACACACGCACGCACGCACGCAGACACACAGTGACTCATTAACATTGTGGTGTAGCTAGTCTTTCCTCCTACAATCACTCCAACTCAAACAACACCTCCAGTTCACCTGGCCACTCAAGAACACTTACCTGGAGATCATGTTGGCTCTAGGCAAACACACTCTCCACATTATTCTCGACACAAACACACACACAAACACACTTAACACTTAAACAACATAATGGAATGTTGTTTAAATGTGATTAATTATTATTATTTCTAGAAGACTCCTGACAGCAACGTGTTTGACTTAATTTAAGAGCATGATCAGGCAAAGATATTGGCAGCAATTGTTCAAGCACAAAGGGAGACAGAGGGTGTACCTGATTCTTATTGGGAAACGTTCACACCACGGGCAGTGGGCATAAAGGTGAGGGGACGTGGCCATGGTGGAGAGTTTAGGATTTGCCTGACAAGCCATGGCGGAAGAGGCCAAGTTAATTGGCAACAAACTTTGTGGGGGAAGTGGATCGATCTGCAAGACAGCTAAAGGAATCTTCAGAAGAAAGAGGTCAGGAGATTGGCGTGCTACCCGTCTTCCTGGCTCAGGGCAATGCATATGCAAACTACCCTGCTATCTCTCAGTTAGAGAGAGGAAAGGAGAAATCTCTATGTCCAAGGAGAACGTGTAGAAATTATTAATTATAAAAAAGTTGTATATAATTTTATGTTTATGATTTATGTTCAATTTAGTTTTTCCACGACAGAAGCACACATTTTGACCACACACACGCGCACACGCGCACACACACAGATGGCAGTCTACAAAAAAAAGAAAAAAAGATATTCATTCAAGTTTAGTCGTCGTTTAAAGTCATCGTTTGGTGTCTGATTAATTTGTTAGTGAGCTTTCTGAGAACTTATTTAAGTTCTGTGTTAGAGCAACTTTGAGAAATAAAAACTATTATCGTCTGCATGAGACAAGGTCAAGGTCATCATGCATTACACTGGCACTCCCCTCCTCTAAAACACCTACGGTAACACCTCACTACAACCAATCCATCCATCTTCCTGTGCCTCTCGTGATGTTGATGTTAATCTCCCTCTTTGTCTTTACAATATGCGTGTCAAACTCACAGTGCAATGTGACGTACAGGGACAACAATGGCCTATTAGAAGTCTCCATTCTTCCTGTTGCCTCAATGGCTGCCACTCTCTCCACATCAGTGGTTAATTTGAGCCGGATCCGGCTCAAATTAACCGGCACTTATTCATTTTGGCCTCCCTATGTTCCGGTACTTATTTGGGCAGATTTGGGCAGATCCGGTAGCTTTACCTCTCATAAAAAAAATAAAAACATGTTTACAATAAAATAATGATATGCATATATTAATTTACAGAACAAATCCCACGAATTTCATGTAGTTTATTAAGGTTTAACGAAAGATTCAGAGATCTGTTAACGCTGGGCCAACGAACCACACCTGACACTTTTGAAATTCGCCGCATCTGAGGAGCCAGAAGAGAGAAACAAAACGGTTACCATGTTTGACCACCTGCGTGTGCGCCACGCACGAGTTAAAGGTTGGGTATGGTATTTGCGAAACGCCAGCAGATTTTGAAAATTCATGTTTCCCGCAGTGTGCCTCTCTGGTATTGAGCGGGTCTGCAGGATCGCACTCTGCACAACCCAGTTGGTAAAAAGGTCGACATGGCACTGTGTCATCCGCCTCGAGAAATGCGATCAGATCGCGGAACACTAACGCGGCACGTCTCTGGCAAAGCCTGTCGTATTTAAAATCAGTCATCAGTTATATTCTCAATTTAATTTACAGAGCAGTCCCTGCAAAGTATTTAGGCTAACTATATAAGAGACGAGGGTTGGTGTGTGTCTGACGCGGGGGGAGGGGGGGGGGGGGGACGCTGAAGTGATCCCTCTGAGTGACTCAAAAACGACCAAACCACGACACCAAATGTTTTGCAACCCGTTGAGCCTCAGCAAACTTCTAAGCGGAGAGGCCCGCCCTGATTGGTCGGTGGTGGGTGGGTGAGTCAGAGCCGGGGACTCCACCAATCCAACGCCTGGCTCAATCTGGGCCTTGATCTTATTGCAAAGCCGGTGTGTCCATGCACATATTTGCATGATGACAGGTCAAAAGGCGCAATGTAAATCATATTTCTGAGATAATTGCGCAATTAAAATCATTTAAAACACAGGTATTAATCACCATAGGCCAAAGAAGTAGCACTGATATGTGGATGCGCAAACAGGGATCGATATTGCGGGCATGTGCATGGGCGGAGCCACTAAACTATAGCCACTAACTTGTAGCACCTAGCTAGCACGTCCCGACTAACCTGTAGCACCTTGCTAATAGCCAACACATCGCCGCTAACCTGTAGCATCGCTAGCTTGGATGCTAGTTGCATAATGACAGCGTTCCTTCGAGATGATATCATTTTGATAGGCTTGAATTTTTGGTTTGATGGTTAATGGTTCAACACGTTTGTCATGTGATCGACTGAACGTTCGCCAGCAGCTCTCCTTTCTATCTCCGCCTGCATCGACTTGACAACTCGATGAAACGATAATCAAAGCCAATACTCGTTCTATAAGTTAACACTTAACATGCTGTCTGCTGTGTACTGTTCATAATATACGCAGAGGATATAGAAGGAATATTGTATCCGAATCTCTTCTTACAGTTCCAACTAATTATTACAGTGAATCAAATGCTTCTAATATTCTTATGAGAGTCCTTGTTTGTTGTTTGTAGAGATGCTGTGTTGATGTGCGGACAGATTAAATATTGTAAAGTTTCCTCGAACGAGGAACAGAAACCGGGCATTCTGAGGGCCAGACAAAGGCCCTTTGTCTCAGCAGACCTCGCTGTGGACTGCGGGAACCTGCTCTTTACTTACTGTCCTGGCCCGAGCCCAGTCTGAGATAGGGTGGAACCATGGCTGATATCAACGTGAATGATGGCTCCTCGCTGAGGACTCTTCACAGCACTATTATACTGAAGCGAAATAACAACTACCAATTCTGTTATAGAAAAGTAATAATAATTTAGTTAGTACTGATAATTATGCAGACTATAATGAATGAAAAAATGAATAATTGGTGGTACTGCTACTGCTATTGCTATAATCCTTATCTCCCTTTCGTCTTTCTTTAATTTCTCTCTCCATCTCGCTCTCTTTCTCTCTCTCTCTCTCTCTCTCTCGCTCTCTCTCTCTCTCTCTCTCTCTCTCTCTCTCTCTCTCTCTCTCTTTCTCTCTCCCCCTCTCTCTCTCTCTCTCTCTCTCTCTCTCTGTCCCTTGCGCTCTCTTTCTCGCTCTCTCTCCCACACACATCTCTCTTTCTTTCTCTCGCTTTCCATCTCTCTCTAACTCTGTCCCTCGTGCGCTCTCTCTCTCTCTCTCTCTCTCTCTCTCTGTCCCTTGCGTTCTCTTTAAGAGCTGATTATGGTCCCTAATTCACGCAACGCAATGGGATTACGGACCCCTTACGTCCTTGCGGACCCTCCTTGTGTCCACCGCCAGGGCCTGACTTGCGCCTCCCAAAGATTGTAACCTTCTGCCGGGGCGACGCAGCAGCGAGGGCTGTGATTGGTCGGCTCACTGAAACCCGACGCAGAACCAAAACAGGTTCACGACTGCGTCGAAGCGTCTGCGGGGTGCTTGCGTTGCGTGAACGTGGGGACCGTAATCAGCCCTTTACTCAGTCTCTCTCTCTCTCTCTCTCTCTCTCTCTCTCTCTCTCTCCGGTCCAGAGCTCAGGTGTAACAATGGCCGCTTGTGTGTCTCACCTGGCGTTTTGTCCTGCGTGGCGGAACCAACGAAGAAGAACAGCAGCAACAGGACCCCGGTCCGCTTCAGAGACATGGCTTCCCTGGACCCCCCCCCCCCCCACACACACACACACGCACACGCACACGCACACACGTGCACACTCTCAGAGGGACAGAGGCCGGCTTTCAGTCCATGGTCGGGCCGAGTGCGGCAGGGTCACCATGGAGATGATTCTGGAAGCTTCCTGCCTACTGGATCCTGCTGGGCGGCCAAGCATAACACATAGAGAGAGAGGGAGAGAGGGAGAGAGGGAGAGAGGGGGAGAGAGAGATGTGGGGGGGGAGGGAAATATGTATTGGACCATTTTAA
>NC_082404.1:17258254-17305754 GCF_031168955.1 Gadus macrocephalus
AGAGAGAGAGAGAGAGAGAGTAAATTACTAAATTACTAGAGAGAGTAAATTAGAGTACTAAATTAACTCGCGAGTCCGAGTTAAATAATGGGATGCAATAAAAATGTATTCAACATTTGTATTTTAAATATAAAAATGTATCAAATATAAATGTGTGTACGATATATTCCTAATAAACAGCCAACAACTGACTGTCTTCTGTTTTTTCTAAATCCCTATTTTCAAAAAATAGTGCTTTAGAAGAAACCTTTATTTTGGAAAGCAGCAACAGAAGAGGTGTCACACCTTGGCCTGGCAGGGGATTGAACCCACAACCTTTGGCCGTTACCTCTATGTACGCCGTGTCGTTGTTGGCGTCCTTGATGTGGGGGAACCAGTCCCTGGGGGGTCGGACAGGTGCTTGGACTCTGTGACGAACCACAGCAACTTGGGCCAACCTGGAGGGAGGGAGGGGAGGGGGGAGGGGAGGGAGGGGGGGAAGAGAGAGAGAGAGAGAGAAGAGGAGAGAGGAGAGAGAGAGAGAGAGAGAGAAAACTTTGTGTCATTTAAAGGTCATGCCAATAAAGTTTTATTGAATTGAATTGAGACAGAGAAAGAGATAGAGAGAAGGATAGCCATAGAGTGACACATTTCCAGTCATTGCCGCATAATCATAAAAAAAGTCAACAAAAGGTTTTACATAAAAACTAAATAAACACCATGTACCGAACCAAAATGTGCCTATAAATAACTCAGACTCCATCACTGCTACTGAGGGAGTTTGACTCACGTCCTCCGCCTCTCTCTCTGGTCCTTCTGTCCCGAGGAAGAGGCAGCGGTATTGATCTGAGAGTCTGGTTTGGCCACTGACCTTTGAACTGCGGGATCTCCCCCGTGGCACTCTTAGGGCAGCCCCTTGTGACACGCATCGCTGGTCAGCGCCACGGTAACGCCACAGCTGCCCAATAGGAAGCCGATCTGCTGGCTGCCCGCATCCTATTGGACGACAGAAGAGAGAGCAGGGGGGGGGTGAGACCCAGCCAATGGCACCTTAGTTGAGAGACAAAACCCTGCAGTGTTGAAATTGATGTTCGTAACGAATGTTAGACTTTCAAATGACTCTATTCACACAAACAAAACATACAGCCCTCTCTATGGTCCTCTAGATATCAGTGAGAAGATGCTTGCTTGCTCTCTCTCTCTCTTTTCTCTCTCCGTCCCTCTCTCCCTCCCTCCCTCCCTCCCCATCATTGGCAGACTCAGTCATAACACAGACCACGCCAAAATCACTAGCAGTTCATTCACACATCATAATGAGTGCTTTTCTTACACCCTTAACCTACTTTGCATCATAGTACACCCGTCTCCTCTGCTCTTGGTTGATATATGAACTGATTTGGGGTCAAACATGGGGGCTCCCGCTGGGTTGTTGTTCAAACAGTTCTCGTTGTTCTAGTTTCAACCCTGTTTCTCTCCTCGTTGTTTGCCGTGTGGCTAATGAGGTGAATGTGTGAGCACTCTGGGGCACCAGAGTTTCCGACATGGTGCTAACAAGCTAGCTCGCTAACACAACGCTAAACAGAGCCGCTCCTCTCGCTAGAACAACCAGGTGTTATTAACGCTCAACGTGTTCTCTATGCGAGGTTAGCGCTTCTATGTTGATGTTTACATTTATAATCACATTCAGGGTGTTTAGCAGACGCTTTTATCCAAAGCGGTGGATGTTCATACACGCATTCACACGCGCCCTCGGGTTACAAGTCAATCGCTCGCCTCCTGAGCGAAGCCGACCCCGATATTGAATCATTGCCCCACAAAAGGCTCGGAGACCTTGTGACCAACCCAACAGGCTTAGGGCTCTTCTCCAGGGAGGGCTCCAGGTGGAATCTTGGTCATTGAGGTTTGAACCCAGAACCCTTTGGGTGCGGGGTTCGACACTCCTCCGCCACAAGGCGTTAGGCTGAGAGGAGGTCTGCTGCCGTACCTTGCGGGTGAGGGGCACCTCGATGGGCACAGGGACCACCTCGGCCAGGAGACACCCGTAGAAGGCCACCATGAAGGCAACCGGGTCGTTGTTGGGGAACACCAGCGCCACCTGGTGGAGTGGAGGAACACGGGGATATAATGGTGATGCATTATTGATATAATTATACATAATTATAATAAACCGGTTTAATCAACCAGTTTATTATAACGCAGATGAGCTTTTTGGAGGCAAATCATTAAGTATAAAAATAAATAATAATCAAGCCTTAATATTTATACAGACCATACTATGTAAATAATACATGAATACAAATATTATATCATGTAATAGAACATCTGCTAACGTAATCAAGAATTAAAAACGCATCTTCCATGCATGTTTGGATATGTAGATCTCCGGCGAGTCACAACATTGCCACATTTCATCGCTCTTTAAATTTAGAATCGTGAGCTGGGAGCAGAGCCAATGAGAATTCAGGCTGAGCGTGTTGCCGTGTGACTCACTCTGTCGCCGGGCCGGACCATCGGCTCCTGCTTGCTGCCCAGTTTGTGCAGGATGTTGTAAGCCAGCTTAATGCTGCGGGACCACAGCTTCCCTGCAGGGATCAAGACACAGGATATGAGGTCATCGGTGTGTGTGTGTGTGTGTGTGTGTGTGTGTGTGTGTGTGTGTGTGTGTGTGTGTGTGTGTGTCTGTGTGTGTGTCCTTTTATATAAGCTGCTAAATTAAAATAAATGTTAGACTTGGTATTAAGCGTCAGAGTGTTGCTTAATTCAGAATGTCCTCAAAATATCGTAATGTACTTAATTGTGTGTGTGTGTGTGTGTGTGTGTGTGTGTGTGTGTGTGTGTGTGTGTGTGTGTGTGTGTGTGTGTGTGTGTGTGTGTGTGTGTGTGTGTGTGTGCTGAAGTAGTATGCGATGCATCACATTTTTCACAGAATTAATATCTAACATAAACAGCATTAATCAAAATAATAAGGCTATCTCTACGACATCTGCTGGCCAGGAACGCTACCGCTAGCCAGGTGGTGAATAGCACTAGCCAGGTATGCTACCACTAGCCAAGTACGTTACCACTAGCCAGGAATGTTACCGCTAGCCAGGTGATGGCTAGCACCAGTAGGTATGAGTCTCACTAGCCAAGTATGCTACTATTAGCCATGTAAACTATCACTAGCCAAGTATGCTACCACTAGCCATGTAAGCTTACACTAGCCATGTAAGCTTACACTAGCCAGGTATGCTACCACTAGCCAGGTGTGCTACCACTAGCCATATATGCAAACACTAGCCAGGTATGCTACCACTAGCCATGTAAACTATCACTAGCCAAGTATGCTACCACTAGCCATGTAAGCTACCACTTGCCAGGTATGCTACCACTAGCCATGTAAGCTAACGCTAGCCAGGTATGCTACCACTAGCCATGTAAGCTAACGCTAGCCAGGTATGCTACCACTAGCCAGGTGTGCTACCACTAGCCAAGAATGCTAGCACTAGCCAGGTGTGCTACCACTAGCCAGAATGCTAACAGCGGCCAGGTGAGGGGCGTGTCCTCACCATAGGTGAGCACGTAGAGGGGCTTCCCGGCCGTGTCCAGGCTGGTGAGGCAGGGGGCCTTGGGGGAGATGGTCCCCCAGCGCTGGAGGGCCGCCTCCAGGGAGGGGGGCCAGTTGGTGACCACGCCCAGCGCCTCGCCCCGCACCGGCATCATCTCCGCGCCCTCGGGGCGGGGCATCTTGGGGTCGGGCTGCTGGACTGGAGGCACAGGTGGAGCAAACACAAAGGTTAGCCTCCTTTGAGGAGCTCAACTCACACACACACACAACGGTACGATACCGCCTCACATTCACCCATCCATGCACACGTTCACACAGCGACGGCGCTGTCGACCGCGCAGGGCGACAGCCAGCTCGTCGGGGGGGGCAGTCAGGGTGAGGCGTCTCGCTCAGGGACACCTCGACACTCTAGACTAGCAACCCTCTGGTTCCCAGCCAAGCCGCTCTACCTCCTGAGCCCAATGCCGCCCGACTCTCTTGAACGCAACTCTTCAGGCGAAACCAATCTGTTTCATGAACCGATGTCGCAGCATCACGCTTATTTTGTTTAAATATCACGTATCAACCCTCGCACTAACGCAAATATAACCATAATCAAAAAACAACAAGAAATGTTGCCGTTTGTACAGAGTTGAAGAAGTGCATTCCAACTCGAGAACAGATCTAAGACGCGACCCGTTTGGCTCCAGAGGAAAAAATAAACCCCATCGACTCTGATCTGATCTAATTGAGATGCAGTGAAAACACTAAAACACGAAGAGAGAGCAGATCAGCATCGCCGGTCGGCAGGGAACGTTTTTAACGAGCGGTTTCGTCAGCGGTGAGCGAGGCGGTTCGGTCTCCCGTTGACCGACAGAGCGGCTCGCTGACCGCTCCCTGAGCGTTGAGCCGCCGCAGTGGTTTCCTCACACTTATTTCTCACACCAGCGTGAAGAACACATGGGCGGCCATTTGGAAAAAAAAAAACCGACCGCTCGCGCTGAACATCGGCGAGCCCAGCGAGCCTCGGCGTGGAGTGATTCAGATGAGCCGTCACGGAGAGGTGGAGAACAGAGAGGAGCAGGAAGTACGAGCAGAAGGAGAGACAGATGGACGGCGGGAAGGAGGGAGAGATGGAGGGGGAGAAGAGGCTAGCGGAAGGACAGACGGACAGACAAAGGAACAGACAAGAGCGAGGGGATCGATGGGATAAAGATAGATTCATACGACGTGAATCACAGGCGAGGGTAGAGACGGAGACAGACACATCAGGGGTACAGACACACAGACTGAGAGATATAAACAAAAAGAGAGACAGATACAGACACACCAGGGGTAGAGAGACACAGACAGAGATATAGACAGAGAGATGGATGCAGAAAGAGAGACACACATATCAGGGGGACAGACACACAGAGAGAGAGATATAGAGACGGAAAGAGAGACAGAAATGTCAGGGGTACAGACACACAGACAGCAGGATGAATGGAGACATGGAGACAGACACCCTCAATTGTTTTCTCACCTTCTCTAATTGTATCTATTTATTTTGCAATATCCTTTTTTAAACTTCACGGGCATACGTGTGAGGGAGTGAGTGAGAGACAAAGAGAGAGAGACACAGAGAGAGAGAGAGAGAGAGAGAGAGAGAGAGAGAGAGAGAGAGAGAGAGAGAGAGACAGAGAGAGAGAGAGAGAGAGAGAGACAGAGAGACAGAGAGACAGAGAGAGAGAGAGAGAGAGAGAGAGAGAGACAGAGAGACAGAGAGAGAGAGAGAGAGAGACAGAGAGAGAGAGAGAGAGACAGAGAGAGAGAGAGAGAGAGAGAGAGAGAGTGCTCTACCTTCTAGGAGTTCATCGAAGTCGTCCACAAAGAACTCCCTTAGCGGGGGTCTGCGCGGCTGCTTCAGGGTGTTCACCAGCTGCTGGATCTTAGCCGACACACGGCTGCTGACCGGCACACCTGCACGCACACACACACACACACACACACACAGACACACACACACACACACAGACACACACACACACACAGACACACACACGCATGCATGCACATACACACACCCATGCACAGGACAACGTATACACACATACCCGTGAACACACACACATGCACACACGCACACACAAATAAAAACAAACATGCACACAAACACAGTCACACACACACACATGCAGACACGCACAGATGCACGCACGCACACACAAACATGCACACGGAAAATGCTCACACACACACATAAACACACACACCAACACACATAAACAAACACACACACATACACACACACAGGCAGACACACACACAGAAACAGACACAGAGACAAATGAACAATGGACATGGGTTAGACAACTTTGTGGGGCACTCACACAACCATGAGGGCCCGGGGGGCCGTCGGTCTCCATGCCGAACGAAGCGCTTACCGTCGCCGGTCTCCATGCGCTCAGCGTTGCCGTACTTCTGAGTGTTGCGGGCGATGGTTCCCATGTTGGCCATGTGGTGGCGCTCTGTGTGGGAGTGAGAGGAGTGAGAGGGGTAACGAGTCACACCTGGAGGGCGGGAGTGCTTCTCTGGAAGAGGGGGGGTGGAGAGGAGGCGCGCGGGGGGGGGGGGGGACAGACAGACGGCCGAGAGGGGGAGGAGTGGGGGAGACACAAGAGAGAGACTGTTTAGCATCGGCGGGATGAGTGATATGAACGGGGAACTGGTCGATTGGTCCGCTCGTTAAGGGGACGGCCTAATTTGTTAATTGGTTAAGTGGGTTGAGGGTTAAGTGGGTTGATGTGTTAAGAAATGATTGGGATCACTTGGTTAGTCCGTCTAATTGTTAATTGGTTAATTGGCCCGCTTGCTAACGGGTTTGTCTTCATTGTTAATTGGTTAAGTGGGTTAATGTGTTCAGACATGATTTGGTTCACTTAGTTAGTTGGCCTAATTGTTAATTGGTTAATTGGCTAATTAGTACATCTGTTTTTTGGGTTATTAAACTATAACACTTGAAGCAAGTCAATACTTGAGACTTATGAACAATATTCCTATTGGCTGCTGGTGTTGGCAGACAGGTGTGTGTGTGTGTGTGTGTGTGTGTGTGTGTGTGTGTGTGTGTGTGTGTGTGTGTGTGTGTGTGTGTGTGTGTGTGTGTGTGTGTGTGTGTGTGTGTGTGTGTGTGTGTGTGTGTGTGGTGAGGGCGGCCGGGCGTGCGTTTGTTTCGACCTACCGTCTGACTCCAGAGGGGGGGGCCACAGCATGTCGGAGCCGAACTCACAGGAGCGTCTCAGGGAGCCCCCGTTCTCCGCGACGCTCAGAGCCCCCTTCCTCTTCAGAGAGAGGTGGCCGATACCTGGACACACACACACACACACACACACACACACACACACACACACACAGAGACACACACACACACGTACACACACACACACACACACACACACACACACACACACAGAGACACACACACACACACACACGTACACACACACACACACACACACACACAGAGACACACACACACACACACGTACACACACACAGAGACACACACACACACACACACGTACACACACACACACACACACACACACACACACACACACAGAGACAAACACACACACAGAGACACACACACACACACAGAGACACACACAGGCACACACACATAGAGACACACACATTTAGACAAAGACACACACACACACAAACACACACACACACACACGCAGGCACATACACTCACACACACACACACACACACACACACACACACACACACACACACAGAGACACACACACACACACACACACACACATACAGACAAAGACAAACACACACACACACACACAAAGACACACACACACAGAGAGACAAACACATACAGACAAAGACACACACACAAAAAAAGACAAAGAGGCACACACAGACACACACATGCACATTAATTATCTTATCAGCAATTTTGCTGAAGACGTTAAAGTACATTCTCAGGATATTATAAATGGATAAAGTTAATAAAAAAATATCTAAGGCCAATTTTGAATATTGAATAAGAGATAAAACAGGAAAAACGTCAATCTATTATTACATTTCTTTCATCTACACAGATGATCAGTATCATTCAATATGCATCAAAACTGTCTTCCTTCATTCTCTGACACACCAGACACACACACACACACACACACACAACCACACACACACACGCATACACACACACACGCACACACACACACACACACACACACACACACACACACACACAAGCGCACACACACACACAAGCGCACACACACACACACACACGCACACACAACCACAACCACACACAAAATCACCCAGAACCAAACACACACACACACACACACACACACACACACACACACACACACACACACACACACACACACACACACACACACACACACACACACACACACACACACACACACACACACCCTCTTACCGTGGTGGGACTGGGACAGGTGGCTCTGCTGGTGCAGCGACTGGCTCAGGTGGGCGTGGGAGAGGTGGGGGTGCGACAGGTGGGGGTGCGACAGGTGCGGGTGCGACAGGTGCGGGTGGGAGATGTGGGCGTGCGCCAGCGAGTCGGCCAGCCGCCCGGCGTTGCCGCTGCCCCCGCTCTGCGTGGACGAGGAGGAGGAGGAGGTGGAGCCCAGGTGGGCGGGGCCTAGCTGGGCGGGGCGCGTCAGCCAGTGCTCCATCCCGTGCATGTCGTCCCCGGGTCCCCCCTCCTCCTCCTCCTCCCCCTCCTCCTCCCCCTCGGAGCCCGACGAGGAGTCTGAGCACAGGGGGGACAGTCCTAGTGAGGGTCAGTGGGGGTCAGTGGGGGGTCGGCGAGGCACGGCAACACAGCAGCAGTGAGAGCATCAGAGACGATCATGAACGAACCACGATAAACGAACACAACAGCATTAACGAACCACGATAAACTAACAGCAGCAGTGAGAGCATCAGAGACGATCATGGACGAACCACGATAAACGAACACAACAGCATGAACGAACCACGATAAACGAACACAACAGCATTAACGAACCACGATAAACTAACAACAGCAGTGAGAGCATCAGAGACGATCATGGACGAACCACGATAAACGAACACAACAGCATTAACGAACCACGATAAACTAACAGCAGCAGTGAGAGCATCAGAGACGATCATGGACGAACCACGATAAACGAACACAACAGCATGAACGAACCACGATAAACGAACACAACAGCATTAACGAACCACGATAAACTAACAGCAGCAGTGAGAGCATCAGAGACGATCATGGACGAACCACGCTAAACGAACACAACTACAGTGGGATTAGAGACAATCATGAACGAACCACGCTAAACGAACACAACTACAGTGAGATTAGAGATAAATATGAACGAACCACGATAAACTAACACAACAGCATGAACGAAGAACCACGATAAACTAACACACAACTACAGTGGGATTAGAGATAAACATGAACGGACCACGATAAACTATCACAACTACAGTGTGAGCATTAGAGACAATCATTAACGAACCACGATAAACTAACATAAGTACAGTGTGAGCTTTAGAGACAATCATTAACAAAACACGATAAACTACTACAGAACTACAGTGTGAGCATGATCAGAGATATTCATTGACGAAACACACAACTACAGTGTGATTAGAGATATTTGTTAAAGAAACACGACAATTCAACGCATCTACAGTTCCAAACATTGCGGTGTGAGCTAGATTAGAGATATTCATAAAAAAAAAAATCACAATGCAATATTTAGCTGTACGTGAATAATAATCTATCAACAATGATTAAACAGTAGTTTATATTATTCAACGCAATTCAACAACCATTGCAATAAGTGAAGTGGATTTATAATTAAATCATTACAGGGTAATTGCCCCCTTCATTAGACAAACGTTAATAAAACAGAAACAAGCTTCTGTACATATTCAAAGATCATCAATCATTAATTCGCTCAACACATACCGATATATAGTTGTAGAACCACTAGGTAAACACCACACCATAACTAAACATGATATATATAAGATAAAGGTTTATTGCTAGTATATATGATATCAGTATAGTATATACTAGCCGGTACCTCTAGTAAAACCTCAGCAGGTCAGCAGTGCAGGCTACAACGCCCACTAGAAATCCCCCGTCGTACTCCAGCAGCTCTCACTCTATATTTATAGCCAGGGCCTACAGCGGAGCTACTCGGACAAGCGTCCTGCTATCATTATCCAATCAGATTGGATTCCTGCGGAAAAGATCTTGGCTCGAAAAACCAGAGGCCGAGAAAAAACCCGGCGTGGTACGAAAGCCGACCTAATTAGGGCCGAGTCGATGGATCGATGCGATCCGTCCGGCCCCGCCCGCAGGTGCTGCACTGCTCTCAGGCCGTCTGCGGTCATGCCTTGGCAGAGTATTGAGCTGCTTCTGGGGGGGACAGGAAGAGCGAAGCCCGCTGATCACTGCTGAGATTTAAGAGGTAACCCTGATGGGGGGTAAACAACCTCCAATCGAAACCCAATCCTCGTTGAGCGTGAGTGCGTGCGTGTGTGTGCGTGTGTCCATATGTGTGCATCTATCCGTGTGTTTGTGTGTTAATGCAAGCACATGGGCATGTATTTGATTATTATCCATTTGTCTATGTGGGTGTGTATGTGTGTGTCAACCTTTGTTTGTCTGTGTGTGTGTCTGCGTGTGTGTTTGTGTGTGTATGTTTGTTCATTTCTGTGTTTGCGTGCCTTTGTCTGTGTGTGTGTGTGTGTTTGTCTGTGTGTGCCTGTGTGTGTGTGTGTGCATTTGTGCGTTTCTGCATCTGTGCATGTGTACGTGTCTCTTTATCAGCGTGTGTGTGTCTCTAAATGTCCCCTTCCCTGTGCTGAGCAGAGCAGCCTCTCCGGTCTCAGATCACCGCAGGGTCACAGAGTAGTGTCGGAGTGTATTTATAGGCTCCCTTGCCGGCCGTAGCCCGATCTGCACTGTCTGCTGCCTCCTAATGTCAGTCGTAAAGAAGAGTCTGCCCTCTTTAACGACCGCGTTCAGACCGATTGGTAATGCGCTCTTGACTGGAGCATCTGTCTGTGCGTATGCGTTTGCACTTGTGTGTGTGCGTGGGTGTGTGTCTTGTCTGTGTCTATATAAGTGTTTGTGTCTATATGTGTTTCTGTGTTTCTGTGTGTGTATATTTGTGTGCGTGTGTCTGTGTCTATTTGTGTGTGTGTGTCTATTTGTGTGTGTCTGTCGGTCTGTCTGTGTGTGTGAGTGTGAGTGTGTCTGTGGGTGGGAGTGTCATCAGTGTGTCTATTTGTCTGTGTGTCTGTGTCTCAATTTGTGTGTGGGTGTGTGTGTATTTGTGTGTGCGCGTGTGTTTGTGTGTGTGTATCTCACCTGGGGGTGTGTAGGCATCCATAGACGTCTGAACTACTAGCGAGCGGCGTTTGGATGGCATCGGCACGGCAACTTTCCTCTCTACGTGGCGTGCCAACACGGCCTGGACCGCCTCCGTGTGGACGTCTGGGGGGGGGGAGAGAGAGAGAGAGAAAGCGAGAGAGCAGGGATAAAGAAAAGGGGGAGAGAGAAAGCAAGAGAGAGTTCCAGAGGGAAAGAGACTGGTTTTAGTATTGTTTCTTGTTCTCCATCTGCAGGGATGATGCATATATAATAAGTACATGTGCAGGTTTGGGATATCATCAATGTCTTTCAATATTCCAAACCCATGATTTCCATTTGGAGGGAAGAAGAAAGACTAAAGTTGGAGGAGCCTTAAAGCAGGGGTGTAACCAGATGAACTTTTCCTTTGGTCATTTCCCATGATGCATCGCTTTCCCCAACATTTGACCCAGTTCTGAACCCTTGGGTAAACTTGACCACCTCTGACCTTATACCTCAACTGAACCATCTCTAACCCTAGCACCTGAAGCTAAAAAACGTTGTTCATACATTTAAAGGTCCAGTATGTCGGATTTAGTGCCATCTAATGGTAAGGTTATGGATTTGAATTTCTAAATATCCTGGTTCTTTGTACATTCAAACCAATCAGTGTACTAAGAATTATGTCATCATGTATGAGTAAATATGGCAAGCTAATGCTAGCCTGCCATTGAAAATTGAAGCTCTGCTTGTTTTTTGCATGAGGGGGACCCTCCTAGATGCTGGCTAGGGACTGGATTCGGTTGATTTGACTGGTCGAATCCCATTTTGGTTTAAAACCATATTGTGGGTATCGCCGTACCTACCCTGCTATATAAACAAGGCGAGCGACCACAACACTGACTGATTACAACAATGTCACACCTTGAAACATCACCGCGACACTCATCATTTCTCACCCGTTGCCAAGTAGCGCAGCGCTATCGTTCATCCAGACTCTCTCCCGGTGAGACGTACTCCCTGATGTTTGTGTTTTGATGTTGGGCTGCCAGATTCCAACTCCGGGCGTCAAGTTAGCGCGAGCCCCCCCCCGTATCTCACATCCTCAGAGGTGTTTCCCGTCGCTGATCGTAGCAGACCGATTGCAAGCATTCACCAGTTGCAATCGTTGCGACTTTTTTTGCGAGCTTTGAGCGGCAAACATTCCAGACGTGGAACTCTTTGTGGTTCTAGGATCTCCTCTGGTTGGGTAGTCCGTATACCACCGTAACCACGGTGTGTCTGGTGCAATGCTGGGTTCCATAATAACTCAAGAGGTCGGAAATTCCGCCTTCCAACGAGGAAACATCTAATAAAACGGCAGGTCGACCCTGAGTTCCAAGACGCAAACTCGGGTACGATTTCTCAACCGCCAGATCAGGCCTCTCGAAGCCTATAGTCAACTAATCACTGAATTGAATACCGAATTGAAAGTTCGTACAAATTTAAAACATATTTTAGTGTGCATTCAAAACCTTAAGCATAGAGATGATGATCACGGTGTCACCAGCGTCGGTACCTGATCGGTAACGCTCATCTCTGGCCCCTGACGTCCGTCGCCGATGGAAACGGGCAGCGGAGGGGGGTCCGAGGGGGGTCCGGTGGGACATGGGGCCCTCCATCCCTACAGAGAGAGCACGCACACACACGCACATGCACGCACACACGCACAAGCACGCACACAAAACCCAGACGCACACCACACCAGATATACACACACACACAGACACACAAATATATGCATATAGGCACACGTATGCATAAAAAACAAAGACAAACACCATACCAGAAATACACACACACACACACACACACACACACACACACACACACACACACACACACACACACACACACACACACACACACACACAGACAGGAACATACATAAGCACAGATGCGGTAGACACAGATAATATAGACACATCGAAAAGGTCAAACTCAGGCATGGAAATGGAGATGATTTCATTTTGGCAGATCAAAAATGAGTTCCAGTGAATGGCGATGTGTGATTGGTTCAGCTAGCTGTCCCTCTAGTCATGCTCAGAGGAAAGGTAGGCGGGACAGTCAGTGTGCGACAGACAGGAGAAGAACAGGCTCAGGCTGAGGTCTGGTGGGACGGCTCCGAACCCAGCACCCAACATGGAGCTCCAGAGAGCACAGGCAGGGGAGAGAGACATAGACACCGAAGGAGAGAGAGAGAGGGAAAGGGGAGTGAGACATAGACACCGAAGGAGAGAGAGAGAAGGAAAGGGTAGAGAGACGTAAACCGAAGGAGAGAGAGAGAGAGAAAGGGGAGAGAGACATAGACACCGAAGGAGAGAGAGAAGGAAAGGGTAGAGAGACAGAGACATCGAAGGAGAGAGAGAAGGAAAGGGTAGAGAGACATAGACACCGAAGGAGAGAGAGAGAAGGAAAGGGGAGAGAGACATAGACACAGAAGGAGAGAGAGAGAGAGAGAAAGGGGAGAGAGACATAGACACAGAAGGAGAGAGAGAGAGAGAGAGAGAGAGAAAGGGGAGAGAGACATAGACACCGAAGGAGAGAGAGAAGGAAAGGGTAGAGAGACATAGATACAGAAGGAGAGAGAGAGAGACTGAGGGTAGAGAGAGAGAGAAAGACGGATGGTAGAGTGACACAGACACAGAAGAAGAGAGAGAGAGGAAAGGGTAGAGAGACAGAGACACAGAAGGAGAGAGAGAAGGAAAGGGTAGAGAGACAGAGACACAGAAGGAGAGAGAGAGAGAGACAGAGTGAGAAGGTAGAGAGACATAGACACGGAAGGAGAGAGAAAGACAGATTGTAGAGTGACAGAGACACAGAAGGAGAAAGAGAGAGAGAGATGGAGGTTAGGGAGACATAGACACAGAAGGAGAGAGGGAGATGGAGGGTAGAGAGACAGAGACACAGAAGGAGAGAGAGAGAGACAGAGTGAGAAGGTAGAGAGACAGAGACACAGAAGGAGAGAGAGAGAGACAGAGAGAGAGGGTAGCGCGACAGAGACACAGTAAGAGAGAGAGTGACCGAGAGAGACTTGGAGGGAGAGGAGTGAGAGACAAACAGAGAAAGAGATCCAGAGAAACAGAGACTTGGAGAGAGAGAGTAGGAAACGGTAGAGTGACAGAAAACGAGAGAGAGAGAAAAAAGGAAAACAAAGACTTGTGACAGAACACCGCGGGTCCGACCAACTCCAGCTCATAGCGTACGGAGAGACGCACCACCCTCCACTGCTCCACCCGCGAGCAAGCTGGCCCCGCAAGGGCCATGGGGGAGGAGCTAAGTAGACAGGTGGGAGGGGGCGGAGCAGGGGGGTGTGGTCAGAGGTTGCTAGGTTACCTCCAGCATGCGGAACAAACGCCCTGATCAGTTTGGACCTCTTCTTCTCATAACCCTTCTGAGTGATGTCCCCTGCAAGAGAGAGAGGGGAGAGAGGGTGAGACAGGGCGAGAGAGGGTGAGAGGGGGAGAGAGGGTGAGAGAGGGCAAGAGAGGGCGAGAGAGGGCGAGAGAGGGCGAGAGAGGGTGAGAGAGGAGGAGAGAGGGTGAGAGAAGGTGAAAGAGGGTGATAGAGGGTGATAGAGGGGGAGAGAGAGTGAGAGAGGGAGAGAGAGTGAGAGAGGGGGAGAGAGGGGGAGAGAGTGTAAGAGAGGGGGAGAGAGGTTGTGAAAGAGAGAGTGGGTGTGTCTGTGTGGGCGTATCTGTGTGTCTTTGACAGAGACAAGAGAAAGAGTATGAAAGAGAGACAGAGAGCAGGAGAGAGAGGGTGTGGGTGTGTCTGTGTGGGTGTGCCTCTCTGTCTTTTGGCAGAGACAGACAGAGAGACAGACAGAATGAGAGAGAAAGGAAGAGAGGGCGAGAGAGGCTGTGTTCATTTCAGGGTTTGTCGGAAAGAGAGAGATAGAGTGTCAGCGAGAGAGAGACACTGATTGACTGTGACAGTCAGACAGTCTGACTGACAGACAGAGATAGTGATAGCAACGTAGAGAGAGAGAGAGAGTCAGTGACAGAGCGAGCGAGAGAGAGAGCGAGAGAGAGAGCGACAGAGAGAGAGAGCAGCGTCCGAGAGCTAAACAGCATTGAGATTGACAGCGACGAAGGTAAAGAGAGAGAGCGAGAGAGAGAGTTGATGACATGTTGAATGTCCTATAAAAACACATCATATATTTAGACTCTCCAGTCTACCCGCCCCCCAATCCCTGCTCCCGACCCCAGCACGAGCGTGGGTTGCTCAACGGTGTGGGCCAGCGTGTCTCAGAGAAGACCCGACAGGAAGAGCCGTCCCAGAAGTCCCACTGAGGCATCCATTTGTGACCCAGCCCCGGTCCAACCCCAGCTGCTCTCTCTCTCTCTCTCAGCTGGTCTCTCCATATACCCCCGCTTTAAACACACACTGTGACCTGAAACACAGGCTGTTAGCTCACACAGCTAGCCGTAGCGCTTAGCAGTAGCCGCCGGTGAACGGATTGCATTTATACAGCGCCTTCCCAACCAGTGGCATCTCACAGCGCTTCACAATGCCGACTGACATTCGCCCATTCATGCACACATTCACACACCGACGGCGGGGTCAACCACGCAAGGTGACCGCCAGCTCGTCAGGAGCAGTTAGGGTGGGGTGCCTTGCTAAGGGGCACTTCGACATTCGAAACTAGCAACCTTCCAGTTATCAGCCAACTGGCTCTACCTCCTGAAATACATGCCGCCCCCTTGGATGGATGTATCCAAGATAAGATAAGATTGCACTTTGCTAATTCCCGAAGGGAAATCTATCTTTCCATCTGCTGTAATTCTGATGTCTGATTATTCACAGTTTTAACGATGTGTTGCAAAGAACGCCGTTCATTGTTGACCTTTTACACCTGAATCCAGACAATATGTCTTCCTCTAGAGCAGATACATGTTCAAACACGTTCCCACCAATCACAACACAGCATGACTCCATTCCCCTCCTCCCATAGGGCCTGGCCAAGGCCACATCCAACCAACCAGACGGACAAAATCCTATTTTTTTCAAAATAGTATTATATGCAGATTCGCACCAGTACATATGTGCATAAACTCTGGATGTCATTTCCCGTTGACATTTAAAAAGCAGGGAGGTGTGTATATAACCATGGAAACCACTGATCCTTCCGCCACTACTTATCACAAACACACACACAGCAACACACACGCAGCCATGTACACAAACTCACACACACACACGCAGCCATATACACACAGACATATACACACACACGCAGCCATTAACACACACACACACACAGCCATACACACACACATACACACACACACACAGCCATATACACGTGCACACACACACACACACACACACACACACACACACACACACACACACACACACACACACACACACACACACACACACACACACACACACACACACACACACACACACACACACACACGTGCACACAGACACACACACGTCAATCAAGTCAGCCCCTTGAGGGCTTGCTCTCTCAGCAGGGCTAAACTAGCCTAATATCTCCTGATTTGTCCGTTAGACGTCGTTAAACCACCGCACGTCCGGCCTCAACGAATTATCGATCATCACTTATTTCCATAGAGACGTTGGAGTGACCAGCGGGCAGCAGAGACTGAGGAGAGACCAGCGGGCAGCAGAGACTGAGGAGAGACCAGCAGGCAGCAGAGACTCTGAGGAGAGACCAGCAGGCAGCAGAGACTGAGGAGAGACCAGCGGGCAGCAGAGACTGAGGAGAGACCAGCGGGCAGCAGAGACTGTTGAGAGACCAGCGGGCAGCATAGACTGAGGAGAGACCAGCGGGCAGCAGAGACTGAGGAGAGACCAGCGGGCAGCAGAGACTGAGGAGAGACCGGAGGGGAGCAGAGACTCTGAGGAGAGACCAGCGGGCAGCAAAAACTCTGAGGAGAGACCAGAGGGGAGCAGAGACTCTGAGGCGAGACCAGAGGGGAGCAGAGACTTGGAGGAGAGACCGGAGGAGAGCCAGGAGGAGGAGGAGGAGGGTCAGAGGGTGAAGAATAGGATGATGCCATCATGCTGCTCTGCAAATGATTACCTTTGTTTTGAATGGGGGGTTGTGTGGGGGTGTGTGTGTGTGTGTGTGTGTGTGTGTGTGTGTGTGTGTGTGTGTGTGTGTGTGTGTGTGTGTGTGTGTGTGTGTGTGTGTGTATGTGCTTGGACAGCAGGTATGTGGATGAATGGAGACAGATAGAGGGATAGATGTAATGTATGTCTTGTACAGCGTGAGTGTGAAGAACCACCCGCACATCTGGGCTCCATTAGCCCTCCTGGGCCGCTGGAGTGTGTGAGGATGTGAGAGTGTGTGACTGTGTGTGCATGTGAAAGTGTGTGACTGTGTGTGCATGTGAAAGTGTGTGTGTCTGCATGTATGCGTGTGCGTCGTATTGCAGAAAGTCCTTCCCACTGATGAACTGCAGCATAACCAAACATTTACATTTTTGTTGTCTCTCTTACAAACACACACACACACACACACACGCACACACACGCACACACACACACACACACACACACACACACACACACACACACACACACACACACACACTAAGGGCCCATAGGGAGACGCCATCTTCCACTCTCGGCGCAGCAGAGAAGGGAGGGAGTTGCCTAGCAACCAACCTCCTGAAGAAGGCCCCGGCAGCCATCTTGGATTTCCAGCATCAGATGTGAGATTTGGGCTAATGATGCTCACCAATGTGTGAGTGTCAGAGCCAGATAGAGAGAAGGAGAGAGAGAGAGAGAGAGAGAGAGAGAGAGAGAGAGAGAGAGAGAGAGAGAGATGGAGGGAGCAAGAGAACGAGAGAGGGAACGAGAGAACAAGAGAGCGAGAGAACGAGAGAAGAGAACGAGATAGAGAGAGAGGGAGCAAGTAATTGTGTGTGCTGGTGTGCTGACTTGAGGGTGTGCTGCATACCAGCTTACACTGGCACCCTCATTACTTCCTCCCTCCCCTCCCCCTATCTCCCTCCCTCTCCCTCCCTCCCTCCCTCCCTCCCTCCCCCTCTCTCTCTCCCTCTCTCCCTCTCCCTCTCTCTCTCCTGAGAGAATCAATGGGGGCCGACCGGGGAACGGTGGGGTTCTCTCTGTCTTCCTGGGACCCCCAGTGGGCCCGTGTTCAGCCCCCGGAACCATCACCTGGAGGGGGCCCTGGAGGGGGCCCACGCACACCGACAACAGCTCAGCCAGCCCCCCCCCTCGCCCCGCTCTCTTTCGCTGCTTTCTCTCCTCCCTCCTCTGCTCGAACACTTCCTCATCCGTCATCCCTGTCAAGCCCTCCTCCTCCTCCTCCTCCTCCTCCTCCCCCCTTCTCATCTCACTCTCTCTCCTTCTCGCTCTCCTGTCACATATTCGTCTCTCTCTCGTCCTTCTTTATCTCTCTCTCCTCGCCCTCCCTCTCCTCTTCTCTCTGACTCTCTCATCCTTCTTCCCCCTCCCTCCATCTTTGTCGTCTCCTCCTCTTCTCCCTCCTGTTCTCTCTTGTCTCTCTCATCTCACACTCTCTCGCCTTCTCACTCTCCTCTCAAATAGTACTCTCTCTCCTTCTTTATCTCTGTCTCTCATCTTCTCTCTGACTCTCTCTCATCCTTCTTTCCCCTCTCTCCATCTTTGTCCCCTCCTCCCTCTCTCCTCCTCCCTCCTCCCTTCTCTAGCGGGTGTGACGGCATGGAACGAACCGAGAGCTGTAAAGCAAAATCCCTGATGCCCCCCAAGTACAGTGTGTGTGTGTGTGTGTGTGTGTGTGTGTGTGTGTGTGTGTGTGTGTGTGTGTGTGTGTGTGTGTGTGTGTGTGTGTGTGAGTGAGAGAGAGAGACATGCCCTTGAATTATATATGAACTATCTTTCAGTGCAAATGTACATTAGCGCATGCACACACTTGCATGTAAGTAACACATGAACACACGTGTGTGTATGTATGTGCGCGCACAGCCTTACAAACACACACTCGCACGACATACTAAGTGTACCCCCAGGGAAGATACCCAGTTTACTCCGATTTCTCATTAGGAACGAATGCATAATGCATGTGGTATGTGAGCACTGTATTTATTACTGTATGTAGTACTGCATGTACTATGTGAGTACTGTATGTAGTAAGTAGAATGTGGGTACTATATGTAGTATGTGCATGTAGCATGTATGCGTGTGCGTGCATGCGTGACTGTAAGCACCTGTGTATCTAAGTGCATGCGAGTGTATTTATTTATTTATAATCACTTGATCTATTTCTCTGGTGGCGTTTTCTGTTGTTTTAGATTCCCTCCTGATTTCTCCAACCACAACCGGTTTTCAATATGGTCCTCCTCATTTAATGTCATAGTCTCTCTCTCTCTCGCTCTCTTTCATCTTTAGATCATAAACATCTACCCTGAAAGCCACCATGGCAACCAAATCTACCTCCAGCAGTACAATGAAGACAACACACACTAACCCAGGGACACACACAGACACACACTAACCCAGACACACACACACTAACCAAGGCACACACACACTAAGGGCCACACTGTACGGGGGGGCGATGCGTCATGCTTTGGGACCCTGAGCGGTCTGGCTAGCATGAAGACTAGTCTGGACTCTGGCATATCCATTGGCTCTGTGCGCGCACACACACACACACACACACACACACACACACACACACTCACAATCGTGCGCACCCCCACAAACACACACACACACACACACACACACACACACAAGCACTCATGAAAAATACAGTTACTTATACACACACATTTGCAGGGCTATCCAAGTCCTTTTTATGTGTAAGTATGGGGTTCGGTAGATCTGGAAACCTGGAACAGACTCCAGATTCCCTCACTGAAGTCGCCACTCAAGTTGCCATTTTATTTACTGGCAGAATGAAGTCGTTTTTCATTCTGAACCAGATGTACCGTTTGGATAAGGACTACATTTCCCAGAGGCCCTGCTGATTTCAGTTTCCTTTGACGACAAACAAATCAAATTACATATTGAACCGACTTAGTGGAGGTCTGTAAAGCGGTTGGATGCTTTCTGATTGGCCCATCGGCGTGCCAATCTGTCCGCTGGTTCACTAGATGCGTAAAGACTCTGGTGGTTAAAAGGTGATTAACTCCCAGTTTGGCCTTGAACGCATGCAAGCAGATCTGGCCTGAGAGCTCTGCACTTCAGGGCTTTTAGCTCATCTAATAAAGGCGGCCATCTTTAGGGCCCAACCGACACCAGATCTCCTTTCTGAGGAGAGGTACATAATGGCTCCCTGCTGGACTCCTACACTACGGTACCGACTGACACCCGAGCACTGCAATAAAAACAGAGGACACATAAACGTAGAGACGTACATTAGCGCTGAGATGGTTAGAGGAAATGTGGATTCATCGTTTAGGTTGATAAGCAAGTAAAACCGTTCAGGTTGTAGCATAGGTAATGCTAATATTTTGATGCTTTGGGTTCTGTTGATGCATTTGGGTTCGTTGAATTTTGGCCATAAGTTATGTCCTGTACAATAACCAAAACAATAAAACCGAAGGCATAAATATACATAGCAGGACTTTATAGTGCATTTTAATGAGTAACAATAAACATGAATCCATGTGACTCAGATGTAACTGCTATTTCTAAACACACTGCCAACTATGTCCTTCATTGACCACACACACGCACACACACACACACACACACACACACACACACACACACACACACACACACACACACACACACACACACACACACACACACACACACACACACAGATGACAAACAAACTCATTGTTACAGTACTTTTAATTGAGGTCACACTAACACATACGCCCACAAACCAACCCATGCACACACACGCACAAATGCACACACACAAAAAGGCCATACTGACACATGTCTATCAGATTGTCAAGACCCATGCCAGACTCACCCACTGTGTCCTCAAAGCGACACACACACACACACACACACACACACACACACACACACACACACACACACACACACACACACACACACACACACACACACACACACACACACACACACACACACACACACACACACACACACAAACTGCTCGGTTGGTTTAGCTTCTCCGGCAATAGAGACAACCGCCCCGGCCCGACCCACGTCACCGTGATCCTGCGTCCGCTACCGGGCCTCCATAGCTCAAACCCCGGCGTACACAAACTGCCGTTCTGCTTTCCAACTGTCATTCATTTTCTTTCATTGCTCAGGCGGTCGACTCTCTCTGCTGCCACGGCAACCTACTGGAACCGGTCGCGACCGGCTGAGAAAAAGAACAAGTTCCCCCTTCGTTGATATTTGTACGACGTAAAAAAAAGCACATCACTTCCTGTGGGCTGTGATGTCACTTCCTGTTAGCGTACCACTACTAGTAGCTTATCAACTGTTGAAATGTTTAAAGGGTCTGGGGAATAATACAAGAATAACAGCAACGTTGAGGTGAACATCACGTCGAATGCGTCGTTGCGTACAGGTTCCCCCTCCCCCTCGTCTTGGTGGGCTTGGCAGCGCCGCCGCCGCGCGCTAAACGCTGACCTGTTTTCTAGACTCTTCTTTCAGCCCGTCGTAAACCTTTCCGCCGCCAGCGGCCTCCGCTCTGATTAACGCTCGCCGCACTGCCCGGTGCGGGGCGGGACTGGGCCGCCATGTGATGTCACGGGTCTTCAGACTCGTGTGTGATGTCACAGCCCCCCCACCCCACCACCATCCCGCCCCCCTAGAGAGGCAAGGATGCCATCTCATGCACGGGTCAAGCAGATTTTATGGAACAAGGTGGATACTTAATGAGGAATTGGATAGTATTTACAGCAGTTTGGTTTCTTATTTATCTGTGTTTTATGCGATATCTTCTTCCCCCTCCTAATTACTGTTTGTATTTTTTAGTTTGACTGATTCTCGTCTTATTTGTTTCTTGTGTGCAACACAAAAGGACCATGCTGGAAACAAGTATTTTACTTTTGCATGTCATCCTTTGGATTGCAGTTTTAGCATCTTGATCCAGAAATAAATCAGATCAAAATCAAATAGTGGGCGGAGCCTACACTGGAGCACAGATATAACCATGAATCAAAAGTACAACGTTGTACGCTACATAGAAATACTGAGATGCTAGTTAGCAAAGGTTAACTCGTCCTCATGCAGCTCCATTGAATATTAGCTTATTAGCCATAAGCCATCCATCACTTACAGTATAGGGTGTATATGTTGTGGCTCGCTTGACCTGACATTTGGTGTAGCGCTGAGGCCGGTGCCAAATGTCGATTGCCTCCCTGCTTGGTGGAGAGAGCCCTGCTGGCTCTCCACCAAGTACCCATCAGACGCAACGTGGTTTATCCGTCCTTCACAAACTGCCAACACAGAGCTTCTCAAAGCGGCCGACTAGTCGAGCAACAAATCAGACCTCCTCAAAGTGATTGATTCCTTACATTCCCATCGTTCTTGGTTCCTTTAAAGTCTAGGTGAACCCTGTTTCCGCTCTTTCAAACACGATGAAAGTAAAACGGCTCGGAGTTTTAAAACGGAGGTTGAGGCGTCGTCTCCATGATTACCACCCACGTCAACTTTGTGATCATGTTTTTAAGCTAGTATTCATCGTTGGGTGTGAGTGATGTTGCATATGAAATGCGTCACACATCATGGTGTTATACTTTACTTGTCAGAGAAGTTTAATTCTCTTTTGGAGGCAGCCGTCAACATATTCTGCTGCCGATCGGAGCTTTAGACATCCCCAAGCTGTGGCGTTAGCCTAGCCTTGTGTCGCTAGCCTTAGCTCGCCGCGCTTGCCTAGCCTCCTTGTGTTAGCCCAGCCTCTTGCTGTTAGCCTTGTGGCGTGAGCCTAGCCTCGTGGCGTGAGCCTCTTGGTCAAACAGAGACTGTGACTTGAGGTCGGAGCAGAGTGGACATTCACAGGGTGGTTGGAGGCGACTGATAAAAACCAGATCTTAGACTATTCATTATGCTGTTATTTACAGTGACAAAGTGGCATAGATGACCATGTTGAAGCCTAAGATACAGGACGTAATAAGACATCTAAAACAGAAACATGATTATGGGTTCACTAGCACTCTGAAGATCTCTTGCATACGTATGATATCACTCATTGACATCCCTCATCTTCCTCCTTGGGCCGTCACAGCAGGATGTGATTACCGTTCCAACACATCTCCTGTCCTATACAGACGTCCCAGCAGGCCACGTTACACAATCCATCTCTGGACCGGGGCGCTGATGTCAGGGGGTCATCATGCCTGACGTTACATCGCAACCCCTACTTGTGAAGTCACAAAAGGCAACCTTCGACGTTAGAAAGAATCGCCGTCAGGACTTCTGATGTCACGGGGGGCTATGTTAGATCGACACATCTGTTACTTAGATCGACACATCTGTGGTCCGTGTTGTGATGGCACAGAGGCCGTTTGACGCTACATCCCTCCGGCCCTACGCGTGATGTCAGAGGGGGCTATGTGTTAAGATTTTACCACACAACTCCCAATTCTAGGTGTGATGTCACAGGGGTCACATGACTGATGTCAGGCAAAGTGTCACCGTTCCCTCATGATGACAATCCCTGTGTCCTGACTCCCAGTGGTCACTGGAGACCCCAGGACACTCACCACTGGAGGAGGGAGCTAGACCCGGTGTCTGTACTCACCACTGGAGGAGGGGGCTAGACCCGGTGTCTGTACTGACCACTGGAGGAGGGAGCTAGACCCGGTGTCTGTACTCACCACTGGAGGAGGGAGCTAGACCCGGTGTCTGTACTGACCACTGGAGGAGGGAGCTAGACCCGGTGTCTGTACTCACCACTAGAGTAGGGGGCTAACCCCGGTGTCTGTACTCACCACTAGAGTAGGGGGCTAACCCCGGTGTCTCTACTCATCACTAGAGTAGGGGGCTAACCCCGGTGTCTCTACTCACCACTAGAGTAGGGGGCTAACCCCGGTGTCTCTACTCACCACTAGAGTAGGGGGCTAACCCCGGTGTCTCTACTCATCACTAGAGTAGGGGGCTAACCCCGGTGTCTCTACTCACCACTAGAGTAGGGGGCTAACCCCGGTGTCTCTACTCATCACTAGAGTAGGGGGCTAACCCCGGTGTCTCTACTCACCACTAGAGTAGGGGGCTAACCCCGGTGTCTCTACTCATCACTAGAGTAGGGGGCTAACCCCGGTGTCTCTACTCATCACTAGAGTAGGGGGCTAACCCCGGTGTCTCCACTCATCACTAGAGTAGGAGGCTAACCCCGGTGTCTCTACTCATCACTAGAGTAGGGGGCTAACCCCGGTGTCTCTACTCATCACTAGAGTAGGGGGCTAACCCCGGTGTCTCTACTCATCACTAGAGTAGGGGGCTAACCCCGGTGTCTCCACTCATCACTAGAGTAGGGGGCTAACCCCGGTGTCTCTACTCATCACTAGAGTAGGAGGCTAACCCCGGTGTCTCTACTCATCACTAGAGTAGGGGGCTAACCCCGGTGTCTCTACTCATCACTAGAGTAGGGGGCTAACCCCGGTGTCTCTACTCATCACTAGAGTAGGGGGCTAACCCCGGTGTCTCTACTCATCACTAGAGTAGGGGCTAACCCCGGTGTCTCTACTCATCACTAGAGTAGGGGGCTAACCCCGGTGTCTCTACTCATCACTAGAGTAGGGGGCTAACCCCGGTGTCTCTACTCATCACTAGAGTAGGGGGCTAACCCCGGTGTCTCTACTCATCACTAGAGTAGGGGGCTAACCCCGGTGTCTCTACTCATCACTAGAGTAGGGGGCTAACCCCGGTGTCTCTACTCATCACTAGAGTAGGAGGCTAACCCCGGTGTCTCTACTCATCACTAGAGTAGGGGGCTAACCCCGGTGTCTCTACTCATCACTAGAGTAGGGGGCTAACCCCGGTGTCTCTACTCATCACTAGAGTAGGGGGCTAACCCCGGTGTCTCTACTCATCACTAGAGTAGGGGGCTAACCCCGGTGTCTCTACTCATCACTAGAGTAGGGGGCTAACCCCGGTGTCTCTACTCATCACTAGAGTAGGGGGCTAACCCCGGTGTCTCTACTCATCACTAGAGTAGGGGGCTAACCCCGGTGTCTCTACTCATCACTAGAGTAGGGGGCTAACCCCGGTGTCTCTACTCATCACTAGAGTAGGGGGCTAACCCCGGTGTCTCTACTCATCACTAGAGTAGGGGGCTAACCCCGGTGTCTCTACTCATCACTAGAGTAGGAGGCTAACCCCGGTGTCTCTACTCATCACTAGAGTAGGGGGCTAACCCCGGTGTCTCTACTCATCACTAGAGTAGGAGGCTAACCCCGGTGTCTCTACTCATCACTAGAGTAGGGGGCTAACCCCGGTGTCTCTACTCATCACTAGAGTAGGAGGCTAACCCCGGTGTCTCTACTCATCACTAGAGTAGGGGGCTAACCCCGGTGTCTCTACTCATCACTAGAGTAGGGGGCTAACCCCGGTGTCTGTTCCAATATGGCCCCCTCATCGTCCCCCAGTCTCTGATTGGACGGTCTCCTCATCAAACACCTCGTCACTGGGACAGCCGGTGTGGGGTGAGCGTACTGGGCATACTGGTCATACTGGCGGCCGTGCGTCACCCAGTGGGTGCTGCACCCTGGTAGTGGCCGAGGGCTACTCATAACCTCACACACACACACACACACACACACACACACACACACACACACACACACACACACACACACACACACACACACACACACACACACACACACACACACACACACACTGTAAAGTCCTTTGGGTAGCACTATATATATGATGCAATTTATCGTCATTATTATTATTACATGATGGCAACCTGCATCACATATTCTCCATAACTAAGGAGACACACTGTCTATGATCACTGCCTGCATTTTCACAATACTTTATCACGAGTCGCATATCTTGTCTTGTGAATGGCAATCTGTTTTCATTGAGAAAAATACGATTCCTCAATCTCCCAAACACACACACGAGTTTCAAAGCGGCACTCGGCCAGAATATACAATATCTAGGTTCCTGCACAATGCAGGCCCTGCGAGCCGTACATGAATAAAACATGCCCTCCCAATTACATAATGCAGACCTCTCCTATAGGAATCTCAGAGTGTCTCTGTAAATAAAATCTGCGTTGTGTTCATGTTGAAGTCATACGACGTGTACCGGGGGTTACACGTCGTATACTTTGACTGTAGAGAAACATTCGGATGCATTTAGTGAGGAAGAGGAGGAAGAGGAGGAGGAGATGAGGGGGGGAGAAAGGGGAATCGAGTGCATCTCGCGGATCCCAATTCACAGGCCAAAAACACACCGAGCCCGAAGCCCGGAGACACGGCACGCGCAGTGCTGCCGAGCTCACGAGCTCACGGGCACATTAGACACGGCCAAGACTGCTCGCTGACTAGGTCACGCGCGGCGTTGCATCGCAATGCTATGATGACAGCGGCGGTCCGCGGGACCGTGCAGGACCCCCCATCCCCCTCCTCGCTCACAGGGGCGCCACGACGCTGGCCGGCAGCGCCCCGTCTCGCGCCTCGTCTCAAGGTCAAAGCACGGCTCTTTCTCGGATCGCGAGCCGAGGTAACCGGGCGCGTACGGACGCCACCGCAACGCAGACAAAAGAGAGGCGGATAAATCCCACCACCGTGGCTTCCCGCTCTCCCTCCTTCATCCTTTCCCGGTTAAAAGAGTTGGACTGGCAAGGCCGGTCCCTGGCTGACAAACATCTGGATGGGAGGAGCAGGAGGAGGAGGAGGGGGGAGGAGGAGGAGGGAAGAGGAGGGAAGGGGAGGGGAGGGAAGGGAAGGGGAGGGGAGGGGAGGGGAGGGGGGCGTTCAGTGGAGGGAGAGGAGGAAGAGTAAGGGGGCCGCAGGAATGAGCCATTAGATTCCGTTAGTGGTCTACGCTCCCGATGCGAATGATGGTGATGGTGATGGTGATGGTGGAGGTGGTGTTGATGAGATAACGAGAGATAAGGGGAGATAACGGGGAGCAGCGCTCGTGTTCCGAAATGGATGAAAAGGTCTTACCCTCTGACAGCTCGAGCTCGAGCTCCGCCAGCCGGGCTCGCACCTCCAGCGGCACCGGCGACGCCTCGCGATCCGCCATTCGGTCCTCCCGTGGAAGAAAACACCTCCCGGTTTATCGTGCTGCTGCTGCTACCACCGCTACGCCGCTCCTCCTCCGCGCGACAGGGAGAGCTTTTCCGGCGGCCCCTCCTCGGCCGAGGCGCGTGCGAGGCGAACGAAGCGAACAAAGAGAAAATAAATCGGTATCTCCGGTTCAACGGCGGCCCGCCATGGCCCCGCGTAGCTCAGCACCCGTGGAAGAACCGCGAAGACCCCGCGTGACTCGGTCGGTACGCCTCGAGACCGTCGTTGCGGCGGCGGTGGTGATGATGATGATGATGATGATGATCAGACCCCAGCCAGCAGCTCCGTGTGTTTGCAGCTCTTGCTGCTGCTGCTGCTGATGTCACGTGACGCACCGCCGAGGCGGGGGAGACTAGGAGGGAGGGAGGGAGGGAGGAGGAGGGGTGAGGGGTGTGAAGGGGGGCAGTTTTAATCCCCACCGAGTGGGGGCGCCCCTCCACTAGGGAGAGTGGGGGAGATGGCCCGCTCGAGCCGTGGCATCTGGCGACAGCCGCACCTTTACGGTGGGTCACCGCACCCTACGGTGCACGCGCGGTGCGTCAACCGGCCGCCCTACGCTGCGGTCCTGGAAGCCGGTCCTCTCCGCCGCGGTGGTGGTCGAGGCTAAGTCGGTTTAATTGTCTGATGTATGCACGCTGGCTCGCCGCGGGCGGTCCTGCCACTGTCGAGACGAATGGTTGACGCCCGGCCAAGGCGTCCCTCTCCCCGGTTGACCCTCCTGCCCAGACGCCCTCTGTCTGTCAACACGCTTCAGAGGCGATGTAAACAACACACACTGCGGGGCGGAACTGTCGCTGCTGCACTGGTGTTTATGGGTATAAACCTAATGAGAATAGCTGTGGTGCACTGGCGTTTTAGTGTAGCGGGTTCAACAATCGGAACCAAATCAGGGTCAGTTTGTGAGGCGTTTGCCACAATAATAAGATCGCTTACCTCGATATGCTTTGATTGTCAATTAGAAAGGTAGCCTATGACTCGACCGCCACCTGCTGGATGGAAAGACAACGACACCTGCCACGATGCAGCTCAGCCGGGTTTTAGCCTCCTCAAATTTATGCTGATAGTGATTCTTTTAATTTCCACTATTCAAATTGATTAACATATCAACAAACGATGCCAATTCAATATAATTGGTGTTGAGGCTTTTGTCTTGCACAATTAGAATCGTTTTTTTAGGAGAATATCACAATTAAAAACAAATTGTTCCCTGTTCCTACAACCAGTCATCATCTACAACAGACTATGATTTTTTTGTGTGGATTAAAATACTTTAATGTACCAAAAATACATTCTTATAAAAGAAAAGATAAGCCAAACATAAACTTCAAAAGGCACATTTATTTTTTTCTTCAAATAATTTACATTTGTACAACAAAAAAGGTTTAACCTTAACCATGCCTGCTCTTTTTTGAAGTGCCATCTTCACATTTAAAAACGGAACATTCTTGCTTTTAAACAAAAACAATAATAACAATGAAAACAAACTTGAAAAAAAATTGAAAGGGAAATCCTTCAAACTTCAAGTACTCGTGTACATTCAATAACTTTGAGCAGCCCCTCCCCCAAGAACACACCCACCTGTCCATAACCCCGCCCCTTAAAGGAACACACACACACTACCCCACTGTGACTCCACCCCTTATTCCACAGCGAGGCAGAGCTAGTCTTCCCCTAACGACCGGTGAACACTCGGGGTTTCTTCAAAGTTCAATTAAAAGTCACGGTGGACCTCCTCTCCCTGTGAAGGTCACAGTGGAACTCCTCTCCCTGTGAAGGTCACAGGTAGGCACGTGCGTCTCTGCACCTCGAAAACAAAATGGGTACCAAAGCCGTCTCACACACACACACACACACACACACACACACACACACACAAACGAGGCTTGCTTTAACACACGGGTGTCAACATATTTACGAACGTTAAAACTAAATGAGAAAAAAAACGAAAAACAAGTTAGCTACGAAGAAACGCCCGGGTCGATGTACAGGCGCTGCTCACTGGGGGGGGGGGGGGGGGGGGGGGGGGGGGGGGGGTGGCGAGGCCCGCACAGGTGTGTCGCCGCTCCGGGGTCCAACACGCCTGGAGGCCGGGGGGCCCTAGGCTCGAGTCGCTAGGCAACGCCAGTGATTGACATGACCACGAGGACTGAAAACACTTTTCGGAGGAACGGAAATATATAGATAATAAAAAAAAGAAATATTATTATTATCTTCGGACTCGACTTGGCGTCGACTAACCGTCCGACACGGAAGGAAACTCAATATGCACTCGGGAAAACGCCAGGGCATCTCGCAACAGAGGCAGAAACAGAAAAAACACCTGGCTCCTAAAGAATCACTCTAAAACAACAAACCTGGAAATAAAAATAACCCAAAAATGATGAAGGTCGAACCCCCCCCCCCCCCCCCTCCCCACACGTTTTAATTCTTCAACCAATCAGAAAAGACACATGGGGAGTCGTTAACCTTTGACCCCCTTCTAAGCCAGTACCCCTGCCCCCCCCTTCCTTAACCCCACACCCCCAAACCCTAACCTGAGCTATAACCCCACCCCTTCTCCTTAACCCCGCCCCCAAAACCGTAACCTGAGCTGAAGCCCAACCCCCCCCCCCCCCCCGGGCCGGGCAGCGGTGGACCGGAGGGGTGCCCTCGGGGTCGGGCGTGGCCGGTGGTGGTGTGGCGTCCTCTACCACATCGTCCTCCCTGGTCACCGTGACAACAGCGCCGCCTCGGACCCCAGGGCGGGATACGCCGGGGCCGGGGCGGGGGGCGGCGAGGGCGTGGTCGGGCTCTCCTCCCCCGAGGAGGCGGGGTCCGAGGGCGGCAGCGACTGATTGGCCCGCGCCCTCTGGCAGATCTGGGCGTAGCTGAGCCTCTTCGGCTCCTGCACGGACAGACGGACGGACAGACGGACATACGGAGGACGGACAGACGGATGAGGACAGAGTCACACTCGGGTGGGCTATGCTGTTGGAAGCGTGGTTCCTGTCCAGTGGAACCCCTTCTCCCCGTATGTTCTGTGGCCCCCTCTCATAAACATCTTAAGGCTTCTCTCCAGGCGTCTGGCTAGCACTCTGCTGGGCGTCCCTTGTGTCTGAACGCCCTGTGTCTGTGCCTTTGGTGCGCTACGTTTAATCCGACGCTTGAAGCTCTGTGACCTTTGTCGGCGAAGGGACGCTGTGTAAACACACTTGAGCTCCTGACGCTTCGAGATACTTCACATCCTACATCCTACACCCTCACCCCCTCCCTCCCTCCCTCCCTCCCTCGTCAGACAACTTTAACTCTACAGCCGTCATGGGCGTGCAACGTGTTTAGCCGGCAAATACACACTCTAGTGACTCTGCATCAACATCTCAACGTTTCTATCACAAGTCGTACATGGCTGTGTGAGTGGGAGGGGGGAGGGGGCGGGAATGGGCATACACTGGAGTCTATGGGCGTAACGTAATCATTATCCTGCTTTGTTTTAGCCAGTCAATGATGGGACGACTGTACGTGCTTCCTTCTCTGGACTAAACTGTTGCGTCCTGGACGGTGTTAATCTAGATAGCTCGATGGGGAAGCAACTGGTTTAAAAGGGATGAATCACAGTTATTATAATATAGTGCCAGTGACAGAAGTCTCACCATGTTTGCTTCGTTGTCCTGGGGAGGAGTCGTCGATTTAGACTGGGAGAGCAACGGCATGGCCTGTTGGGACGTCCTGACAGCCTCAACCTTCACCTCCCTGGGGAGAGGGACAGAGACGGAGAGACAGAGAGAGAGACAGAGAGACAGAGAGAAAGAGAGCGAGAGAGACAGACAAAGAGAGAAGGAGACAGACACAGAGACGGAGACGGAGAGACCGACAAATGGAGAGATGGACAGAGAGACACAGACAGAGATGGAGAGACAGACAGAGAGACAGAGAGAGACAGAAGGGATGGAGAGCAGGAGAGAGATTATTAACCAATGTGTGGCTCCTCACGTATACGTGCTGCATAGCAACCCGTCAGAGCTATATCCAGCACAGGTTAAGAATCTGAGAGCATTTTTAATTGAGTCCGTCTGCACGTCTCCACGTCTGCACGTCTGTACGTCTGCGATCTCCCGGTTGCCAACTGGTGCGTGCCTTCAGTCTGTCGTGCAATCAAAGCGAGATACAGCCGTCGAGCGTGTCTCGTGTGCCAGCGATACCCGCAGTCGCCCTGGCAACAAGTGGGAACATTTCTTTGTTTTGATAACCTGTTTCCCCCCCCGATAGGTTTTTTCCGAATTCAAACAACTGCGCAGGATTAAAGACAGCCGTGCTGCAGACAAAATATGCGTCTGACAGCCCCCAGAAATAAATGCTGTTGAATCTGTAGAAACACACACTGTGTACCGGCACACCATAAGAGACGTTCAGAGCCTCGTTTCAAAGCATCATTTAGTCACTGACTTTGATAGACAGCGTTGTATGGCGAGATCATTGCGTGTATTCATCAATACCACTCACGTACCATAAAATAAGAACGACTCTGCGATACAATAAGGAGAGGAGAGAAGGAGAGATTTTAAATAAATAATAAGTCATTCATCAAAATAAGCGCAGACAGGGTGAACACAGCAGCATGGTTAAACACTCTATCTTGATTGGTCAATAACGGACAAGGATTATGCTTCCATAATGGGCACAACTCCGCTGTTTACCCGCCAACGCGCTACAAACCCAACCCATGAGCAACAACGGTCCGAAAGAACCAATCGACAAGACGTTTCCTTGACAACGCAAAAACAATACGCTCAAAACAGAGAATTTCATCGGCATAAACCGATAAAACAACAACAATGTGATGCATTGAAGTTACAATATCTGACCATTGTGAGTTGCTGTGCTGTAGCGTGATATAAACACTTTGGCGGTCCCGTCTGCCCCCATCCTACCATACGCTCTGATAACAGGTCTCCGGGGAGTAGTTAATTCCCAATGCGTTATACCTGAGCCCTGTCCCGGCGGTCCACTGGGAACACTGGGAACGCCTCGCTGTCCTACAACACAGTGCTTAAAATAATGCAGCACAAAAAAAAATAAAAAAAATCGGGGCAGGCGTGACCGGAACACGAACAAACGCACCGGTCCCTCATCGTCAGCCTCATTCATCCTTATCTTTGAGCAGGAGGTGCCTCTCTCTCTCCCCCACCACCTCCCCCTCCTCCCCCTCCTCCCCCTCCTACACCCCCAGTACCCAGCCCCAAGCCAGGGAGATATTGATGTTCCTGGCATGAGACCCCGACCATCTGTATGAGCGTTACGGAAGGGGGAGAATGATATATGGGAGGTAATAAATAAATAAAGGAATAAGAGAGAGCAGGACGGGGGCCTCTTTCCCGAAGCAGCCAGAAAACTCCCAAAGGCAACGACCGTCCACTCTCTCCGTATGCAACCGACCGCGGATGGAACCCTGTTCTTTTCAGGAAGAGACGTGTTAATGAAACAAAGCCACCACACTCCTGTTGTTCTGGTGGTGGTTGTGTATTCGAGATGGCTGTGTGAGCATGTCCACCTGCACCACAGCACACCACCCCTGACAAACACGATATCTCCCTCCGCAACCCGAAGCAGAAGCTCAGCATCAACCATGTTTGATATTAACACAGGAGGACCTTTCCTCCGGGAACAGGAACAACCCCCTGTAGTATTTCCTGGCTGTGTTTGGCGTCCAAACCCCCACATCTAGGAGAGCATCACGAGATGCACCCACGCCAAACAACCACGCCTGTAATGGCGGCTTTGCGTTTCCACGTAGCTAATGCTAAAGTTCAATCAGGAAGACGAAGTTGCCCTTTCTAGTTCTCCTCGCTCTGTGTCGGGTTCGATATTCCCGCGCGGTCATCACTGGCCCCGCCCCTTCGTCTCTCAGCCAATCAGGACCTCTCAGAAAAGCAGCTACTCACGTGTGGGGGGGGGCCTGCCAGACGCTGGGCGGGGCGGGGGTCGCCTCCGGGGTCGGGTCCGAGGTGGGCGGGGGATCCGCCTCCTCTGCTGTTGTTGTTGCCGTGGTTACCCCGGGACTGTCGTTCCTCACTGAGGGACCCTGAGAGACGCCGACAATGTGAGCATCCCCAAATGGTTCCTCCCCCCCCCCCGCCCCCTCGTATCCCGCAGAGCGGCTGGCGGTCCTACCTTGCTGTTGCCGGCGGCGACAGGCGAGGCGGTGGCGGCGGCGGCGTTGGAGGAGGAGGGCAGCGGGGGGAAGCTGGTGGGCCCCAGCTCCAGGCTGGGGGAGGGGCGTCGAGGAACGGGCGAGGACACCGCGCCCTTCTGAGAGCACACACACGCACACACACACACACACACACACACACACATTGAAGTCAAGTGAGCGAGATTCCTAAATCCAAGCATTAATTACAAAAAAATAATTCCTTTTCGATAAGCATCTGCTAACTTAACAGTAACGAGTAACAGTAGTGCCACACATTTATCTCAGTCAAACCTTTACACGTCAATAACAAAAACAGCAACAACCACAACAACAGCAGAACTTCTTTATTGATCCTTCCCAGCAGCCTTCATGGCGCTGCTCTGCCCAAGATGGCCGCCAGCTCCGCCAGTTGTTCCAGAGGGTTCCTTACCCTGCCGTACCCCGCGCGACGCTCTTCCCTCCGGCTCTGGCCGTAGTTCCCTCTCCTACGCCGGGAAGAAAGAGATGGACCAACATCAGCGGACCACACCGTGAACAGCATTCAACAGACTGCATAAAAGCCGTATATTTGTAGTATACATAGATACAAACTGTCTATGTATCAAGATGTTTCGCCTTTAAAGAGTAGAAATGTGCAGGAAAATAGCTCCAGTGACTCTATGGCTGGTACGGTTTACTAGAACTATACCAAATAAACAAACGGTATTAATTCGACCGTTTTATTCTTTTTACTTTATTAGCTGAGGTGTAAAACACGGTCTCTGTGTCCGCTCCGCCTGGTTTTCCTCAGAGAGCTCGATGAAGCCTTTCTCCTGGCCTCACGGTGAGAGTGGAGCCTCTCCGAGGAAACTAGAGCGGGCGTTAAATGAATATTTAGCCCTGCAGCGGCCGGCTGGGCTTTCATCTCCCTCCCTGCGAGATCAGCGCTCCGCGGCTGCAGCACCGGCAGACTAACGCACAGCGACAACCCACAGGTGGAGGGGCGGATGGGCAACACTGGGTGACTTGGAATACACACTCACCACAAGGATGAATGGGCGGTATTTATACAGCGCTTTCCCAACCAGTGGCCACTCGAAGCGCTTTACGATATTGTCTGACATTCACCCATTCGTGCACACTTTCGCACAACAAAGAAAGTGTCAGGCAGGCAAGGTGACAGCCAGCTCATCAGGGACAGTCAGGGTGAGGCGTCTCGCTCAGGGACACCTCGACACTCGGCTAGGAGGAGCCGGGGATCGAACCAGCAACCTCCCGGTTACCAGCCAACCCGCTCTAGCCCCTGAGCCACATGCCGCCCCTACAATCTGTACAATTTCAAAAATGTCTGCCAAGAATACAGACTCATAACTGGCATCGGCACAACAAACGGCCGAATGCTCAATAATAGTTCCTAGAAAGAACATTCCCGCCGTGACTCATCCCGTCTGAGCACCACACTGATGTTGTTCTCTCTGATCCCGTGACGGGTTTGGCTCTCTGGGAACGGGACCAGGAGACAGATTGCCAAGAGCGAGAGCGACGGGGAGCCAATCGAAGAAGCAGCAGCCGCCGAGGTCCCCACAACGCAACATCTCCAACTGCAGCGCCTAATCTCGGCACGCCCGGATAAGCCGGCTGAGAGCGAAGTCCGTTGGGGGGGCATGGAACCCATGTTCATTAGGGAGAGGGACGGGGGGCCACTTGATCGGCCTCACGTCCTTCCAAGCACACGCACACACACACACACACACACTTTGTGGGGACCCCACGGGGGGGCCGGACTTGTGGGGTCTCCTTACCGTCCGCGGTCTCCGTTGGGGGGGTCGTCGGGCCGGCCGCCCTCGCTGCGCCCGCGGCGGGCCCCGCCCCTTCCCTGTCTGCGGGCGCCTCGTCCCATTGGCCCCCTCTCCGAGTAGGCGGAGTCTGTCGGCTGGCCGGGCCCCCGCTCGTCGGAGCCCCGCCTCCGGCCACCCCTGTCAAGAGGGGGAGCAGGTGGTCGCTTAGCAACAGAGTCATGTGATTGCTCCCTCAGCCCCCCCACACACACACAACACGACACAAACATCCGCTTTAAAGTATTCCACTTGACAGAAAGGTGGACGGCGTATTTCTCGGATTTACGTTGAATATGCTAAAATTAGATCCGGCCATAAGCCCCTAGATTAAAATGTAGCTTAGCAACTGCGGTGTCACTCTGGGGGGGCGTGGGGGGGGGGGCTTGAAGTCTGAGTTCTATTTCAGGAAACGCTGTCGGCCATTACTCAGCGTGAATAGTAGTCTGGCCCGCGGTGGTAAATCTTCATATCGCCATTAGCAGATAAAAGAACAGGCCAGTGTCGACCCAGAAGAGGAGACCAACGGAAATGTATGAATAATGATGCAGTCATATCAAAGACAATATGGAGGAGGAGGGAGAGAGGGGGAGGAGAGGGAGGGGGCAGCAGGGCGAACCTCTGTCTGTATGGGTTGTGGTGTTTGAAGTTGGGAGAGACCGGGAAGCCGTCGAGGAAGTTGTTGATCAGTGGCGCCATCTGCTGGCGAGAGGGCAGAAATGGAATGAGATACTTGAAAGGGCTGGCCACAGTGATAGACTGCCGTTTCGCAACATCTTCCTCCTGCTTATTTTGTGTCTATTGACTCTTCCTCTATAGTTAAAAATAGTAGTTAAAAAAAATAATAGTAAAAAATATACACAAATTATATATTTTTTTCTGATAAAAATAAGAATGAGGAAAAATAAAAGTTGAATAAAGAGAAAAATAAAATAGCAAAATTAAAGCACATCTAATTCAGCTCCTCGTCATTCGTCTAGAGACAGATCTCGTTCCCTCACCAGGCTGGCGTCCTGGTAGCCCGTCATGGCCGTGGCCCACGCCTGATTGGTCAGGTCGTAGAGCTGCGTGACGGGCAGCTGTCCCGGGGCGGAGGCGGGCTGCGGGCTGTAGAAGCCGGCGAAGGCCTGCTGATTGGCCGAGGCGGCGTCGGCGGGCCGGTAGCCGTTCTTGGGCGCGTAGGACGTGACCGCCATGGTCTTGGCCTTGATCCTGGCCATGATGGGCTTCCCCTTGAACACCTTGACCTCCTCGCGCAGGTACTTGTACGCCTGATCGGAGGACGGGGGCGGGGGTACACACACAACAGCGTCAGTCACACTCGTCTGACAGCCAAGTCTGCACTTGTTTAAAAGCAGGCAGGAGAACTAAATTGTGGCTTATTTCGGGGCGTTTATTGCACATCAAACATTTTGTGAATTCTCCGTGAAATGAAATCACTGCTGATGCTGGAAATGTGAACACTGTGTGTGATAGTCTGGATATGAACACAGCCGTGATTCGAACGGTGGATCTGAATTCTGCGATGGGATCCACGGGTCTGGTCTCAGGTCAGCGCTCGCCCTGCAGCGAGAGGTTTGAGGTCTGTAGAGAGAGGCGGGGTTTACCTGCTGGGCCTCGGCCTCCGTCTGGAAGGTGATGAACCAGTTGTCGTTCCTCACAAACTCACAGCTCAGGAACTTGGGCTGGTCGGCCCCAGCGAACAGGGCCTCCACCTCCTGTAGACACCATCAGATAAACCCCACAGAGAAACCCCACAGAGAAACACCGTTAGGACTAATAAACACTAAGGACCAGACAAACCCCCGGCAGGACAGAGGAACACCGTCAGATAAACACCGTCAGGACCACAAAATAACACCGTCAGGACAGATGAACACCGTCAGATAAACCCGTCAGGAACACAAATAAACACCGTCAGGACAGATGAACATCGTCAGATAAACCCGTCAGGAACACAAATAAACACCGTCAGATAAACACCGTCAGGACAGATGAACACCGTCAGATAAACACCGTCAGGACAGATAAACACCGTCAGGACAGATAAACACCGTCAGGACAGATAAACACCGTCAGATAAACACCGTCAGGACAGATAAACACCGTCAGGACAGATGAACACCGTCAGATAAACACCGTCAGCCCCAGGGACAAACTGGCGATCCCACCTGGTCCAAGACCATCTGTGGCTCACAACGTTTCCTCCTTCAGTGTGTTGCACACGTTCTCATTGGCCTGTTGGATTGTCTAGAACAAGGCTCGAGGATCGTGCGTGCCAGGAAACAGGAAGCGCGTGTCCGTACCTCGGGGGAGGTGGTGTCGGGGATCTCGCGCAGGATGACCACGCAGCGACACTGGCTGGGGCGGACCTTCTGACCACAGGGGGCCAACTGCACCTGGGGCAGGGCTGGGGGAGGAGGGGGGAGAGAGGAGAGGGGAGGAGGAGGAGAATCCAAGAACATTAAAGTGTAGCCTATAGCAGTTCACGACCGAGGGGCGTAATGCTCAGAGGGTGTGCATTGTGTACTACAATCGGGTTTGGAGACGGCAGTTTTTGAAAGCAAAGTGGCGGGCTTGAATCTTCGACAATTCCCTTTTTCAATCTTCTTGTTGACATTAGCACGTCTTATCTCGTCCACTCAATTCAAAACCTCCCAGAAATGAGGTTCCTCTGCGCTCACATTTCAGGGTCTCCTCGATGAGGCTCTGGTCGGTGGTGACGGTCTTGATGAGGTCCAGGCTGGCCAGCGTGCTGATGGGCAGGTACTGGTCGCTGTCCATCTGGGACACCAGGTACAGGTCGTTGGCCAGGTACTCCCTGGGGACAGGTGGGAGACAACCGGCCAATCAGAGCACCGATCCCGCCTCCCCCAACAGGAGACAGCCGGCCAATCAGAGCACCGATCCCGCCACTGAGGGCACTGATCCCGCCTCCCTTTACCGGAGACAACCGGCCAATGAGAGCACTGATCCCGCCTCCCTCACAGGAGACAACCGGCCAATCGGAGCACTGATTCCGCCAACGACAGTTTGACCGTCGAATGCTCCAAAACTTGGGCGTAAGCAACACCTACCGGGTCAGACAGGACTCCAGCAGGCACCTCAGCTGCTGCTTGACGTCGTCTGGAATCACAGAAGAGCGTTTAGTTTCAACTGAGCAGTGGAAACCATTAACCATGGGTCAGGACTCCCAGAGGAGCCGGCCTGATGGAACAGGAAGGGGGTCGGGTACCGGAGGCCGGGGCGCTGTCGGGCTCCCCGTTGACCGGGGGGGGCCCCGTGGGGAGGGTCACCGTGGCGAGGGGCCCCGTGGGGAGGGTCACCGTGGCGAGGGGCCCCGTGGGGAGGGCCTGGTACTCCAGGATGCTGGGGTCCGCCTCCGCCAGGCCCAGGTCCTCCATGCTGTAGGCCGCCTCGTACTCTGTAGACGGGAGGCCAGGGAGGCAAGGTCAGAGGTCAGAGGTCAGAGGTCAGGGGAGCCGGCGCCACACCTCAGGCCAGGGTAGAGCTAGAGCCACCAGATCCAGAATAATCTAGAGCCAGAGGCACCCGATCCAGAACAGGCTAGAGCAACCAGATCCAGAACAATCCAGAGCTAGAGGAACCAGATCCCAAACTATCCAGAGGTAGAGGAACCAGATCCATACCAATCTAGAGCTAGAGCATCCAGATCCCCGCCTGATCCAGAACAATCTAGAGCAAACCGATCCAGAACAATCTAGAAGAACCAGATCCAGAAAAAACTACAGCAAGAGGACCAGATACAGAAAATATCTAGCTCTACACCAATCTAGAGCTAGAGGACCAGATACAGAAAATATACAGCTAGAGAAACCAGGTCCAGAACAATCTAGAGCTAGAGAGACCAGATCCACACCTTAGAAAAGACTAGGGCAAGAAAAAACAGATCTAGACTACAAACCGTGTTCAATAAAAACACAATCGCAGAACACTTTTGACGACGAAACAACTGCAGACAAAAAAGGGCAACACCGAGAAATCCTGCAGGCGTCGACCTTCTACAAATGGCTACTATACACTAGGGCTTTGACTCCGAACTTCGTTATTCGAATATAATTCGAATGTCAAAAAATAAATCAAAATTCTAACGAATATTAGGCAGCCCATAATATTCAAACCTGTTAAGGGCAGGCCAAGAGGGAGAGACGTCGGAGAACCCGACGCAGTCTATTCATGATATTGTAATGAGCATGGAAGAGGCAGTGAATGAAGTATTGATTAGACGATAGCGATTTAGCGATTTATTAGAAACCTAATAAACCGTTGGAACACGCAGGACCGGTTACCATAGCAACGCGGTAAACAAACCTCGCGCAGCCCAATCCAGATCTTACTGAAGGCATTTAATGGTCAAAATATTATTAATAAATATTAGAATATATTCGAATATTAATATTAATAAACAAACAAACTTCGAATATGATTTTTGGGCAAAAGTCAAAGCCCTGCTATACATACAGACGGGATACTACCAAAGACATCCAGCGTCACCTACCCTCAGGGCGGAGCAGGCCGTCGGCGTGGTCCAGCCAGGACATCTGGTCCTGGGGGAAGCCGGGGTCGGGGTCGGCCAGGCCGAAGGTCTGGTCCGTCCACACCTCTGCGTTGGGGTTCAGTCCGGCGGCGAGCTCCTGGATCGCCAGACAACAGGGGGTTAATGTGGAGGAACGTCTGGTCTCCAGAAGGAGACGAACTCTTTGGTATTTTGCAGCATTTACTTTATTCTGAAAGCACTCTGTCGAGTGCTTTCAGAATAAAGTAAATGCCGCAAAATACAAAGTTAATCTCTTTCTGGATCCTCCTTCATCCCCTCCTTCATCTCCTTCTGAAAGCACTTCTTCGAATGCTTTCAGAATAAAGTAAATGCCGCAAAATACAAAGTTCATCTCTTTCGGGGTCCTCTTTCATCGCCTCCTTCATCTCCTTCTGAAAGCACTCCTTTGAATGCTTTCAGAATAAAGTTAATGATGCAAAATATCAAATGAAAACTCAGTAATGTTGGATGAATGAAAATGTTTCATCATACGTCACCGTCTGTTTAGACTGAAAACAATTCTAGAATACCGAGGTAAATGTTACGCCAGTATCTTAAAGTACACAAATGACACATAAAACATAAAGTCAGTCTTGCACCGAACAGAATAATTCATACGCCAACCATAAATGTCACGGGAGCCTCTTCATGTCGGATCTGTTCAGTCTGGGACCCGAATCAAGTGAAACAAAATAACTCTTAAAAACGTGGAGACGCCAAGACACACGACAACAAATCATAAACACCTCACCGCATCTCAAGTTATGACACACAACCTTTTCCTACTGCTGCAGCCAAACTCAGCTTACCCTTTAATAAGACGCCAAAACAGACCCCTACATTTACATTTAGTAAGGATGTTGATAGAACCTCGTGCCAAGCACTAACAATCGCTAGGTTAACCCATTCCCTGTACACAACACAGATAGCTAGGATAAGATGCTACATGATGCCAAGTACTATTTTGAATTGCCAGGACGTACTACTTAAAATAAGTGGGTAAGAGGGGTGGGAGGGGGTGGCTAGTTTTATGAGTCTCGGTGAACTCTGAACAAGTGAGTGACACCCAGACACACACACATCCCAAACTCAGACACACATACACACATCCCAAACTGGAACACACACATCCAATACTCACACACACACATCCCAAACTCTGACACACACACACACATACACACACACACATCCCAAACTCACACACACACACACGACTACACACACACATACACACCACACACACTTACGGGCGGGGGGTACTGCGTGTGCCAGTCCCAGAGGCAGGACCCCTGGGGCATCAGGGTGCTGTAGGGGTACGCCCCCAGCATGGCCATGGAGGGCTGCAGCTCCGTCACCGCCACGGGGACGAGCTCCGGCTCGCCGCCGGCCCCGCCCAGCCCGCAGGGGGAGTCCCCGTCGGCCACGCCCGAGGCCCACCCGCCCCCGCCCCCGGGGCCCAGCTTCAGCCAGGGGTCCGGGTAGAGGCGGGGCCTTCCGGCGTTCAGGGGGGAGGAGGGGGAGGAGGGGTCGGCGTCCTCGGCCAGCAGCACCGACACCATCTCCCTCATGCCCCCCTCCCCCTCTGCGTCCTCGCCGCTACCAGGGAAACCCCGCCCCGCCGCCGCCGGCAGGAAGTGGATCTCGTAGGACGGCGTGGAGGCGTAGGCGTCGACCTGCGTCGGGTCCACCTGCGGCAGGAGGCTCCCGTCCTCTGGGGTCGGGAAGGCGTCGTCGTGGCGACGGAAGGCGTTTCCGTCGTCGTGGCGACGGAAGGCGTCGCCGTTGTAGCCGACGTACAGGCCGCCGTCGCCGGCGCCGTTGCCCTGGGCGACGCAGAAGCGGTGCTCCGCCGCCATGTCCAGGAAGCCCGAGTCGGGGGGGGTCTCGGAGAACACAGGCTCCGCCCCCTGGCCGTACGGGCCCGCGGGCCCCTCCCCCCCGCCGCTGCTCTCCGACGGGGCGCTGCGGCGCGGCGTGAAGACGAACGCCTCGGCCGTCATGAGGGTCACGGGGCCGCTCTCCGCCTCGGGGGTCTGGGGCCCCTGAGAGAGCACCTCTTCCGCCACCCCGGGTCCGGGTCCGGGGTCTGGGACACTCACCGGACCCCCGGCGGCGGTGGCGGCGGCGGTGGCGGCGGCGGCAGGTGCCGCCGGCTCCACCTCCGTCCTCTCCTGCTCCTTCAGGCCCGGCTCCTGATGCTCCGCCCCCGTGGGGGTCAGCTGACCTCTGGCTCCGCCCTCGGATGGCTCAACGTCCGTCTTCAAGCCCAGACCGGCGTCGACCAGTCCCAACGCCGTCTGGGGGGCGGGGGGTGGAGGGGGCGGGACGGTGGAGCACCCCGTCGTATCAAGGGGTGCGGCGGGGCCCCCGTCTCTCACGTGACCGTCGAGGGCCTCACGCTCCTCGGGCCACGCCTCTTCCTTCCCGCCGTCTTCCTCCCACGGCGATCTGGATTCGGAGTTCGCGCACGGGGCCGGCGGCGTCGGATCCGGAACGCCGGCCGTTTCGGGAACCTCCCGTCCGCTTTCCGGCGCCGGTTCACCGGCGGCTTCCTCTTTGTCATCGGCGGCCGAACCGACGGCGGCGGCGGTCTCCGCGCGGCCTTCGGTGCCGACCAGCCGTCCGTCCATCTCGTCGGGCCCCCCCTCGTCCCCGTCCAGGGAGCCGATCCCGTCGGCGGAGCCCCAGCCCAGGCTGGGCTGGGGCGGGGTCGGGTGGTCCCGGGAACCGTGGCGGCGGGACAGCGGCGAGGGGTCTGCGTAGCTGAGGCACGTGGTCTGCGTGGCGACGGGGAGCGAGGACGCCACCGAGGTGGACGCGGACGACACCTCGGTCAGGGTGGTCTCCGGCGTGCTGCCCAGGCTGTCTTCGTCGTCGTCGTCGTCGTCGTCGTCGTCGTCGTCGTCATCTCCGTGGCGACCACCGAGGGGGCTGACGGAAGTGGCCTGGTTGGTCTGAGGCGAGCCGTGCCCCTCTTCCTCTTCCTCTACCTCCTCCTCCTCCTCCTCCTCCTCCTCCTCTTGAGGAGCAGCGAGTGGCTTCGGGCGCTCCTGCTCTAAGGCGCCCTCCTCCTCATCGGCGTCGCTCTCGGCGTCCGAGGACGGGGCGGAGCGGTCCGAGCTGTCGGGGGTCTCGGGGAGGTGGTGGGGGCTCAGGGGCCTCCGCTCCTCCGGGCAGGGGGCCGGGGAGGCGGGCCTTTCCTGCCGCTCCCGGCGCTGGACCGGCGTTCCGTCTGAAGGACCGGAAGCTTCCGGATTCTCGTACGAGGGCTCTTCACACACGCGCACCACCTCCTCCTCCTCCTCCTCCTCCTCCTCCTCCACTAGCACCTCCTCCACCAACACACACTCCTTCTCCGCCTTCACACACCCGTGGTCGTCGGGGCGCGGCCGTTGCCCCCGGGAACGGGGGGAATGCGGGGGCACCGCAACCTCCAGGATGTCCGGCGTGTCCTCGGCCCGCTCCTCCTCCTCCCCCTCCGACCCGGTCGACGGGGGCCGGCTCCCCCCGGTGTCGCCGCCGTCCCGGGACGGGGGTTTGGGGTCCGGGGGACCGCCGCCGCGGTGTCCGCTGGAGGCGGGCAGCAGGTCCGGCAGGGGGTCTCCGACCTGCGGGGAGACAACAGGGAGCGGGGGTGAGACGGGGGGCTGCGGGGGGGAGGGCACAGTAACAACAGGGTGGGGGGCGGTGTGGGGGCCGAGCCGGGCGGGGGGCCGGGGGTCCGCGGGTGCGGCGGGGCGTGCCTTTATCTCCTCGTCTATTTCGGCCACGGACTCGGCGGCGTGCAGCTTCGCGGACGCGGCCGCGGCGGGCGCTATGTCGGGCGGGGCGGCTGTGCTCTCGTCAGCTGCCCGGGGCCCGGGGCCCCGCGGGCCCTCGGCCTCGTGGCCCCGCGGGCCCTCGGCCTCGTGGCCCCGCGGGCCCTCGGCCTCGTGGCCCCGCGGGCCCTCGGCCTCGTGGCCCAGGTCCTCGGCGCTGATGGAGCAGATGCTGTAGAAGCTCTGCGTCCGCGCCACGAAGCCCTGGCCCAGCGTCGCCGTGACGATGCACTCCTCCTCCTCCTCCTCCTCCTCTTCCTCCTCGGGGGCGGGCCGCTTCTCCCGCCAGGCGCTGACCAGCGGCGGCAGCGGAGTGGCCGCCGCCACCACGGGGTCCGCCCCTCCGCCGCCGACGGGGGTCGCCGCCGTCCCGGCCGGGCCCCAGCCCCCGGGCCCCCGCTGCCCTCCGGGGCCCTCGGGGAGTCGCCTGAACCAGGACGCCCTCACGGCCGCGTTGTCCTTGACCTTCTGCTTGAGGGGGGGCGGGGCCTGGCCCGGGGGCCCGACGTGGGGGCCGGCGCCGACCTCGTCGGCGTGCGCGGGGGCCCGCTGCCGGCCCTGCTCCTGCCCCCCCGCGGTGAGTACCTCCAGCACGGCGGGGCCGCCGACACCACCCCGGCCGCCCTTCCCGAGTGTCCCTCTCAGCGGGGGGCCCTTCTCCTTCTCCTGCTCCTTGGGGCCCGTCTCTCCCTTCCCTCCCCCCGGGGGCCTCTTCTCCCCGGCGTGGCTCCACTCCGAGGCCAGGCACACGTGCTGGGCCAGGGCCGAGCAGGGGGCCCGGTCGCGCTCCGTCACGGGGGTCAGGCTGTCGGGCCGCGGGGCCGACAGCAGCCCGGTGCGCTCGCCGCTCCGGGGTCCCGGCAGCAGCTCCTTGCTGAAGCAGCAGCCCATGCTGCTCTGGTGGGGGTCCTGTCTGGGGTGGTCCTTGTTGTGGTGGTGGTGGTGTTGGTCCTGTCAGGGGTGGGATGGGGTGTGGGGGGGGGGGGTGCGACCGGAACCGGCACCGCGCTCGACACCGACGGTAACGCTAGGCGACCACGCCGCTCTGTCTACGGGACGTCCTGAGGCAGCGTGGGTCGGCTCCTCTCGGCCGTACGCAGCAGAGAGAGAAAATGAATGCCGGCTCTCCCCCCGGCCGAAGAGCCCCCTCCCCTGCCCCAGAATAGACCCTGGGAGGGGACTCACATGGCCCTGCCACTCAACCGCCCGCCGTGTGTGCGCGTGGGTGGCCATGTGTGTTTGCGTCCGTGTGTGTGTGTGTTTTGCAGTGTGTGTGTGTGTGTGCGTGCGTGGCCATGTGTGTGTTTGTGTGGCCATGTGTACATGTGTACATGTGTGTGTGTGTGTGGGGGAGGCCATGTGTTTTTGTGTGTGTGTGTGTTTGTGCGTGGCAATGTGGCTCTGTGCGTGTGCATGTGTGTGTGTCCAAGTTTGGCAAGAGCACTTTATGTGCGGGTCAGCATGTGGCATCTGCCGTCCACCAATCAGAAGCCCCGATGCTGCAGTCTGCAGACTCCGCCCCCTTACTGGTATGCGTGACACCCTACCCCGAACCGTTCCTCCCCCCATACGGACAGATTTCCCTTACATTAGTTCTGCTACAGTCACTTCCATTACACACCCTCTCTCACTCTCTCTCTCTCTCTCCTTTATTAAACCCCCTCCCTCCTCTATTGTTAAACCCCCCTATTCTCTCTCCCTCCCCTCACTCTCTGTCTCCCTCCCCTCACTCTCTGTCTGTCTCCCTCCCTCCCCTCACTCTCTGTCTCCCTCCCTCCCTCCCCTCCCTCCCCTCACTCCCTCCCTCCCTCCCTCCCTCCCTCCCTCCCTCCCTGTCTGTCTGTCTCTCTCTCCCCTCCCTCCCTCCCTCCCTGTCTGTCTGTCTGTCTCTCTGTCTGTCTGTTTGTCTCTCTCTCTGTCTCTCCATCTCTCTCTCTGTCTGTCACTCTGCCTGTCTGTCTGTCCTCCCTCTCCGTCTCTCTGTCTGTCCGTCCGTCCGTCTGTCTCTCCCCTCCCTCTCTCTCTCGGTGTCTCTCTGTTTCTCTCTGTATCAGGCATGCCTAAACAGTGAGTCTAACCACTAAACTGGGCCACTGGACACCACCCACACCCACACCCAGACCCCCACACATACACCCCCCACCCCAACACCCCACCCCACCCACACACACTCACAAAGAACTTGAATGCGTGTGCATGTCAGACATTTCAAGCACTCACAGCAAAGTCGAGGGGCCAATGGGAGCGAGTCCCTCAACCCAAGGGGTTCAGGGGTTAATCCCGGTCCAGACCCGGGGTCACCTCTCCCCCTCTCCCCCTCTCCCCCCCTACACCTCGTTCAGGACCCAGGGTTCAAAGGGGTCGCCACCGCCATGCTGGCGACACCCCCTCCCTCGGCTGACATCGTCGCTACGCTTTGAGCGTAAGTAGGCGGGGCGGGGGGGGGGGGGGGGTCCCACAGAGACAACGATGCTAAGGGTCCCACCGCGGGCGGGCTAGCAGGTTAGCGTTACCTGGAGGTAGCGCTCTGGTCGCTGAGGGGCTTGGGACTGCAGGTCGCTGGGGGCCAGCGGGCGGCGCTCGGACGTCATTGGGCGGTCTGAGGCGGGGGGCTCCTCTGTCGACGACGACTCCACGGGTTGACTGACAAGTGAAGGGACGAAGGGGGGCAAACTCCAGGGAGAGAGACGAGAGCTGGGGGGGGGGGGGGGGGGGGGGGAGAGGGGAGAGATGAGTATAAAGACCTCGAAAATAAATCAACATACATTTTCATAGCCAGTCATCATGAAGATCGATATCACATTATTCCAGCCTTTAGCCCTGACATAGGACCGTCATTAACCTGAGAGCCCAACCTGCTGACGCATAAACGGCACACCAGGCTTCACGGTTTGTTTGTTGTTGGACGAGTTGCATGTCGTAATGCGAGGCCTAGTTAGACAGTTAGAGTTAAGGCCTACACTACACTCTGGGCCCCGAACCCAGCGCCAAGTAGGCGACACGGCGTTTAACCCCGACCCATGCACTACGCAGTTAAACTTATTTGCATGCTTTGCATTTTTCCAACGCACGGTTTTGACTGTTATCAAGACGCTGTTATCAACACGCTGTTATCGACATGCTTCTGGTTACCAGCGGAGGGTCAGTCGCACTGTGCGCCTTCTGACGACGACCCAGGCTGGTTGATATCCACATAAACACACGTCTAGCCCACCTTTCTGTAGGCTAACGTTAGGTCGGTAACCCATCAACACCACGACGGCCTGCAGACGTAACACAACGCACCGCCAGTTCGTTGGGCGCGGAAAGAAGGTGTTTCAGGCCAACGATAGCCTAAATATTGCGTCTGACGTTAGCTTGAAATTGCTTCCCTGTTACAGGGATAAGTCAAATTAATTTTAAACCTCGTTATTAAGAATCGCAGCAGATGTCATGAGGAGCAGATCGGGAGCAGTGGAGTCAAGTGCGTTTAAACAGGGAGGGTTTAGAAGTCAACGAGACCCAGCGCGGAGAAAAAGTTAAAGTGTGATGACGGTACTGTTATGTTTCCTAACACACGTCCATGTTAAAGAAACCACCGGTAACACAGTCTAACCTAACCCGGACGAAATGCGCGTTACCTCCAGCAGCAGCTTTTAGACCAGCCAACACGACGGGGGGTTAATGTTGAACTAAAGTTAATGCAGGTGTCAATACTAACAACCAGCCTAAACTAAAACTTCTGCAGGGCACAGAGACGAGTCACGGGAACGAACAAACAGAGACGAGTCGCAAAACAAACCAACAACCGCCCCACGGCGCGGTGCGGAAGAGCCTCGGAAAAACAACGCAGGAACTCAACGACAACGTTAACTTTGACGCGCCTGTTGCCATAATAATAATAATGCGGTTAAACGACATGGCAACGTGGTTAAGGTGGTTCCATATGGAACCTGCGGGCTGATAGAGCCTTGTTTTGGGAGAAAAGTTACTGTCAACTCTTGGAAAGCGGGGTAGTCGATGATTCC
>NC_082404.1:17317388-17397388 GCF_031168955.1 Gadus macrocephalus
GAGAATTCCCCACGTCCCAGCATGCAGCCGGACGCTCCCTGATGGAGGGGGGAGGTTTGGAGAGCGCTGGCTAAACTGGGAGATGGTCGGAGGTTGAGCTCGCGGGTCAGAGAGGCTTCTCCTGTTGGTCTGAGAGGAGGCCTCGTGAATCACAGCCCGGTCCAGTGGTGGGAGATGGGGGACGTAGAGGAGAGGGTCTGTGTTCGTCCCAATCTGGATCCTATCAGTTCATTTTGGATTTCCAAAGGGCGTCACCAAAATACCTCTGGTTGCAATTGGATAGGCCCTCAACCAATCATAGCAGGGAATCGGATGACGCCGCACCGATCGACGAAAAACCGGCATCTTTCGTCTCAACAAAAGCTCTTTGTTCTTCTTTGAGCGAAGATACACCGTGAATACTGTCTGCCTAGCGTAAGCGTGGTGGGGGGGGGGGGGGGGTGTACAAGGTCAGGTGTGCTTCATTTACATCCCACTCGCGCGCTGCTCTCCGTGCGGCCTCCGCACCACATGCTGTGACGTCCGACGCAGGCCGGAGGGTGAAGTGAACCGCGACCCGGGGGTCGGGAAGAACGGCCGAGCCTCGATGGCGTCGTAGACAAACAGCACGGTCAACCGGGGTAGCAACTCCAGAACCGCTGAACAGGTAAGTACACAGGTGTGTTGACTTACCTGTTCAGCGGGCTACCTCTGTTATCCGACAAAGACGTCGTGTGTGTGATGAGTCAGAGGAGCGAGGTTGGGGGCGAAATGATTTTTGATCGGATGTCCCGTCTCCATGGAGACCCTCCTGGACTTAACCAATGGATCTTTCAGTGACCAATCCCAGAGCACATCGAGTATAGAACAAGCTCAAAATAAAATTGACTTATTTTAAGTACGATGACCACTTTAGGGTCTCAAAGGGCTTATGAGACCCTGCTGACCCTTAGTGTGCGTGTGTGTGTGTGTGTGTGTGTGTGTGTGTGTGTGTGTGTGTGTGTGTGTGTGTGTGTGCGTGTGTGTGTGTGTGTGTGTGTGTGTGTGTGTGTGTGTGTGTGTGTGTGTGTGTGTGTGTGTGTGTGTGTGTGTGCGTGTGTGTGTGTGTGTGTGTGTGTGTGGTTTGTGATTTTGCGAGAGAGCTGTGAGCAAGTGGCAAGAATAATCTAGTAGCCGGGTGCTTGACGGACAATAGGTTATCTTCGAGCACCCTAGCTTCTAGATGTGTGTGTAAGGTTGCACACACATACATTTGCACAAAACACTCCCAGACACACACACACACGCACACACACACACACGCAAAACACACGGCTTTGAAGCACACAATGCCAATACATTAGGCTGGCATGTTTGGATTTACGGCGTGGTGATTGATGGGGAGAGCGTTCTCTGTGTTTGCCTCTCAGGGTCTGGTGGTCGCCATACTCTACTGCTTCCTGAACAGTGAGGTAAGCCACCCACACACACACAGGAACAGACGTACGCACACACACAAGTAGGCATGCGCACACACACACGAGTTGGCATGCACGCTCAAGCAGGCATGTATACAGACACTCCTGCGCACGCGCACACACGTGCACACACCGTAGATAAAATATAAGGTACACATGGACCCATATGGATACACACGTACAAAAGACACATAAAAACGCACAGAGGCACACAATGAGTGTGTATATGCCCACATGTTGTGTATTTCTGTACACAAACACACAGACACACACACACACACACACACACACACACACACACACACGCACACACACACACACACACACACACACACACATACATACATACATACATACATACATACATACATACATAGAGACATAAATACACACATTCACGCACCCAACTGGCGACCTTCCAGTTTGTTCTCAGGCTCGACCAACACATCAGAGCTTCCTTCCATTGTTGGAATGAATGAGATATGAGTTCTATACGGCTCACAACCCACACACTGCTTTGATGTTCCCGGTGGAATTCATTCAGCCTTTTGAGACCAGTTTCATCAAAGCTTCAAAAAAAGCAACACAATTACAGGTAATGTTGAACGACTAAGTGTATAGGAATCCACTTTGTCGATGTGTTTCTCTATGCATGTGTGTGTGTGTGTGTGTGTGTGCCTGCATACATGTGTGTGTGTGTGTGTGTGTGTGTGTGTGTGTGTGTGTGTATCTGTGTGTGTGTGTGTGTGTGTGTGTGTGTGTGTGTGTGTGTGTGTGTGTGTGTGTGTGTGTGTGTGCCTGCATACATGTGTGTGTGTGTGTGTGTGTGTGTGTGTGTGTGTGTGTGTGTGTGTGTGTGTGTGTGTGTGTATCTTTGTGTGTGTGTGTGTGTGTGTGTGTGTGTGTGTGTATCTTTGTGTGTGTATCTTTGTGTGTGTGTGTGTGTGTGTGTGTGTGTGTGTGTGTGTGTGTGTGTGTGTGTGTGTGTGTATCTTTGTGTGTGTATCTTTGTGTGTGTGTGTGTGTGTGTGTGTGTGTGTGTGTGTGTGTGTGTGTGTGTGTGTGTGTGTGTGTGTGTGTGTGTGTGTGTGTGTGTGTGTGTGTGTGTGCAGGTCCAGAGCGAGCTGAAGAGGAAGTGGCGGACCCTGTCTCTGAAGCGCTACGCGGGGCGGGACTCCCGCCTCCGCACCACGTCGGCCAGCCGGAACGGGGGGGACCCCTCGGCCCCCCTGGCCCGCAACACCCGGGCCCAGTCCATCCTACAGACTGAGACCACCATGCTCTGAGGCCCCGCCCCACCAGGAAGTAAACAGGAAGCGGCCACCGGCTCTTCCCGCCCAAACCAGGAAGCACATAAAAACCTAGCTGCTCGCGCCGCTGCCACCCAGCCAGGAAGTTAACAGGAAGTGGACGCCGGCTCCATGATCTTGACTGGGAAGTAAACAGGAAGTAGCTGATGGCTCCGCCGCCCTCCACAGAGCCATTGTAATCCAATCGTCGTCAGACGTTCCCCTCATGTCTGAAGAGAACACTGAGGTTCATTTGAACGAAGAGGGGTGCCAAGCTCCTTAAACTCATGAAGACTTTACAAACGGGGAAGTGTGAGCGTATTGACAGGATGTTGTTGTTTTTGTTTTTGGTCATGAACGTTGGCTGAAGATGCAGTTATTCATGGGACGACCAGCAGAGGAGCTGAGAGGAGCTCAGAGGTTCAGAGTCTTTGTCCCCACTCACCGCTTCATTCAGCTCTTCAGAGGACCCCAGAGACTAGAGATACCCCGATGGTGACCCAAGTTTCCCCCATCTCTCTGCTCATGTGCCAGGAGATGAATGGTACAACAAGGGACCAACAGAGATGGAGTCACACTGATATCCTTTCAGTGACTTGTCGTTCTGTTTTGTGCAAAGTTGTGGATATGTGTTGGTGCTAAAGTGTTGTAACCTATCAACAAGTAATTCAACAGTATACCGACATCTTCATTATACTTGTGTAAAACAGTCCCATTCCGCAGATGAAAACATTTAAATAAAGCATTAAGCTGGTGACATTGTGCAGATATAGCACAAGTTCTAGTTAAAAGGAAACTTGTAGCATTTTTCCTGTGCCATTAGTTTGTTTAAACCCCGCCCCTTCTCTGTGATTGGTGCATTTATTTTGATTGTGATTGGTTGGAGGTGAGTAAAATGCATCCTGTTCTGGTAGGCAGCATGGATGTACGGATAAAATGGCTGACAAAGGGATTCTTAAAAAGTGAGTATTATATTAAAGATGGACTTATGTACACAGAACAAAACTTGTTTATGATATGATGTTGTTAATTATTTGTAGTATTTGTTGACGTATTGCATATGTTGTATTAGCTGGCATAAAGATTGTGTATATAAAGGCCAAATGGACTGGAGTTGATGGAATCTTTTCTCACAGTGGTAGAGGTGCTTTCCTTTCCATGGATTCTCTTCTCTTGTGTTTTCAGATTTACATTTCAAAAAGATTTACATTGGTTTGCTTTGTATTTTTTGTTTGTTTGAGTACCCCCTGCAGTTTTCCAAAATACCCCTGGCCGTACGCGCAGCGTAACCCCATTTCAGAACCGTTGGATCAGAGGGAAGTTGCTGGGGTTCAATCATGAAATAATGAAGATGGAGAGTCAGGCTACAGAATAGGACATATTTTATTTAGATTCAAACACACTAATAAATAGCTAATTAACAAATGGCTAGAACCTTTAACAAATCCAGTGAAAAGATCCAGTGACAAATCCTTACCGAAAACCAGCTATACAACATCGTCACAAAATGTGCAAACATTGATAAATACAATTCATGAATAAATATGACTATTGAATATTATCTATCTTTTTAAATACATTTAAATGTCGAAAAATATTATCATAATTTAATAAATAACCTCTTTCAGGTTGAATGCTTGTATATCTGGACTACTCTAGCTTAACTGAAAACAACTCTAGCAGTTCATTGTTTTCCTCTCTAAGTATCTGGTGAGCAATCTTGAAGCTCATTGGCCGGCGCTGAATAAGAAGCATTTCTATTGGACGGTATAATGCGTTGAGGGCGTGGTGCCGGTGGTTCCGTCCAATGGTGGAGCAGAGGAGCCGGAGGTGATGACCTTCAGGAGGGAGGTGGGGGAGGAAGGTGACGGGGGAGAGGAGCTGTGGGTGGGAGGGGTGGAGGTGGAGGTGATGAGGAGGGAGGGGGTGGAGGAAGGTGACGGGGGAGAGGAGCTGTGGGTGGGAGGGGCAGTGGAGGGAGGGGTGGAGGTGATGAGGAGGGAGGGGGTGGAGGAAGGTGACGGGGGAGAGGAGCTGTGGGTGGGAGGGGTGGAGGTGGAGGTGATGAGGAGGGAGCGGGTGGAGGAAGGTGACGGGGGAGAGGAGCTGTGGGTGGGAGGGGTGGAGGTGGAGGTGATGAGGAGGGAGCGGGTGGAGGCCAATGCTGCTCTTTTTTGCCTCCTGTGAAACACGAGCACAGAGACATGGATTTTAGTTTTTCATAAACTGTGCGTGAATGAATCCATGAGGGTGAATGAGTGAGGGACACTTACCTAAGCTGCATGACCTTCCTCATCACCCAGCGCTCATCAAATTTGCTGCAGTAGAAATCACCGCTCTCTGTTTGGAAACTACACAAAAACACAGAGACGAACAGTTAATAGTCTGAGCCATGGATGACGCCCTATATGAGGTTAACACACACGTTCAAACGAAGACACGCGTTCAAACAAAGACACGCATCCTATCACGTTCAAAGGAAGAGATGCTTCATTCAACATGGCACTGTTCACTTACATGATGGCATTGACGCAGTGATTGCTTCTCTGTTGCACCATGTAGTCCACGATGGTTTCAGTGATCTCCCGTCTGCTCACCTTGGTGCAGCATTCAGAGAACTTCTCAACTGCAGAGAGAAAGAGAAAGTTAGTTCTGTTTTGGTGCTCCACGTTGTTCGATGGCAGTGTGTCTGCGTGGCGTCCCCTCAGAACCCAGGTCCCCGTCGGCCCCATCCTCCCCTCACCTGCAGATCCTTGTCCGGTCAGAGCGACCACCACAGCCAGCAGCAGCAGGCTCTTCATCACGGGGCCACAGGTCGTCATCTTCACTGGTTCTGATTGGCTGCTGCTAATGAGAAGTTTAATCAAGAAATAGACAGGGGGGCGGCAGATAAGATCTGGTGTAAATGCTCTTCTACAGTTAAACAAGTGGACTGCCCTCTCCCAGCAGGACAGGGATATTTATATTCGAAAAAGCAGAAGTTCTCTCGCTCTCTGTCTCTCTGTCACTCTGTCTCTTTCTCTCTTTCTCTCTCTCTCTCTTTCTCTCTCTCTTAATTCCCCTTATTTCTTCATTCATGATGAATTCGCAACAGTTAGCACTTTACACATAGTGATATATTTACAATCTGTCTATCAATAGGTCTACATTTACATCTATCTCTCTATTCATTCTAACTATAAATCTACCTCGAACATGTCCTGTCTGGAATCTCATTTGATTGCATATAAGTTTAAACAAATAGTAGAAATCTAATTAATTATCAAAGACTTTGAATAAAATCAGAAATGGAAAGTGTATCGGCTCATGTAGGTGTTTCGAATATGAATTACTCAAAATCAAGTATGTTTCAGTAAGGTGTGTAGTGTGCGGATTGAATGAGCTGAGTCACATACTCCTGTGACACAGCACAATGTCAGCTGCTGGACCCCGCCTGACACCTTGTGATCGATTTGTAACGTTTCCAGGAAATGGTTTGCTCACTCTTACTTGATACCTCATTGCACGACATTGAACTGCAATGGAAATTAAGTTGTGTGATAATACAGCACGCTTTACAGAATAGGACACATAGGGAGTTTCCATTACAAGCAGTCGCCTACTTTTTTCTTGCGTAGAATCAGAATAAACCGGGTTGTGTCCATCTGATCAAATGGTTCTAAAAATAATTCTAGATAAATATGAGTTCACTAGATTCAGACCGGGAAACACCAGGTCTACCAACCCATCTAATTAGCTACCTAAAGCTAACTTTAAAGGCATCCAGTGAAACCTTCGAGGCTTAAAAATAAACATTCAATTTCTAGTCTTTTTTACACGTAAGTTTCAATAACTCCATACCATTACATACCGACATTTAAGCAGCAAAGATGAGACGTCGTTGTGTGGTGAGAACTGATACAAAATCGATAACAACAATGCCGCCATTTTCTTTATTTTTTGTAACCTACAATAAATAAAGCAGGCTTCCAGTCAATGGAAAAATGGCTTCTCCCCACCGGCGATTGTTGTTGTTTACGATTTTCTATCAGTTCTCACCACACAACGACGTCTCATCTTTGCTCCTTGAATGTCGATATGTAATGGTATGGAGTTATTGAAACTTACTACGTGTAAAAAAGACTAGAAATTGAATGTTTATTTTTCATTGAATGTTTACATAAAGTTGCACTGGGTGCCTTTAAACATACCCTAACTAACTTATGAATGAAGTTGTATCTATCAATTGCACCCTTTAATCAGGATGTATTGGTTTGATTAGTGGGTTAAATTGCAAACAATATTGTCACTAAAAGACGTAGGGATGTTTACTTAATTTGAACATTTTAGGTTTTAGAAAAAACGAAACTGACAAACTGCGTGAGTGTGTGTGTGTGTGTGTGTGTGAGTGTGTGTGTGTGGGAAGGGGGGGGGGGGGGGGGGGGGCGTTCGGATGTCTTCTGACCCATGTGCTCGATCTTCCGGCCACAAAAGAAGAAGTCAATAAAATGACACTCGGGATTTTTTCTCGATAGTGTTGAGATGACTTGGAAGGGGGAACTGACTGGACTGGTCTATATTAAGAACAACCGGACACAGCATTGAGTGGCAATTTCCATTGCCCACTCAAGGTTGGACAGTTCTTGTACACATACATTAAAGGAACAAATTAAATTTAACGTGTCAATCAAGTGGCTGATCAGAGTAAATATGTATGCTGTTCACAAATAAACATATTTAGACCCTTGACCACATGTCGCTGTCAATTACTAAGAGGGATTGTACAGCGAGACACGCGCATAAACGACAGACAGACAGACACACACACACACACAGACACACAGACACACACAAGGGTGCACATGTTTCATGGGCCTCTTCCTGCAGTAACACTCTGGTGCTGCGGCCCATAAACCAGTTATCGTCCACCTCTCGTCAAACCATCCGTTCACAGGACCACAGATACTAGCATCCTCATTAGCATAGCCAGTGCCTCAGACTGAGTTCAGGGTCGCTCCCCACGATCTCTGATTGACAGTTGCAGGAGTTGCTCAGTCACACTGTGAGGGTTCCCGGGAGAAGTTGGACGTTTGTTGATTAGCCGGCAGACTATTTCACCCGCACAAACACTCGTTGTGTTCCGAAACTAACGTTGGCCAAAATAAGTGTGTACCATATGTTTTTTCATGCATGGCATTCAAATTGGGGACAAACATGTAGGCTACGGTGTCCTTCATGTAGGGATCTTCTAGCAAGGGGCCCAAACCTAAACCTCCTCCTCAAGGAGCATGTTGGGGTGCCATGCAAGTCCCTCCAGATAGAAGGATCTACGACATGAGACGGTCTGAAAGCAGACCTAGAAAGAAGAAGTTCCGTTAGTGGAACAGGAAGGCAGGAATCACCTTCTGAGTTGTACGTTCTTTTCACTGGTTGCATCACACAGAGTATATTTAGTGTTCTACCGTCTCTTTCTACGATACTGAATCTAATTCCTATCAGGTGGTGTCATATCCTTTTTGTCTGTCTGTATCCTGTTCTCCCTTTTATAATTCTATCATTGTCAGCTCTGAGCTCCCTGAAACACCTCTTCACTAACAGAGCAGAGACCGGAACATTTTCATAGCCTGACCTGTGGGGATATCTGTCTTCCGTTTGAGATTTAATTAGAATGTTAAGCGAGTCATAAAACGGTTGTGAAATGATGACGATAGGCCGCAGCATTTAATCAGTCATTGGAATGACATAGAATGACATTAGTCAGTTGAACCTGATGACATAAACATTCTCGTTTTAGTTTTGACATCATGGGGTGGGGGCGAGTCACGATGGCAAGACTGTCCTCCCATCTTTTTAACACTTTTGTCTATCAATTTTGTTCTAATCGTCCGTACACCATTGAACCCCATTGGTTATTAAGTGAGGGACCACTGTTAGGGGTAATCTGCAAGGGGGGGGGGGGGGGGGGGGGGGGCTGGTCTCAGTGGACCCCCCCCCCCCTCTAATGCACTTATTATATGTTGTTCGTCCTGGCACTTCATGTACACACTTATTGTATGATGTACGACCTGGCACTTGCAAATAGTGCCTAGCATTATGTAGCATCATATCCTAGCTATTTTTGTTTAACACAGAGAATGGGTTAAGCTAGCAATTATTAGTAACATAAAACGGTTGTGAGATAATGAAGACGGTTGTGAAATTATGATGACGTAAACATTCTCGTTTTAGTTTAGACATCATGGGGTGGGGGCGAGTCACGATGGCAAGACTGTCCTCCCATCTTTTTAACACTTTTTTTTTATTGAGTGTGAGACCACTGTTAAGGGTGATCTGGAAGGGGGAGAGGGGGGGGGGGGGGGGGCAGCCAACGATTAAGGGTTTAGTTTAGCTCGTTAACCACCCCCCAAACACCCCCTCTTACCCACTTATTGTATATTGTTAGCATTATGTAGCATCTTATCCTAGCTATCTTTGTTTTATACGGGGAATGGGTTAAGCTAGCAATTGCAAGTGCTTGGCACTTGGTTTTATGAACATCCTTACTGTACCGACAGCCATATATTGTTGTTTATTTTTCTTCTGACGTAGTTCTTCTGTGTGCGTTAGGGCATGACAGACATGCAGTCACAGACGAAAGCGGTGGGTTTCGGTCTCCATTACCTTCAGTCTACCGGTAGAACAAGATGCCCTAAACCCCCTATAGGGAAGCCCTTCTATGGATGTATCGGACGTCCTTTTCAAGTTCCTTTCCACCACACAGTGACCCACAGACAGTGAGGTTGAAAAGGAATGGAACTCGGAAAGGAAAGAGGAAGGGGGATTGCATACCAAGAAATGACGTCTCCTTTGTGGGTTTCTCGGAAGTCAATACAGGCCCTGATTGACAGCAGTAATTCAACTGATTGTATGTTGCACGTCCTGGCACTTAATGTCCACACTTATTGTGTGTTGTATGACCTTGCATTTAAGAATAGTACTTGGCATGGTGTAGCATCTTATCCTAGCTATCTTTGTTGCGTACGGGGAATGGATTAGCCTAGCGATTGTTGGTGCTTGGCACTTGGTTCTATGAACATCCTTACTGTACCATCCGACAACAATATATTGTTGTTTCTCTTTCTTCTGACAAATGTACATACTGTAAGTCACTTTGGATAAAAGCGTCTGCCAAATGCCTTAAATGTAAAATGAAAATATCAAACGAGGACAGAATGAAAGAAACAGATTTTTTGTGGCAGTTACTGAGGTTATCTTCAAAGATTGGGGTAAAGATTTCAAAATATGAAATAATGAAGATAGAGAGTCAGGTTATAGAATAAGACATCTTTTATTTATATTCAAACAAACAAAATACTTTTGAACATTAAAATGCTAAAACGTATAAATTAATAAATAGCTAGAACCTTCATCAAATCCCGTGAACTTATAGATAAACAACGATTCAACATTGTAACATAATGCGCTAACATTGATAAATACAATTTATAAATAGGACTCTCTTTTGAAAATACGTTTAAATGTTGTGCTATATTATTATAATTGAATAAATAACCTATAACGGGTTGACAATGTAGAGAAGAGGATTAGGGCGACATGTGATTCTTTTGCTTGAGTTCTGACTTCAGACTTAGAAGTCATAAAAAAAAAATGACATGTGGCCCTTATGCACTTCTGCAAAAATGCTAGTATACCTGGTGTACTCTAAATTAATTTGAAAAAAAAATCGAGCCGTTCATTGTTTCCCTCTTCAAAAGTGTCTGGTCTGCCATCTTGGAGCTCATTGGCCGACGCTGTGTAAGAAGCTTTTCTATTGGACGGTATAATGCGTTGAGGACGTTCCGGTGGTTCACTCCAATGGTGGAGGAGAGGAGCTGGAGGTGATGAGCTTCAGGAGGGAGCGGGTGGAGGCCAATGCTGCTTTTTTTGGCCCCCTGTGAAACACAAACACAGAGACTTAGATTTAGTTTTTCATAAACTGTGTGTGAATGAATGAGTTTGAGTGAATGAGTGAGGGACACTTACCTAAGCTGCATGACCTTCCTCATCACCCAGGGCTCATTATATCTGCAGCAGTACAAACCACCACTCTCCGTTTGGAAACTACACAAAACACAGAGACACCGTGAGTAGTCTGAGCCATGGATGACAACCTATCTGAGGTTAACACATCCTAACACACACGTTCAAACAAAGACACACAACCGAAAACACGTTCAAACGAAGACACAGATCCTAAAACACGTTCAAAGGAAGACGCACATCTTAACACACGTTCAAAGGTAGATCAAAGGTACAGATGTTTCTTTTGAAGAACACACATATGGCCGGTCACTTACATGATGGCATTGACACAGTGATTGTTTCTCTTTTGCACAATGAAGCCCACGATGGTTTCAGGGATCTTCTCTCTGCTCACCTTGGTGCAGCAATCAGAGAACTTCTCAACTGCTGAAGGAGAGACAGAAAGACGGTTAGTTTTCCCTAACTTTGACATTGTAAGATGGCAGTCCGTATCTTGGTTCTCGTGGCGTCCCCTGAGAACCCAGGTCCCCGTCGTCCCCATCCTCCCCTCACCTGCAGATCCTTGTCCGGTCAGAGCGACCACCACAGCCAGCAGCAGCAGGCTCTTCGTCACGGTGCCACAGGTCGTCATCTTCACTGGTTCTGATTGGCTGCGTTTAACGATCAAGAGATAGACAGGAAGACGACAGAGAAGATCAGGTGTTAATGCTCTTCTACCGTTAGACCAGTGGACTGCCCTCTCTCAGCTGGACAGGGATATTTATATTGTGAAAAAGGAGAAGTGCTGGAGTGATGTCTCTCGCCCTCCTTAGAGAAGCCCTTTTTTCTGACCGCTTTCTGATGCAATATCGGAAGACTCTCTCAAGTCCCTTTGCTCTGGAAAAGGGAAGGAACCAAGAAAGGGACGACGACGGAGGATTGCAAACCTAGAAAGAATGTCTCCTATGCCTTTTGTTTCTTGGAAGTTAAAGGCCCACTACTATGCAACATTTTTGCCAGAATTACATTAATTATGCAGGTTGAGAGTTATTCTAATGGTCCTACAACCATTTCTGGGTCGTTTGGTGGGTGTTTCATTGCCCCTTGTCGCTTCTCCAAGGAAAAAGCGAATATGCAACTTGCTCTGTTCGGACAGACACAATCCGGATGTGACGCGGCGGAAGTATCCAATCGCACCTTGAAAATGTAGTCAGATTGTAGTTTCGAAAATGCTTTACGGCACAGACACACCCCCAAACATGGCACCGGCTAGATATAAACAGCCAGTTGCGAGGCAATTGTTGCATTCATCATGGATCAATCGACTTATAAGGGACCCAAGAGGCGACTGTCGGTGCTATCATTATGTATTATGTTGGCCAACACGTACACTGATTGTTCTGTTCAACCAAAGATAAAACAATTATAATCTAGGATATAAATTCTCCCCGTCAACTATTAAAAAGGATGGATTCATGTTTATTGCAATACAAATACACCATTTTAAAAATGTAGAACCTTCTCTACACTTTATGAACATGTACTTCGGCCATGGCTCCACGCATTCGCGGCTTCTTTGAAAACAAATGCACATGGCTAGCGTAGAAGTGCATGGGGAAGGGTCGTCAACGAGTTGTTACGACAGTGTTGTAAAATATCTACTACGAAGCTGGAAGGGGCGCTGTGTAGAGAAAAGTGCGTGCGCAAACCAAGAAAACAGCGAAGAAATGGCTGATCCTGCATAGTGGGCCTTTAATACCGGCCTTATTTACCTGTCGGCCATGTTGGTTCTGCTGCGTCTTGAAAGAAGTGCACGTGGGATTAGAACCAAAATGGCTGCTAGGTGAACGACCATGTAATCTTTTGTTTATGTGACTGGTCCCAATTATTTCCATTTTAGTTAAAACATAATGCTGGTAAAGGCACAATGTGGTTAACATGAGTCTGATGTTTCTACGCATCAGCTTTGGTTTAAAGCCATATTGAAAGAAAAAAAAAACATATACAATTAGCTACCATATATGCCTACCCCAATATGTACACCTCTGGTTGTCCCAATAGCCACTCTGGTCGGCTCTCCGTCACGGTGTGTCTGCAGAACTTGCTAGTTTGGAATGTGTTTAGTAACTCTACGTATAATATTGGTTGCATGTCTTCTTTCCTCTCATCCTCACCTGTAAATCATTTGGATGAAAACAGCCTCTTCTAGATGTTTTCATCGCCCTATTTTTAGGACATTCTCCATGATTTACACTGCATGATTCAGAATTTTGGTCATGTGCTCATCGTTTTCACTCGATTGTTTCCTCATTGTCTGTCTGAATGGACACTTGAGGTCATTGATTCACTTCCTTTCCCTACGAGAGTGTTTCAATGAAGTGGGAAAAAATTGTGCTCAAACTTTTGTCTGAGACAAATATGATGACAAGCAAGAAAAAGAGACGGACCGTTAGACCAGCCAGATAGATAGATAGACGGACAGACATGTAGATAGATAGTCATAATGACGATGATAAGGCAAGGCAAGACAAGGGAACTTTATTTATGTAGCACTTTTCATACACAAGGCAGACTCAAAGAGCTTCACATATAAACATTGTCATAAAATTAAATAATAGGTAAGTAAAAGAAAATATATGCAAACAATTTGTAAAATAGTTCAGCATTTTTGAAACTGCAATGTATATAAGATCAGATCAACAGTCTCTCTGAAACCCACGTCAGGACTCCAACCCGACCTAAGGGACCTTGGTCCTTTCTCTGGGACTAAAACCCGGATTCTAGGACTCTAGCCAGGATTCTTGGACTCTAACCCAGACAGAACTTGGGTCTCAAATCCTTCAAAGTTACCCACGTCAGGACTCCAACCCAACCTAGAGGAACTTGGTTCTTTCTCTCGGACTCCAACCCGACCTAAAGGAATTTGGTCCTTTCGCCGGGACTCCAACCCAGATTGTAGGACTTTAAACCAGACAGAAATTTGGTCTCATACCCTTATCCTTGCTCTCTGGTATCAGATCATGTATCTTTCTAGAAAATATAGAAAATAAGGGCAAAGTTAAAAAGCATTTTAGTAATAAAATATAAAAATAAAGGCAAAGTTAAAAAAGCATTTTAGAAAGTGTAACGTATTTAAGATTTAGCAGAGCAAAAGCATACGTAAAAGTCTTCAGTCTTGATTTAAAGGTGGTCAGAGGAAGCGTTAATCCCAGGAGCCACACCCAATTCTCATGCATCACGTGCATACCTTAGAGACTGACCAGGTTACCATGGGAACAACTAACAACCTCCATCACGTGGCCCCCTCCCTCAGTAGACACAAGGTTCACATTCCCAGACATCACTCCCTCACACATTGACTCACTCAATCACTTCAATAAAGTTGATGATCATGTTAAACAAGAACCCATTTGTGAACTTGCTCGTTCATGCAGACTCATGAACTCTCTACCGCCCTCTAGTGGACAGTGAAAAGAGTTCAGAAAATTACATTTACATTTACATTTAGGGCATTTAGCAGACGCTTTTATCCAAAGCGACTTACAATAAGTACATTTGTCATAAGAAGTGCATCAATATATCGCTGTCGGTACAGAAAGGATGTTCATAGAACCAAGTGCAAGTACCACAATCGCTAGGTTAATCAATTCCCTGTATTACAGACATGATAGCAGCTGCTGCAGTTGCTACACAGTTAAGTGCTACAATACAATACAATACAATGCAATACAATACAGTGTACAATGGTGGTCAGAAGAGGAAATTACTGTAGATTAGAAAATTAAACCAAATTTATGAAGATACATAAGGATGCAAGTGAACCGGGCGTGGTATATTTAGATAACTTATTCTTACGGAATATCTTTGTTGTTCGCAGAAAATAGAATTGATGCTTAAGGTAATTTATCTTGACTAAAGGTTATAATTTAGGCCTCACGAACCAAAACACAGGCTGTCCATTTTCATCTCATAAACTGGAGAATGGCATTCTTATCGCACAATCACATGATTTACTGCGATTCCCTTAAAAGATATTCATTATTGGAGCTTATTAATATGCATCGTATCATGGATGACGACAGCAATATATTGTTGTTTCTTTTTCTTCTGATAAGTGTACATGTTGTAAGTCGCTTTGGATAAAACAATCTGGTAAATGCCCTTAATGTAAAATGAAAATGTAAAACAAGGACAGAATGAAGGAAACCAATAATCCATAACTTAAGGGGCAGAGTGACACTTCTGAGAGGCTCTGAGGCTGACCTGTCCATATGCTCAGCTAAGCGTTTATGTTTAGATATTTTACAAGTAGTAAAGTAATGATTGATTTGGAGGCAGTTACTGAGGTTATTTTGAAAGATTGGGGTGAAGACGCCAAAAGATAAAATTATTAAATAATGAGTCCGGTTTTAGAAAAGGACATGTTTTATTTATATTCAAACATACAGAGTAGTTTTGATTATTAAAATGCTAATAACGTATAAATCAATAAATGGCTCGAACCTTTAACGAATTCAGTGAATTTATAGAATAACAATGACAGAACATTGTAACATAATGCACCGACATTGAAAAATACAATCAATAAATAGGACTCTCTTTTGAAAATACATTTAAATGTCGTGCTATATTATTATAATTTAATAAATAACCTGTAAGGGGTCGACAATGTAGAGAATAGGATTAGGGCCACATGTGATCCCTTTTTTTGTGTGCTGGCTTCAGACTCGGAACTCATTCAAAAAAATGTGCCCCTAAACCACTTCCGCAAAAATGCTTGGAGTTCTCTAAATTAATTTAAAAAGAAAGTGCTAGCAGTTCATTGTTTTTCCTCCTCAAAAGTATCTGGTCGGCCATCTTGGTGCTCATTGGCCTGCGCTGAATAAGATGCATTTCCATTGGACGGTATAATGCGTTGAGGGTGTGGCGTTGGTTCCCTCCAATGGTGGAGGAGAGGAGCTGGAGGTGATGAGCTACAGGAGGGAGGGGCCGGAGGCCAATGCTGCTCTTTTTGTCGCCCTGTGAAACACAAACACAGAAACTTAGATTTTGTTTTTCATAAACTGTGTGAATGAATGAGTGTGTGAGTGAATGAATATGTGAGTGAATGAGTGAGGGACACTTACCTAAGCTCCCTAACCTTCTTCAACACCCAGGGCTCATCATGTTTGCAGCAGTACAAACGACCACTCTCCGTTTGGAATCTACACAAAACACAGAGACACCGTGAGTAGTCTGAGCCATGGATGACACCCTAAATGAGGTTAACACATCCGAACACGCACGTTCAAACGAAGACACACATCCTAGCACATGGTCAAAGCTAGAGATGTTTCTGTTGAAGAACACATTCGTTCCATATGGCGGCTTACCGGATGGCATTGACACAGTGATTGATTCTCTTTTGCACCATGTAGTCCACGATGGTTTCAGTGATATGCTTTCTGCTCACCCTGGTGCAGCATTCGGAGAACTTCTGAGGTACTGAAGAAGAGACAGAAACACGGTTAGTTTCATGTTGTAAGATGGCAGTCCATACCTTGGTTCTCGTGGCGTCCCCTGAGAACCTAGGTCCCCGTCGTCCCCATCCTCCCCTCACCTGCAGATCCTTGTCCGGTCAGAGCGACCACCACAGCCAGAAGCAGCAGGCTCTTCGTCATGGGGCCACAGGTCGTCATCTTCACTGGTTGTGATTGGCTGCTTTTAACGATCAAGAGATAGACAGGAGGATGGCAGAGGAGATCAGGTGTTAATGATCGTCTAGCGTTGGACCAGTAAACTGCCCTCTCTTAGCAGGGAGGGATATTTATATTGTCGAATGGAGAAGTGCTTGAGTGATCTCTCTCTGTCTCTGTCTCTCTCTCTCTCCCCCCACAAACTCACTCGCCCACTCAATCTCTCTGTCTGTAGATCTATATGTATTGTAATGACCTCGTCGGTGACATAAAGATGTCCAGTCATAGTTATTTGAAGAAACTTTTTTACGTAACAAAACAACGTCACTGGAACGCGTAATCAACGGCAAAAATCTCACCCAAAACAAACCCCGGCAACCCCAAACACGGTCTTCCTCACGTGCAAGCCTCCACCCTCCTGTTCTTCCAAGGCCCTCCCCCAGCTGACCTAATGATTCGCCCCCACACTGATTGACAAGAAGAACATTGAAATACATGCACACAAACTATTCAGATGTCCCAGGGTCGCTACATTGCCTCCCCCCGTCAAAGTTCCTCGTCCTCGAGGGAACAAATTAAGTCCCGGAAGCGACCGGGCACTCTCATTCAAGGCAAAGCTGTCCTTAAACTCCGCCAGTAGTAGCCACAGCTGATCCTGCTGTTGAGGGTCTAGTCAATCACAGTGCCCCTGCCAAATTGCCCGCACAGTAGACGGCAGAGTCTCCTCACCTGTCTGGGGAAGCTGGGCAGGGCAGGGCAAGGGGCCCAGGCTCATGGAGTGGGGTGCTGGGGTGGCAAGGGAGTAGTCTGTAGGAGCCGAAACATTGACACGAGGGGGTGGGGGGAGGGGGGAAGGGTTCCGGGAGGAGGACTGAGACAATGGACAGGGATCGGGAAGACAGGGTGGTTGGAAGGTCTTTGCAAGGGGGTGAAGGGGGGCGGGGACGTGTGACTGGTCCATCCGAGCTGTTGTCGGTGGGGGCCGGATGTAGGAGGTGTTTGGCGGGGCCATATAGACTGTGGGCCCTCCTTGGAAGCCAATCGCCCCCCTCTCCAGGTCCAGCCCTAGGATACAGGGGTCCTGCACGGCATGGAGGACAGTCTTTCTCCCGACGCAGATGGACAACAACCCCTTCCCTTTCATAGGTTCCCTCTCCCCCGTGACTGTGCGGAGCTGCACAGTTGTAAGTTGGAGTACCGTCCAGGTTGGAAAAATGTTTGGCCTCATCAGGGTCACTGCAGACCCCGTATCGACTGAAGCCAAACAAGCCACCCCCTCAACAGTGACAGGAACATGTCAAAAGTCCCCGGCCCAGGTCCGCCCAACCACGACAACAGGCTCCATGACGCTGGAGCCTGTTGGAGCCCCGCCTCCCCGGCTGCGATGATGGGCTCCTCCAGACGACGACGGCGGGGTTACGGGGGCAGGGCCTCGCGTCTCCCCAATTACGCGGACCCTGACCCGTTTCCCTGGGCTCTCACAGCTTTAGGGCACTCTCTGACAAGGTGGCCAGGCTGCCCGCAGCCCCAGCAGACCCTCTGCTCTCGACGAGACTGGGGGCGGCGGTGCGCCTGCATAGAGACAGCGCGGACGAGTTCAGTGAGCTCGTCCACCCAGGCTGGCTTCTGTGAGTCCTCACTCCTCTCCCTTGCCGATCTCACCATCGGCTGAGGAGCAGGATGACCGTCGATTGCTCCAGCCCACACCAGCTCCCTCTCTATGGCCATCTCCAAGGCCTCTTGCAAAGTCTGCGGGTTGGGCTAGCAGGGTCTGCATGCGTAGTTCTGTAGGGGAAAGGGCCTGGAGAAACTGATCCCGAGCGAGTTCGCTCTGCACGGCTGGCAGCGTCTCCCCCGGCTTCCTGCGCCTATTACAGAGTTCTGAGCGCATCAGCCCCGGCTTAACACGCAGTCCAAAACGCCTCCTTAGTGCCCCCCCTAGGGCAACATAGTCCCCCCTGTCCTCTGGGCTAAGCAGCAACAAACAAGACAATGCGTCGTCCGCCAGACACATCGCAAGCTGCAGCGCTTTGACCTTCACTGACCATCCGGCAGCATCGGCCAAAAGTTCAAATTGCGCGCGGAAAGCTTCCCAGTCAGCCTTACCAGTGTATCTAGGTGTCTTGATGGACACTGGGCTCGATGTGAGAAAGGCGCCGCCATGTCTGTCGCCGTCTTGTGGCGGCCACGGGAAGTCGGCGCTGCGAACTATGAGGGAAAAATCATCTTTTTCAAAGGCGGCCAGTTCCCGTTTGGTTCTACCCCTCACCAGAGACACCGAAGCTACTCCATACGCCCCCTCTCCGTAGTCATCCATCTCTATCTTCACCCGACAGTCCGCAGGGAGCATTATTGTTGCAGAGAAAACGCGACAACAAAAACAGAGCTAACGGCGAAAGCAACTTCAGCCGACCCGCCGAGCAGGACCGAGGAAAAAAAGAAAAATCAAAAGAAAACGTTCACTTCTGACACCAATGTAATGACCTCGCCGGTGACATAACAATGTCCAGTCATAGTTATTTGAAGGAACTTTTTAATGTAACCAAACTAGGTCACTGAAACGTGTAATCAACGGCAAAAATCCCACACAAAACAAACACTGGTTACCCCGGCAACCCCAAACACGGTCTTTCTCACGCGCAAGCCCCCATCCTCCTTCCAAGGCCCTCCCCCTGCTGACCTAATGATTCGCCCACACACTGATTGACAAGAAGAACGTTGCAATACATGCTGAAAAACTATTTAAATGTCCAAGGGTCGCTACAGTATATATAGATGCTTCAATATATTGATCTTTATGTATCTCTCTCTCTATCTCTATCAACCTCTGCTGGACTACTATGTATCCCCACATCACGACTCACTACAATGGGTGCCCGGTCATTCAGCTGTTCAGCACCCAGGCTCTGGAACTCCCTCCCCCCACACATAAAACAGTCAGACACCATTACAACCTTCAAGTCACAACTCAAAACTCACCTGTTCAAACTCGCACACAACGTCTAACTGATCACTGTTTGGATTGTTTTGTTTTTTTGTTTTGTTTTGTTTTGTCTTGTTTTTGTTTTATTTATTTATTATTGCTTATGTTTATTTATTTATTTTTATTTTTATTTATTTATTTTTTTCCACAATGTCTTGTTTTTTAAAAAATGTATGATGACTATATGCTCTGTAAGGTGACCTTGGGTGTCTTGAAAGGCGCCTCTAAATGAAATGTATTATTATTATTATTATTATTATTATCTGTCAACCTCTAACATGTCCCCACCCTCCCTACGGAAGACCTTTGCCGACCTCTTCCTGACGCAATATCGGCCATGTTGGTTCTGCCGCTTCTTGAAAGAAGTGCACGTGGGTTTAGAACCAAAATGGCCGCTAGGTGAACGACCATGCAATCTCTTGTTTAGTTGACTGGCGGAGAGACAGACAGACAAGTGTTTAATCTACCTCTTTCAGCAGTAACACTCAGCACTTTGAATCGGTTACCTCTCTTCAAACGATCCGTTCACAGGAACACGGATGCTAGTATCCTCATTAGCATAGCCAGTCCTTCAGACTGAGTTCAGGGTCACTCCACACCCCCTCTGATTGAGAGTTGCAGGAGTTGCTCAGTCACACTGTGAGGATTCCCGGGAGAAGTTGGATGTTTAGTGATTAGCATCTGGACCACATCAACCACACAAACACTTGCTGTGTTCCGAACCTAACGTTGGCCCAAATAAGTGTTCACCATGTGTATTTTTATGCATGACATTCAAATTGGGGACAAACGTGTAGGCTACGGTGTCCTTCATGTAGGGATCTTCTAGCAAGGGGCCCAAACCTAAACCTCCTCCTCAAGGAGCATGTTGGGGTGCCATGCAAGTCCCTCCAGATAGAAGGATCTACGACATGAGACGGTCTGAAAGCAGACCTAGAAAGAAGAAGTTCCGTTAGTGGGACAGGAAGGCAGGTATCACCTTCTGAATTGTTTGTTCTTTTCACCGGTTGTATCACACAGTGATATAGTATATATAGTGTTCTATCGTCTCTTTCTGTGGTGCTGAATCTCATTCAAATATGGTCGTGTCGTATCCTTTTTTTCTGTCTGTTTCCTGTCCTCCACTTTTATATAATCCTATCATAGTCAGCGCTGAGCTCCCTGAAAGACCTCTTCACTAACGGAGAAAAGATGTCATGAAGTTTTCATAACCTGAGCTGTCGCCATATCTGACTTGGGTTTGGATTAATTTCGAAAGAAAAGCAAGTCATAAAACGGTTGTGAAATAACGAAGACAGGCCGCAGCATTTAATCAGTCATTGGAATGACATTGACAAGTGCTCGTTTTTGTGTTGAATTCATGGGGTGGGGGCGAGGAGCAATGGCAAGGCTGTTCCACCCATCGTTTTTACACACTTTTGTTCTGTTCGTCCAAACAGAGTTGAGCCTCATTGATTATTGAGTGAGAGACCAATGTTAGTGTTGATCTGGAAGGGGGGGCTGGTCTCAGTGGACCACCTCATGATTGAGCGTGTAGTTTAACTCGTTGACCCCCCCACCCCCCTCTTATACACTTGTTGTATGTTGTACGTCCTGGCACTTAATGTACACACTTATTGTGTGTTGTACGTCCTGGCACTTAATGTACACACTTATTGTATGATGTACGTCCTGGCACTTGCAAATAGTGCTTAGCATTATTTAGCATCTTATCCTAGCTATCTTTGTTGTATACAGGGAATGGGTTAACCTAGCGATTGTTGGTGCTTGGCACTTGGTTCTATTAATATCCTTACTGTACCGACAGCGATATATTGTTGTTCCTCTTTCTTCTTACAAATATACATATTGTAAGTCACTTTGGATAAAAGCGTCTGCTAAATGCCGTTAATGTAAAATGTAATTGTAGAGCAAGGACTCTGTGTATCACACAGTGAATATTTAGTGTTCTACCGTCTCTTGCTGAATCTCATTCCAATCAGGTCGTGTCATATATATTTTTTTCTGTCTGTTTCCTGTCCTCCACTTTTATATAATCCTATCATAGTCAGAGCTGAGCTCCCTGAAAGACCTCTTCACTAACGGAGAAGGGACAGAACGTTTTCATAACCTGACCTGTGGGGATATCTGTCTTACGTTTAAGATTTAAATAGAATGTTAAGCGAGTCATAAAACGGTTGTGAAATAACGAAGATAGGCCGCAGCATTTAATCAGTCATTGGAATGACATAGAATGACATTAGTCAGTTGAACCTGATGACATAAACATTCTCGTTTTAGTTTTGACATCATGGGGTGGGGGCGAGTCACGATGGCAAGACTGTCCTCCCATCTTTTTAACACTTTTGTCTATCAATTTTGTTCTAATCGTCCGTACACCATTGAACCCCATTGGTTATTGAGTGAGGGACCACTGTTAGGGGTAATCTGCAAGGGGGGGGGGGGGGGGGCTGGTCTCAGTGGACACCCCCCCCCCCCCCCCCCCCTCTAATGCACTTATTATATGTTGTTCGTCCTGGCACTTAATGTACACACTTATTGTCCTGACACTTGCAAATAGTGCCTAGCATTATGTAGCATCATATCCTAGCTATCTTTGTTTAACACAGAGAATGGGTTAAGCTAGCAATTATTAGCGCTTGGCACTTGGTTCCATGAACATCCTTACGGTACCGACAACCATGTATTGTCGTTTATTTTTCTTCTGACAAATGTACTTATTCTAAGTCGTGTGAATGAAAATGTTAACATGTATGACAGACATGGTGTGGGTGGGAGGGAGGATGTGGTGGGGGAGGAGGTGAGGTCATGAATCATAAGGAGACTCATTGTCAAAGACGAATCACAGGCCCAGTAGGAAACAACTCGTTCCATTATGCTCATTGTTACAGTGAATTTGTGTGCCCTACAAATTCCATGAACCTCATTGGTGCCACTTCATCCGATCTCGTCACTCAAGCAACCCCCTCTTTATTGATCTCTGTGCTGTGAAGGAGAGAAAGAATAAGGCAAATCAGTCACAGACCCATATGAGTGAAAAAGGGCAGCCTCGCTTTATCAGTGCTCCATGTACTCAGGACTCACGAGTTCACCTAGAATCTGCATCAAAGCGTCTGTTAAATGTCGTCATTGTGAAATGTGCTTTGCTCCATTGAAACACTATGACTCAAAAAATAATAATTGGGTCGCACTGCACACACTCTGCGTGAATCCGCACTCTGTGCGTTGGGCATAACGGAGATGCAGTAGCGGCCCGTGGGCCAAATGCGGCCCCTCTTAATTTTTTTCTGGCCCGCAAGAGGTTGCATGCAAAAAATAAATAAAATAAAGGAGAAACATTGTTGAATGCAAATCAGGTTTCTGTGTGTAGCCGGTGATACTAGCCAGTATCAGTACCCCACAATCAGGAACTGGCATCTCTTATTCTGACAATGTTTGGCTCAACCGATACGTTTGAGTCTAGCTTTCCTCATATGAATGCCATCAGAACAAGTGCACATTGCTCCATGACCTATGAGAAGCTGCATGAGTGTCTCATGATGAGGAAAACAAGGCAATGCAATCTTTCTCACTGACTCAAAATGCCTCATATGTACAGTAGTTCTGTTTGGTGATGATTCAAACAACATTGTTTAATTCTAAATACGTGTCCAAAATATGTGAGAACAAAATCTCTTATAATGATACGATTAAAAGTTAAGAAGGAAGGAATGCGTCTGACAAGTTTATTCCATGTAGTAGTACTATATATATTAAGTTAACACTACTTTAAGTATGATTTATTTGTAGCGATTCATTCACGTAGTTTTACTCTGTGTGGCCCATGAACCCCCAGTGGTTTTCCCTTTCGGCCCACTTGATAAGGACGTTGAATAGCCCTGAACCCTCTATAGGGAAGCCCTTCTATGGATGTATCGGACGTCTTTCCAAAGTCCCTTTGGGTGAAAAAGGGAAGGAACTCAGAAAGGAAAGAGGAAGGGGGATTGCATACCAAGAAATGACGTCTCCTATGTGGGTTTCTTAGAAGTTAATACAGGCCCTGATTGACAGCAGTAAATCAACTCATCGTATGTTGTACGTTCTGGCACTTAATGTACACACTTTTTGTGTGTTGTATGTCCTTGCATTTAAGAATCGTACTTGGCATAGTGTAGCATCTTATCCTAGCTATCTTTGCTGTATACGGGGAATGGGTCAACCTAGCGATTGTTAGTGCTTGGCACTTGGTTCTATGATGAAGCCTACTGTACCGACAGCGATATATTGTTGTTTCTCTTTCTTCGGACAAATGTACATACTGTAAGTCACTCTGGATAAATGTGTCTGCCAAATGCCTTGAATGTAAAATGAAAATGTAAAACAAAGGACAGAATGAAGGAAACTAATGGTTGATTTGGAGGCAGTTACTGAGGTTATTTTCAAAGATTGGTGTGAAAATACCAAAAACAAAATCATGAAATAATGGAGATAGAGAGTCAGGTTATAGAATAGGACATATTTTATTTATATTCACACACAAAATACATTTGAATATTAAAATGCTAAAAACTTATAAATTAATAAATAGCTAGAACCTTCATCAAATCCTGTTAGTTTACAACCCAGTCTCACGGAAATACGTGACTCTGTCACGTCATTTAATCTATTCATTCGTGATCTGGGACACGTAATTTCAAATTTTCGTGCCAAAAGCACAAATTTCTAACATTATGACAGCTTTTGGTCACCCGTTTCTACTTTCACCATTGATTCTGAGAAATGGTGACAATTCACGGATACATTTAATGCAGGTGTGTTGATCTGAAGGCAAACCGCAACAGAAAACTTCCCAGATCCCATTCCCAGATCACGAGTGAATAGATTAAATGACGTGACGTGACAGCGTCGCATATTTCCGTGAGACTGGGTTGTAACTTATAAACAATGATACAACATTGTATCATAATGCGCTGACATTGATAAATACAATTAATAAATAGGACTATCTTTTGAAAGTACATTTAAATGTTGTGCTATATTATTATAATTTAATAAATAACCTATAACGGGTTGACAATGTAGAGAAGAGGATTAGGGCGACATGTGATTCTTTTTCTTGAGTTCTGACTTCAGACTTAGAAATAATAAAAAAAAAATCACATATGGCCCTTAAGCACTTCTGATAAAATGCTAGTATATCTGGAGTACTCTAAATTATTATTTTTTAAATCGAGCAGTCCATTGTTTTCCTCTTCAAAAGTATCCGGTCAGCCATCTTGGAGCTCATTGGCCGGCGCTGTATAAGAAGCATTTCTATTGGACGGTATAATGCGTTGAGGGCATGCCGGTGGTTCCCTCCAATGGTGGAGGAGAGGAGCTGGAGGTGATGAGCTTCAGGAGGGAGGGGGTGGAGGCCAATGCTGCTATTTTTGTCCCCCTGTGAAACACGAACACAGAGACTTAGATTTTTTCTTTTTCATAAACTGTGTGTGAATGAATGAGTTTGTGAATGAATGAGTGTGTGAGTGAATGAATATGTGAATGAGTGAGGGACACTTACCCAAGCTGCATGACCTTCCTCTTCACCCAGGGCTCATCATATTTGCTGCAGTACAAACCACCACTCTCCGTTTGGAAACTACACAAAACACAGAGACACCGTGAGTAGTCTGAGCCATGATGACATCCTAAAACACACGTTTAAACGAAGACCCATAACCGAACACACGTTCAAAGGTAGAGATGTTTCTGTTGAAGACCACATTCATCCCATATTGCTTGTCACTTACATGATGGCATTGACACAGTGATTGTTTCTCTTTTGCTCCATGTAGTCCACGATGGTTTCAGTGATCTGCTGTCTGCTCACCTTGGTGCAGCATTTAGAGAACTTCTCAGGTACTGAAGGAGAGACCGAAAGACGGTTAGTTTTCCCTAACTTTCACATTGTAAGACGGCAGTCCGTACCTTGGTTCTCGTGGCGTACCCTGAGAACCCAGGTCCCCGTCGGCCCCATCCTCCCCTCACCTGCAGATCCTTGTCCGGTCAGAGCGACCACCACAGCCAGCAGCAGCAGGCTCTTCGTCACGGTGCCACAGGTCGTCATCTTCACTGGTTCTGATTGGCTGCTTTTAACGATCAAGAGATAGACAGGAAGACGACAGATAAGATCAGGTGTTAATGCTCTTCTACCGTTAGACCAGTGGACTGCCCTCTCTCAGCAGGACAGGGATATTTATATTGTGAAAAAGGAGAAGTGCTGGAGTGACGTCTCTCGCCCTACATAGAGAAGCCTTTTTCCGACCGCTTTCTGATGCAATATCGGAAGACTCTCTCAAGTCCCTTTGCTCTGGAAAAGGGAAGGAACCAAGAAAGGGACGAGGACGGAGGATTGCAAACCTAGAAAGAATGTCTCCTACGCCTTTTGTTTCTTGGAAGTTAAAGGCCCCATGCAACATTTTTGCCAGAATTACATTAATTATGCAGGTTGAGAGTTATTCTAATGGTCCTACAACCATTTCTGGGTCGTTTGGTGGGTGTTTCATTGCCCCTTGTCGCTTCTCCAAGGAAAAAGGGAATATGCAACTTGCTCTGTTCGGACCGACACAACCTGGATGTGACGCAGCGGAAGTATCCAATCGCGCCTTGAAAATGTAGTCAGATTGTAGTTTCGAAAATGCTTTACGGCACAGACACACCCCCAAACATGGCACCGGCTAGATATAAACAGCCAGTTGCGAGGCATTTGTTGCATTCATCATGGATCAATCGACTTATAAGGGACCCAAGAGGCGACTGTCGGTGCTATCGTTATGTATTATGTTGGCCAACACGTACACTGATTGTTCTGTTCAACCAAAGATAAAACAATTATAATCTAGGATATAAATTCTCCCCGTCAACTATTAAAAAGGATGGATTCATGTTTATTGCAATACAAATACACCATTTTAAAAATGTAGAACCTTCTCTACACTTTATGAACATGTACTTCGGCCATGGCTCCACGCATTCGCGGCTTCTTTGAAAACAAATGCACATGGCTAGCGTAGAAGTGCATGGGGAAGGGTCGTCAACGAGTTGTTACGACAGTGTTGTAAAATATCTACTACGAAGCTGGAAGGGGCGCTGTGTAGAGAAAAGTGCGTGCGCAAACCAAGAAAACAGCGAAGAAATGGCTGATCCTGCATAGTGGGCCTTTAATACCGGCCTTATTTACCTGTCGGCCATGTTGGTTCTGCTGCATCTTGAAAGAAGTGCACGTGGGATTAGAACCAAAATGGCTGCTAGGTGAACGACCATGTAATCTTTTGTTTATGTGACTGGTCCCAATTATTTCCATTTTAGTTAAAACATAATGCTGGTAAAGTCACAATGTGGTTAACATGAGTCTGATGTTTCTACGCATCAGCTTTGGTTTAAAGCCATATTGAAAGAAAAAAAAAACATATACAATTAGCTACCATATATGCCTACCCCAATATGTACACCTCTGGTTGTCCCAATAGCCACTCTGGTCGGCTCTCCGTCACGGTGTGTCTGCAGAACTTGCTAGTTTGGAATGTGTTTAGTAACTCTACGTATAATATTGGTTGCATGTCTTCTTTCCTCTCATCCTCACCTGTAAATCATTTGGATGAAAACAGCCTCTTCTAGATGTTTTCATCGCCCTATTTTTAGGACATTCTCCATGATTTACACTGCATGATTCAGAATTTTGGTCATGTGCTCATCGTTTTCACTCGATTGTTTCCTCATTGTCTGTCTGAACGGACACTTGAGGTCATTGATTCACTTCCTTTCCCTACGAGAGTGTTTCAATGAAGTGGGAAAAAATTGTGCTCAAACTTTTGTCTGAGACAAATATGATGACAAGCAAGAAAAAGAGACAGACCGTTAGACCAGCCAGATAGATAGATAGACGGACAGACATGTAGATAGATAGTCATAATGACGATGATAAGGCAAGGCAAGACAAGGGAACTTTATTTATGTAGCACTTTTCATACACAAGGCAGACTCAAAGAGCTTCACATATAAACATTGTCATAAAATTAAATAATAGGTAAGTAAAAGAAAATATATGCAAACAATTTGTAAAATAGTTCAGCATTTTTGAAACTGCAATGTATATAAGATCAGATCAACAGTCTCTCTGAAACCCACGTCAGGACTCCAACCCGACCTAAGGGACCTTGGTCCTTTCTCTGGGACTAAAACCCGGATTCTAGGACTCTAGCCAGGATTCTTGGACTCTAACCCAGACAGAACTTGGGTCTCAAATCCTTCAAAGTTACCCACGTCAGGACTCCAACCCAACCTAGAGGAACTTGGTTCTTTCTCTCGGACTCCAACCCGACCTAAAGGAATTTGGTCCTTTCGCCGGGACTCCAACCCAGATTGTAGGACTTTAAACCAGACAGAAATTTGGTCTCATACCCTTATCCTTGCTCTCTGGTATCAGATCATGTATCTTTCTAGAAAATATAGAAAATAAGGGCAAAGTTAAAAAGCATTTTAGTAATAAAATATAAAAATAAAGGCAAAGTTAAAAAAGCATTTTAGAAAGTGTAACGTATTTAAGATTTAGCAGAGCAAAAGCATACGTAAAAGTCTTCAGTCTTGATTTAAAGGTGGTCAGAGGAAGCGTTAATCCCAGGAGCCACACCCAATTCTCATGCATCACGTGCATACCTTAGAGACTGACCAGGTTACCATGGGAACAACTAACAACCTCCATCACGTGCCCCCCTCCCTCAGTAGACACAAGGTTCACATTCCCAGACATCACTCCCTCACACATTGACTCACTCAATCACTTCAATAAAGTTGATGATCATGTTAAACAAGAACCCATTTGTGAACTTGCTCGTTCATGCAGACTCATGAACTCTCTACTGCCCTCTAGTGGACAGTGAAAAGAGTTCAGAAAATTACATTTACATTTACATTTAGGGCATTTAGCAGACGCTTTTATCCAAAGCGACTTACAATAAGTACATTTGTCATAAGAAGTGCATCAATATATCGCTGTCGGTACAGAAAGGATGTTCATAGAACCAAGTGCAAGTACCACAATCGCTAGGTTAATCAATTCCCTGTATTACAGACATGATAGCAGCTGCTGCAGTTGCTACACAGTTAAGTGCTACAATACAATACAATACAATGCAATACAATACAGTGTACAATGGTGGTCAGAAGAGGAAATTACTGTAGATTAGAAAATTAAACCAAATTTATGAAGATACATAAGGATGCAAGTGAACCGGGCGTGGTATATTTAGATAACTTATTCTTACGGAATATCTTTGTTGTTCGCAGAAAATAGAATTGATGCTTAAGGTAATTTATCTTGACTAAAGGTTATAATTTAGGCCTCACGAACCAAAACACAGGCTGTCCATTTTCATCTCATAAACTGGAGAATGGCATTCTTATCGCACAATCACATGATTTACTGCGATTCCCTTAAAAGATATTCATTATTGGAGCTTATTAATATGCATCGTATCATGGATGACGACAGCAATATATTGTTGTTTCTCTTTCTTCTGATAAGTGTACATGTTGTAAGTCGCTTTGGATAAAACAATCTGGTAAATGCCCTTAATGTAAAATGAAAATGTAAAACAAGGACAGAATGAAGGAAACCAATAATCCATAACTTAAGGGGCAGAGTGACACTTCTGAGAGGCTCTGAGGCTGACCTGTCCATATGCTCAGCTAAGCGTTTATGTTTAGATATTTTACAAGTAGTAAAGTAATGATTGATTTGGAGGCAGTTACTGAGGTTATTTTGAAAGATTGGGGTGAAGACGCCAAAAGATAAAATTATTAAATAATGAGTCCGGTTTTAGAATAGGACATGTTTTATTTATATTCAAACATACAGAGTAGTTTTGATTATTAAAATGCTAATAACGTATAAATCAATAAATGGCTCGAACCTTTAACGAATTCAGTGAATTTATAGAATAACAATGACAGAACATTGTAACATAATGCACCGACATTGAAAAATACAATCAATAAATAGGACTCTCTTTTGAAAATACATTTAAATGTCGTGCTATATTATTATAATTTAATAAATAACCTGTAAGGGGTCGACAATGTAGAGAATAGGATTAGGGCCACATGTGATCCCTTTTTTTGTGTGCTGGCTTCAGACTCGGAACTCATTCAAAAAAATGTGCCCCTAAACCACTTCCGCAAAAATGCTTGGAGTTCTCTAAATTAATTTAAAAAAAAAGTGCTAGCAGTTCATTGTTTTTCCTCCTCAAAAGTATCTGGTCGGCCATCTTGGTGCTCATTGGCCTGCGCTGAATAAGATGCATTTCCATTGGACGGTATAATGCGTTGAGGGTGTGGCGTTGGTTCCCTCCAATGGTGGAGGAGAGGAGCTGGAGGTGATGAGCTACAGGAGGGAGGGGCCGGAGGCCAATGCTGCTCTTTTTGTCGCCCTGTGAAACACAAACACAGAAACTTAGATTTTGTTTTTCATAAACTGTGTGAATGAATGAGTGTGTGAGTGAATGAATATGTGAGTGAATGAGTGAGGGACACTTACCTAAGCTCCCTAACCTTCTTCAACACCCAGGGCTCATCATGTTTGCAGCAGTACAAACGACCACTCTCCGTTTGGAATCTACACAAAACACAGAGACACCGTGAGTAGTCTGAGCCATGGATGACACCCTAAATGAGGTTAACACATCCGAACACGCACGTTCAAACGAAGACACACATCCTAGCACATGGTCAAAGCTAGAGATGTTTCTGTTGAAGAACACATTCGTTCCATATGGCGGCTTACCGGATGGCATTGACACAGTGATTGATTCTCTTTTGCACCATGTAGTCCACGATGGTTTCAGTGATATGCTTTCTGCTCACCCTGGTGCAGCATTCGGAGAACTTCTGAGGTACTGAAGAAGAGACAGAAACACGGTTAGTTTCATGTTGTAAGATGGCAGTCCATACCTTGGTTCTCGTGGCGTCCCCTGAGAACCTAGGTCCCCGTCGTCCCCATCCTCCCCTCACCTGCAGATCCTTGTCCGGTCAGAGCGACCACCACAGCCAGAAGCAGCAGGCTCTTCGTCATGGGGCCACAGGTCGTCATCTTCACTGGTTGTGATTGGCTGCTTTTAACGATCAAGAGATAGACAGGAGGATGGCAGAGGAGATCAGGTGTTAATGATCGTCTAGCGTTGGACCAGTAAACTGCCCTCTCTTAGCAGGGAGGGATATTTATATTGTCGAATGGAGAAGTGCTTGAGTGATCTCTCTCTGTCTCTGTCTCTGTCTCTCTCTCTCTCTCCCCCCACAAACTCACTCGCCCACTCAATCTCTCTGTCTGTAGATCTATATGTATTGTAATGACCTCGTCGGTGACATAAAGATGTCCAGTCATAGTTATTTGAAGAAACTTTTTTACGTAACAAAACAACGTCACTGGAACGCGTAATCAACGGCAAAAATCTCACCCAAAACAAACCCCGGCAACCCCAAACACGGTCTTCCTCACGTGCAAGCCTCCACCCTCCTGTTCTTCCAAGGCCCTCCCCCAGCTGACCTAATGATTCGCCCCCACACTGATTGACAAGAAGAACATTGAAATACATGCACACAAACTATTCAGATGTCCCAGGGTCGCTACATTGCCTCCCCCCGTCAAAGTTCCTCGTCCTCGAGGGAACAAATTAAGTCCCGGAAGCGACCGGGCACTCTCATTCAAGGCAAAGCTGTCCTTAAACTCCGCCAGTAGTAGCCACAGCTGATCCTGCTGTTGAGGGTCTAGTCAATCACAGTGCCCCTGCCAAATTGCCCGCACAGTAGACGGCAGAGTCTCCTCACCTGTCTGGGGAAGCTGGGCAGGGCAGGGCAAGGGGCCCAGGCTCATGGAGTGGGGTGCTGGGGTGGCAAGGGAGTAGTCTGTAGGAGCCGAAACATTGACACGAGGGGGTGGGGGGAGGGGGGAAGGGTTCCGGGAGGAGGACTGAGACAATGGACAGGGATCGGGAAGACAGGGTGGTTGGAAGGTCTTTGCAAGGGGGTGAAGGGGGGCGGGGACGTGTGACTGGTCCATCCGAGCTGTTGTCGGTGGGGGCCGGATGTAGGAGGTGTTTGGCGGGGCCATATAGACTGTGGGCCCTCCTTGGAAGCCAATCGCCCCCCCTCTCCAGGTCCAGCCTGTGCATCGCAGGAAGTCCAGCCCTAGGATACAGGGGTCCTGCACGGCATGGAGGACAGTCTTTCTCCCGACGCAGATGGACAACAACCCCTTCCCTTTCATAGGTTCCCTCTCCCCCGTGACTGTGCGGAGCTGCATAGTTGTAGGTTGGAGTACCGTCCAGGTTGGAAAAATGTTTGGCCTCATCAGGGTCACTGCAGACCCCGTATCGACTGAAGCCAAACAAGCCACCCCCTCAACAGTGACAGGAACATGTCAAAAGTCCCCGGCCCAGGTCCGCCCAACCACGACAACAGGCTCCATGACGCTGGAGCCTGTTGGAGCCCCGCCTCCCCGGCTGCGATGATGGGCTCCTCCAGACGACGACGGCGGGGTTACGGGGGCAGGGCCTCGCGTCTCCCCAATTACGCGGACCCTGACCCGTTTCCCTGGGCTCTCACAGCTTTAGGGCACTCTCTGACAAGGTGGCCAGGCTGCCCGCAGCCCCAGCAGACCCTCTGCTCTCGACGAGACTGGGGGCGGCGGTGCGCCTGCATAGAGACAGCGCGGACGAGTTCAGTGAGCTCGTCCACCCAGGCTGGCTTCTGTGAGTCCTCACTCCTCTCCCTTGCCGATCTCACCATCGGCAGAGGAGCAGGATGACCGTCGATTGCTCCAGCCCACACCAGCTCCCTCTCTATGGCCATCTCCAAGGCCTCTTGCAAAGTCTGCGGGTTGGGCTAGCAGGGTCTGCATGCGTAGTTCTGTAGGGTAAAGGGCCTGGAGAAGCTGATCCCGAGCGAGTTCGCTCTGCACGGCTGGCAGCGTCTCCCCCGGCTTCCTGCGCCTATTACAGAGTTCTGAGCGCATCAGCCCCGGCTTAACACGCAGTCCAAAACGCCTCCTTAGTGCCCCCCCTAGGGCAACATAGTCCCCCCTGTCCTCTGGGCTAAGCAGCAACAAACAAGACAATGCGTCGTCCGCCACACATCGCAAGCTGCAGCGCTTTGACCTTCACTGACCATCCGGCAGCATCGGCCAAAAGTTCAAATTGCGCGCGGAAAGCTTCCCAGTCAGCCTTACCAGTGTATCTAGGTGTCTTGATGGACACTGGGCTCGATGTGAGAAAGGCGCCGCCATGTCTGTCGCCGTCTTGTGGCGGCCACGGGAAGTCGGCGCTGCGAACTATGAGGGAAAAATCATCTTTTTCAAAGGCGGCCAGTTCCCGTTTGGTTCTACCCCTCACCAGAGACACCGAAGCTACTCCATACGCCCCCTCTCCGTAGTCATCCATCTCTATCTTCACCCGACAGTCCGCAGGGAGCATTATTGTTGCAGAGAAAACGCGACAACAAAAACAGAGCTAACGGCGAAAGCAACTTCAGCCGACCCGCCGAGCAGGACCGAGGAAAAAAAGAAAAATCAAAAGAAAACGTTCACTTCTGACACCAATGTAATGACCTCGCCGGTGACATAACAATGTCCAGTCATAGTTATTTGAAGGAACTTTTTAATGTAACCAAACTAGGTCACTGAAACGTGTAATCAACGGCAAAAATCCCACACAAAACAAACACTGGTTACCCCGGCAACCCCAAACACGGTCTTTCTCACGCGCAAGCCCCCATCCTCCTTCCAAGGCCCTCCCCCTGCTGACCTAATGATTCGCCCACACACTGATTGACAAGAAGAACGTTGCAATACATGCTGAAAAACTATTTAAATGTCCAAGGGTCGCTACAGTATATATAGATACTTCAATATATTGATCTTTATGTATCTCTCTCTCTATCTCTATCAACCTCTGCTGGACTACTATGTATCCCCACATCACGACTCACTACAATGGGTGCCCGGTCATTCAGCTGTTCAGCACCCAGGCTCTGGAACTCCCTCCCCCCACACATAAAACAGTCAGACACCATTACAACCTTCAAGTCACAACTCAAAACTCACCTGTTCAAACTCGCACACAACGTCTAACTGATCACTGTTTGGATTGTTTTGTTTTTTTGTTTTGTTTTGTTTTGTCTTGTTTTTGTTTTATTTATTTATTATTGCTTATGTTTATTTATTTATTTATTTATTTTTATTTATTTTTTTTATTTTTTTTCCACAATGTCTTGTTTTTTAAAAAATGTATGATGACTATATGCTCTGTAAGGTGACCTTGGGTGTCTTGAAAGGCGCCTCTAAATGAAATGTATTATTATTATTATTATTATTATCTGTCAACCTCTAACATGTCCCCACCCTCCCTACGGAAGACCTTTGCCGACCTCTTCCTGACGCAATATCGGCCATGTTGGTTCTGCCGCTTCTTGAAAGAAGTGCACGTGGGTTTAGAACCAAAATGGCCGCTAGGTGAACGACCATGCAATCTCTTGTTTAGTTGACTGGCGGAGAGACAGACAGACAAGTGTTTAATCTACCTCTTTCAGCAGTAACACTCAGCACTTTGAATCGGTTACCTCTCTTCAAACGATCCGTTCACAGGAACACGGATGCTAGTATCCTCATTAGCATAGCCAGTCCTTCAGACTGAGTTCAGGGTCACTCCACACCCCCTCTGATTGAGAGTTGCAGGAGTTGCTCAGTCACACTGTGAGGATTCCCGGGAGAAGTTGGATGTTTAGTGATTAGCATCTGGACCACATCAACCACACAAACACTTGCTGTGTTCCGAACCTAACGTTGGCCCAAATAAGTGTTCACCATGTGTATTTTTACATTCAAATTGGGGACAAACGTGTAGGCTACGGTGTCCTTCATGTAGGGATCTTCTAGCAAGGGGCCCAAACCTAAACCTCCTCCTCAAGGAGCATGTTGGGGTGCCATGCAAGTCCCTCCAGATAGAAGGATCTACGACATGAGACGGTCTGAAAGCAGACCTAGAAAGAAGAAGTTCCGTTAGTGGGACAGGAAGGCAGGTATCACCTTCTGAATTGTTTGTTCTTTTCACCGGTTGTATCACACAGAGTGATATAGTATATATAGTGTTCTATCGTCTCTTTCTGTGGTGCTGAATCTCATTCAAATATGGTCGTGTCGTATCCTTTTTTTCTGTCTGTTTCCTGTCCTCCACTTTTATATAATCCTATCATAGTCAGCGCTGAGCTCCCTGAAAGACCTCTTCACTAACGGAGAAAAGATGTCATGAAGTTTTCATAACCTGAGCTGTCGCCATATCTGACTTGGGTTTGGATTAATTTCGAAAGAAAAGCAAGTCATAAAACGGTTGTGAAATAACGAAGACAGGCCGCAGCATTTAATCAGTCATTGGAATGACATTGACAAGTGCTCGTTTTTGTGTTGAATTCATGGGGTGGGGGCGAGGAGCAATGGCAAGGCTGTTCCACCCATCGTTTTTACACACTTTTGTTCTGTTCGTCCAAACAGAGTTGAGCCTCATTGATTATTGAGTGAGAGACCAATGTTAGTGTTGATCTGGAAGGGGGGGCTGGTCTCAGTGGACCACCTCATGATTGAGCGTGTAGTTTAACTCGTTGACCCCCCCACCCCCCTCTTATACACTTGTTGTATGTTGTACGTCCTGGCACTTAATGTACACACTTATTGTGTGTTGTACGTCCTGGCACTTAATGTACACACTTATTGTATGATGTACGTCCTGGCACTTGCAAATAGTGCTTAGCATTATTTAGCATCTTATCCTAGCTATCTTTGTTGTATACAGGGAATGGGTTAACCTAGCGATTGTTGGTGCTTGGCACTTGGTTCTATTAATATCCTTACTGTACCGACAGCGATATATTGTTGTTCCTCTTTCTTCTTACAAATATACATATTGTAAGTCACTTTGGATAAAAGCGTCTGCTAAATGCCGTTAATGTAAAATGTAATTGTAGAGCAAGGACTCTGTGTATCACACAGTGAATATTTAGTGTTCTACCGTCTCTTGCTGAATCTCATTCCAATCAGGTCGTGTCATATATATTTTTTTCTGTCTGTTTCCTGTCCTCCACTTTTATATAATCCTATCATAGTCAGAGCTGAGCTCCCTGAAAGACCTCTTCACTAACGGAGAAGGGACAGAACGTTTTCATAACCTGACCTGTGGGGATATCTGTCTTACGTTTAAGATTTAAATAGAATGTTAAGCGAGTCATAAAACGGTTGTGAAATAACGAAGATAGGCCGCAGCATTTAATCAGTCATTGGAATGACATAGAATGACATTAGTCAGTTGAACCTGATGACATAAACATTCTCGTTTTAGTTTTGACATCATGGGGTGGGGGCGAGTCACGATGGCAAGACTGTCCTCCCATCTTTTTAACACTTTTGTCTATCAATTTTGTTCTAATCGTCCGTACACCATTGAACCCCATTGATGATTGAGTGAGGGACCACTGTTAGGGGTAATCTGCAAGGGGGGGGGGGGGGGGGGGGCTGGTCTCAGTGGACACCCCCCCCCCCCCCCCCCCCCTCTAATGCACTTATTATATGTTGTTCGTCCTGGCACTTAATGTACACACTTATTGTCCTGACACTTGCAAATAGTGCCTAGCATTATGTAGCATCATATCCTAGCTATCTTTGTTTAACACAGAGAATGGGTTAAGCTAGCAATTATTAGTGCTTGGCACTTGGTTCCATGAACATCCTTACGGTACCGACAACCATGTATTGTCGTTTATTTTTCTTCTGACAAATGTACTTATTCTAAGTCGTGTGAATGAAAATGTTAACATGTATGACAGACATGGTGTGGGTGGGAGGGAGGATGTGGTGGGGGAGGAGGTGAGGTCATGAATCATAAGGAGACTCATTGTCAAAGACGAATCACAGGCCCAGTAGGAAACAACTCGTTCCATTATACTCATTGTTACAGTGAATTTGTGTGCCCTACAAATTCCATGAACCTCATTGGTGCCACTTCATCCGATCTCGTCACTCAAGCAACCCCCTCTTTATTGATCTCTGTGCTGTGAAGGAGAGAAAGAATAAGGCAAATCAGTCACAGACCCATATGAGTGAAAAAGGGCAGCCTCGCTTTATCAGTGCTCCATGTACTCAGGACTCATGAGTTCACCTAGACTCTGCATCAAAGCGTCTGTTAAATGTCGTCATTGTGAAATGTGCTTTGCTCCATTGAAACACTATGACTCAAAAAATAATAATTGGGTCGCACTGCACACACTCTGCGTGAATCCGCACTCTGTGCGTTGGGCATAACGGAGATGCAGTAGCGGCCCGTGGGCCAAATGCGGCCCCTCTTAATTTTTTTCTGGCCCGCAAGAGGTTGCATGCAAAAAATAAATAAAATAAAGGAGAAACATTGTTGAATGCAAATCAGGTTTCTGTGTGTAGCCGGTGATACTAGCCAGTATCAGTACCCCACAATCAGGAACTGGCATCTCTTATTCTGACAATGTTTGGCTCAACCGATACGTTTGAGTCTAGCTTTCCTCATATGAATGCCATCAGAACAAGTGCACATTGCTCCATGACCTATGAGAAGCTGCATGAGTGTCTCATGATGAGGAAAACAAGGCAGTGCAATCTTTCTCACTGACTCAAAATGCCTCATATGTACAGTAGTTCTGTTTGGTGATGATTCAAACAACATTGTTTAATTCTAAATACGTGTCCAAAATATGTGAGAACAAAATCTCTTATAATGATACGATTAAAAGTTAAGAAGGAAGGAATGCGTCTGACAAGTTTATTCCATGTAGTAGTACTATATATATTAAGTTAACACTACTTTAAGTACGATTTATTTGTAGCGATTCATTCACGTAGTTTTACTCTGTGTGGCCCATGAACCCCCAGTGGTTTTCCCTTTCGGCCCACTTGATAAGGACGTTGAATAGCCCTGAACCCTCTATAGGGAAGCCCTTCTATGGATGTATCGGACGTCTTTCCAAAGTCCCTTTGGGTGAAAAAGGGAAGGAACTCAGAAAGGAAAGAGGAAGGGGGATTGCATACCAAGAAATGACGTCTCCTATGTGGGTTTCTTAGAAGTTAATACAGGCCCTGATTGACAGCAGTAAATCAACTCATCGTATGTTGTACGTTCTGGCACTTAATGTACACACTTTTTGTGTGTTGTATGTCCTTGCATTTAAGAATCGTACTTGGCATAGTGTAGCATCTTATCCTAGCTATCTTTGCTGTATACGGGGAATGGGTCAACCTAGCGATTGTTAGTGCTTGGCACTTGGTTCTATGATGAAGCCTACTGTACCGACAGCGATATATTGTTGTTTCTCTTTCTTCGGACAAATGTACATACTGTAAGTCACTCTGGATAAATGTGTCTGCCAAATGCCTTGAATGTAAAATGAAAATGTAAAACAAAGGACAGAATGAAGGAAACTAATGGTTGATTTGGAGGCAGTTACTGAGGTTATTTTCAAAGATTGGTGTGAAGATACCAAAAACAAAATCATGAAATAATGGAGATAGAGAGTCAGGTTATAGAATAGGACATATTTTATTTATATTCACACACAAAATACATTTGAATATTAAAATGCTAAAAACTTATAAATTAATAAATAGCTAGAACCTTCATCAAATCCTGTTAGTTTACAACCCAGTCTCACGGAAATACGTGACTCTGTCACGTCATTTAATCTATTCATTCGTGATCTGGGACACGTAATTTCAAATTTTCGTGCCAAAAGCACAAATTTCTAACATTATGACAGCTTTTGGTCACCCGTTTCTACTTTCACCATTGATTCTGAGAAATGGTGACAATTCACGGATACATTTAATGCAGGTGTGTTGATCTGAAGGCAAACCGCAACAGAAAACTTCCCAGATCCCATTCCCAGATCACGAGTGAATAGATTAAATGACGTGACGTGACAGCGTCGCATATTTCCGTGAGACTGGGTTGTAACTTATAAACAATGATACAACATTGTATCATAATGCGCTGACATTGATAAATACAATTAATAAATAGGACTATCTTTTGAAAGTACATTTAAATGTTGTGCTATATTATTATAATTTAATAAATAACCTATAACGGGTTGACAATGTAGAGAAGAGGATTAGGGCGACATGTGATTCTTTTTCTTGAGTTCTGACTTCAGACTTAGAAATAAAAAAAAAAAAATCACATATGGCCCTTAAGCACTTCTGATAAAATGCTAGTATATCTGGAGTACTCTAAATTATTATTTTTTAAATCGAGCAGTCCATTGTTTTCCTCTTCAAAAGTATCCGGTCAGCCATCTTGGAGCTCATTGGCCGGCGCTGTATAAGAAGCATTTCTATTGGACGGTATAATGCGTTGAGGGCATGCCGGTGGTTCCCTCCAATGGTGGAGGAGAGGAGCTGGAGGTGATGAGCTTCAGGAGGGAGGGGGTGGAGGCCAATGCTGCTATTTTTGTCCCCCTGTGAAACACGAACACAGAGACTTAGATTTTTTCTTTTTCATAAACTGTGTGTGAATGAATGAGTTTGTGAATGAATGAGTGTGTGAGTGAATGAATATGTGAATGAGTGAGGGACACTTACCCAAGCTGCATGACCTTCCTCTTCACCCAGGGCTCATCATATTTGCTGCAGTACAAACCACCACTCTCCGTTTGGAAACTACACAAAACACAGAGACACCGTGAGTAGTCTGAGCCATGATGACATCCTAAAACACACGTTTAAACGAAGACCCATAACCGAACACACGTTCAAAGGTAGAGATGTTTCTGTTGAAGACCACATTCATCCCATATTGCTTGTCACTTACATGATGGCATTGACACAGTGATTGTTTCTCTTTTGCACAATGAAGCCCACGATGGTTTCAGGGATCTTCTCTCTGCTCACCTTGGTGCAGCAATCAGAGAACTTCTCAACTGCTGAAGGAGAGACAGAAAGACGGTTAGTTTTCCCTAACTTTGACATTGTAAGATGGCAGTCCGTATCTTGGTTCTCGTGGCGTCCCCTGAGAACCCAGGTCCCCGTCGTCCCCATCCTCCCCTCACCTGCAGACCCTTGTCCGGTCAGAGCGACCACCACAGCCAGCAGCAGCAGGCTCTTCGTCACGGTGCCACAGGTCGTCATCTTCACTGGTTCTGATTGGCTGCTTTTAACGATCAAGAGATAGACAGGAAGACGACAGATAAGATCAGGTGTTAATGCTCTTCTACCGTTAGACCAGTGGACTGCCCTCTCTCAGCTGGACAGGGATATTTATATTGTGAAAAAGGAGAAGTGCTGGAGTGATGTCTCTCGCCCTCCTTAGAGAAGCCCTTTTTTCTGACCGCTTTCTGATGCAATATCGGAAGACTCTCTCAAGTCCCTTTGCTCTGGAAAAGGGAAGGAACCAAGAAAGGGACGACGACGGAGGATTGCAAACCTAGAAAGAATGTCTCCTATGCCTTTTGTTTCTTGGAAGTTAAAGGCCCACTACTATGCAACATTTTTGCCAGAATTACATTAATTATGCAGGTTGAGAGTTATTCTAATGGTCCTACAACCATTTCTGGGTCGTTTGGTGGGTGTTTCATTGCCCCTTGTCGCTTCTCCAAGGAAAAAGCGAATATGCAACTTGCTCTGTTCGGACAGACACAATCCGGATGTGACGCGGCGGAAGTATCCAATCGCACCTTGAAAATGTAGTCAGATTGTAGTTTCGAAAATGCTTTGCGGCACAGACACACCCCCAAACATGGCACCGGCTAGATATAAACAGCCAGTTGCGAGGCAATTGTTGCATTCATCATGGATCAATCGACTTATAAGGGACCCAAGAGGCGACTGTCGGTGCTATCATTATGTATTATGTTGGCCAACACGTACACTGATTGTTCTGTTCAACCAAAGATAAAACAATTATAATCTAGGATATAAATTCTCCCCGTCAACTATTAAAAAGGATGGATTCATGTTTATTGCAATACAAATACACCATTTTAAAAATGTAGAACCTTCTCTACACTTTATGAACATGTACTTCGGCCATGGCTCCACGCATTCGCGGCTTCTTTGAAAACAAATGCACATGGCTAGCGTAGAAGTGCATGGGGAAGGGTCGTCAACGAGTTGTTACGACAGTGTTGTAAAATATCTACTACGAAGCTGGAGGGGGCGCTGTGTAGAGAAAAGTGCGTGCGCAAACCAAGAAAACAGCGAAGAAATGGCTGATCCTGCATAGTGGGCCTTTAATACCGGCCTTATTCACCTGTCGGCCATGTTGGTTCTGCTGCGTCTTGAAAGAAGTGCACGTGGGATTAGAACCAAAATGGCTGCTAGGTGAACGACCATGTAATCTTTTGTTTATGTGACTGGTCCCAATTATTTCCATTTTAGTTAAAACATAATGCTGGTAAAGGTACAATGTGGTTAACATGAGTCTGATGTTTCTACGCATCAGCTTTGGTTTAAAGCCATATTGAAAGAAAAAAAAGATATATACAATTAGCTACCATATATGTCTACCCCAATATGTGCACCTCTGGTTGCCCCAATAGCCACTCTGGTCGGCTCTCCGTCACGGTGTGTCTGCAGAACTTGCTAGTTTGGAATGTGTATAATATTGGTTGCATGTCTTCTTTCCTCTCATCCTCACCTGTAAATAATTTGGATGAAAACAGCCTCTTCTAGATGTTTTTATCGCCCTATTTTTAAGCCATTCTCCATGATTTACACTGCATGATTAAGAATTTTGGTCATGTGCTCATCGTTTTCACTCGATTGTTTCCTCATTGTCTGTCTGAACGGACACTTGAGGTCATTGATTCACTTCCTTTCCCTACGAGAGTGTTTCGATGAAGTAGGAAAAAATTGTGCTCAAACTTTTGTCTGAGACAAATATGATGACAAGCAAGAAAAAGAGACAGACATACATACAGCCAGATAGATAGATAGACGGACAGACATGTAGATAGATAGTCATAATGACGATGATAAGGCAAGGCAAGACAAGGGAACTTTATTTATGTAGCACTTTTCATACACAAGGCAGACTCAAAGAGCTTCACATATAAACATTGTCATACAATTAAATAATAGGTAAGTAAAAGAAAACATATGCAAAAAATTTGTAAAATAGTTCAGCATTTTTGAAAGTGCAATGTATATAAGATCAGATCAACAGTCTCTCTGAAACCCACGTCGGGACTCCAACCCGACCTAAGGGACCTTGGTCCTTTCTCTGGGACTAAAACCCGGATTCTAGGACTCTAGCCAGGATTCTTGGACTCTAACCCAGACAGAACTTGGGTCTCAAATCCTTCAAAGTTACCCACGTCAGGACTCCAACCCAACCTAGAGGAACTTGTTTCTTTCTCTCGGACTCCAACCCGACCTAAAGGAATTTGGTCCTTTCGCCGGGACTCCAACCCAGATTGTAGGACTTTAAACCAGACAGAAATTTGGTCTCATACCCTTATCCTTGCTCTCTGGTATCAGATCATGTATCTTTCTAGAAAATATAGAAAATAAGGGCAAAGTTAAAAAGCATTTTAGTAATAAAATATAAAAATAAAGGCAAAGTTAAAAAAGCATTTTAGAAAGTGTAACGTATTTAAGATTTAGCAGAGCAAAAGCATACGTAAAAATCTTCAGTCTTGATTTAAAGGTGGTCAGAGTAAGCGTTAATCCCAGGAGCCACACCCCATTCTCATGCATCACGTGCATACCTTAGTGACTGACCAGGTTACCATGGGAACAACTAACAACCTCCATCACGTGCCCCCCTCCCTCAGTAGACACAAGGTTCACATTCCCAGACATCACTCCCTCACACATTGACTCACTCAATCACTGTAATAGAATGGATGTCATGTAAAACAAGAACCCATTTGTGAACTTGCTCGTTCATGCAGACTCATGATCTCTCTACCGCCCTCTAGTGGACAGAGTGAAAAGAGTTCAGAAAAATTACTAGATTAGAAAGTTAAACCAAATTTATGAAGATACATAAGGATGCAAGTGAACCGGGCGTGGTATATTTAGATAACTTATTCGTACGGAATATCTTTGTTGTTCGCAGAAAATAGAATTAATGCTTAAGGTAATTTATCTTAACTAAAGGTTATAATTTAGGCCTCACAAACCAAAACACAGGCTGTCCATTTTCATCTCATAAACTGGAGAATGGCATTCTTATCGCACAATCACATGATTGACCACGATTCCCTTTAAAAGGTATTCATTATTGGAGCTTATTAATATGCATCGTATCATGGATGACGATAGCAATATATTGTTGTTTCTCTTTCTTCTGATAAATGTACATGTTGTAAGTCGCTTTGGATAAAACAATCTGGTAAATGCCCTTAATGTAAAATGAAAATGTAAAACAAGGACAGAATGAAGGAAACCAATGATCCATAACTTAAGGAGCAGAGTGACCCTTCTGAGAGGCTCTGAGGCTGACCTGTCCATATGCTTAGCTAAGCGTTTATGTTTAGATATTTTAGCAGCAAAAGTAATGATTGATTTGGAGGCAGTTACTGAGGTTATTTTGAAAGATTGGGGTGAAGACGCCAAAAGACAAAATAATTAAATAATGAAGAGTCAGGTTTTAGGATAGGACATGTTTTATTTACATTCAAATATACAGAGTACTTTTGATTATTAAAATGCTAAAAACGTATAAATCAATAAATGGCTCGAACCTTTAACAAATTCAGTGAATTTATAGAATAACAATGACAGAACATTGTAACATAATGCACCGACATTGATAAATACAATCAATAAATAGGACTCTCTTTTGAAAATACATTTAAATGTCGTGCTATATTATTATAATTTAATAAATAACCTATAAGGGGTCGACAATGTAGAGAATAGGATTAGGGCCACATGTGATTCCTTTTTTTGAGTGCTGGCTTCAGACTCGGAACTCATTCAAAAAAATGTGCCCCTAAACCACTCTAAATTAATTTAAAAAAAAAGTGCTAGCAGTTCATTGTTTTTCCTCCTCAAAAGTATCTGGTCAGCCATCTTGGTGCTCATTGGCCTGCGCTGAATAAGATGCATTTCCATTGGACGGTATAATGCGTTGAGGGCGTGGCGTTGGTTCCCTCCAATGGTGGAGGAGAGGAGCTCGAGGTGATGAGCTACAGGAGGGAAGGGCCGGAGGCCAATGCTGCAATTTTTGTCGCCCTGTGAAACACAAACACAGAAACTTAGATTTTGTTTTTCATAAACTGTGTGAATGAATGAGTTTGTGAATGAATGAGTGTGTGAGTGAATGAATATGTGAGTGAATGAGTGAGGGACACTTACCTAAGCTGCCTAACCTTCTTCATCACCCAGGGCTCATCATGTTTAAAGCAGTACCAACGACCACTCTCCGTTTGGAATCTACACAAAACACAGAGACACCGTGAGTAGTCTGAGCCATGGATGACACCCTAAATGAGGTTAACACATCCGAACACGCACGTTCAAACGAAGACACACATCCTAGCACATGGTCAAAGCTAGAGATGTTTCTGTTGAAGAACACATTCGTTCCATATGGTCGCTTACCGGATGGCATTGACACAGTGATTGATTCTCTTTTGCACCATGTAGTCCACGATGGTTTCAGTGATATGCTTTCTGCTCACCCTGGTGCAGCATTCAGAGAACTTCTGAGGTACTGAAGAAGAGACAGAATTACGGTTAGTTTCATATTGTAAGATGGCAGTCCATACCTTGGTTCTCGTGGCGTCCCCTGAGAACCCAGGTCCCCGTCGTCCCCATCCTCCCCTCACCTGCAGATCCTTGTCCGGTCAGAGCGACCACCACAGCCAGAAGCAGCAGGCTCTTTGTCATGGTGCCACAGGTCGTCATCTTCACTGGTTGTGATTGGCTGCTTTTAACGATCAAGAGATAGACAGGAGGATGGCAGAGGAGATCAGGTGTTAATGATCGTCTAGCGTTGGACCAGTAAACTGCCCTCTCTTAGCAGGGAGGGATATTTATATTGTCGAATGGAGAAGTGCTTGAGTGATCTCTCTCTGTCTCTGTCTCTGTCTCTCTCCCCCCACAAACTCACTCGCCCACTCAATCTCTCTGTCTGTAGATCTATATGTATTGTAATGACCTCGTCGGTGACATAAAGATGTCCAGTCATAGTTATTTGAAGAAACTTTTTTACGTAACAAAACGACGTCACTGGAACGCGTAATCAACGGCAAAAATCTCACCCAAAACAAACCCCGGCAACCCCAAACACGGTCTTCCTCACGTGCAAGCCTCCACCCTCCTGTTCTTCCAAGGCCCTCCCCCAGCTGACCTAATGATTCGCCCCCACACTGATTGACAAGAAGAACATTGAAATACATGCACACAAACTATTCAGATGTCCCAGGGTCGCTACATTGCCTCCCCCCGTCAAAGTTCCTCGTCCTCGAGGGAACAAATTAAGTCCCGGAAGCGACCGGGCACTCTCATTCAAGGCAAAGCTGTCCTTAAACTCCGCCAGTAGTAGCCACAGCTGATCCTGCTGTTGAGGGTCTAGTCAATCACAGTGCCCCTGCCAAATTGCCCGCACAGTAGACGGCAGAGTCTCCTCACCTGTCTGGGGAAGCTGGGCAGGGCAGGGCAAGGGGCCCAGGCTCATGGAGTGGGGTGCTGGGGTGGCAAGGGAGTAGTCTGTAGGAGCCGAAACATTGACACGAGGGGGTGGGGGGAAGGGTTCCGGGAGGAGGACTGAGACAATGGACAGGGATCGGGAAGACAGGGTGGTTGGAAGGTCTTTGCAAGGGGGTGAAGGGGGGCGGGGACGTGTGACTGGTCCATCCGAGCTGTTGTCGGTGGGGGCCGGATGTAGGAGGTGTTTGGCGGGGCCATATAGACTGTGGGCCCTCCTTGGAAGCCAATCGCCCCCCTCTCCAGGTCCAGCCCTAGGATACAGGGGTCCTGCACGGCATGGAGGACAGTCTTTCTCCCGACGCAGATGGACAACAACCCCTTCCCTTTCATAGGTTCCCTCTCCCCCGTGACTGTGCGGAGCTGCATAGTTGTAGGTTGGAGTACCGTCCAGGTTGGAAAAATGTTTGGCCTCATCAGGGTCACTGCAGACCCCGTATCGACTGAAGCCAAACAAGCCACCCCCTCAACAGTGACAGGAACATGTCAAAAGTCCCCGGCCCAGGTCCGCCCAACCACGACAACAGGCTCCATGACGCTGGAGCCTGTTGGAGCCCCGCCTCCCCGGCTGCGATGATGGGCTCCTCCAGACGACGACGGCGGGGTTACGGGGGCAGGGCCTCGCGTCTCCCCAATTACGCGGACCCTGACCCGTTTCCCTGGGCTCTCACAGCTTTAGGGCACTCTCTGACAAGGTGGCCAGGCTGCCCGCAGCCCCAGCAGACCCTCTGCTCTCGACGAGACTGGGGGCGGCGGTGCGCCTGCATAGAGACAGCGCGGACGAGTTCAGTGAGCTCGTCCACCCAGGCTGGCTTCTGTGAGTCCTCACTCCTCTCCCTTGCCGATCTCACCATCGGCAGAGGAGCAGGATGACCGTCGATTGCTCCAGCCCACACCAGCTCCCTCTCTATGGCCATCTCCAAGGCCTCTTGCAAAGTCTGCGGGTTGGGCTAGCAGGGTCTGCATGCGTAGTTCTGTAGGGTAAAGGGCCTGGAGAAGCTGATCCCGAGCGAGTTCGCTCTGCACGGCTGGCAGCGTCTCCCCCGGCTTCCTGCGCCTATTACAGAGTTCTGAGCGCATCAGCCCCGGCTTAACACGCAGTCCAAAACGCCTCCTTAGTGCCCCCCCTAGGGCAACATAGTCCCCCCTGTCCTCTGGGCTAAGCAGCAACAAACAAGACAATGCCTCGTCCGCCAGACACATCGCAAGCTGCAGCGCTTTGACCTTCACTGACCATCCGGCAGCATCGGCCAAAAGTTCAAATTGCGCGCGGAAAGCTTCCCAGTCAGCCTTACCAGTGTATCTAGGTGTCTTGATGGACACTGGGCTCGATGTGAGAAAGGCGCCGCCATGTCTGTCGCCGTCTTGTGGCGGCCACGGGCAGTCGGCGCTGCGAACTATGAGGGAAAAATCATCTTTTTCAAAGGCGGCCAGTTCCCGTTTGGTTCTACCCCTCACCAGAGACACCGAAGCTACTCCATACGCCCCCTCTCCGTAGTCATCCATCTCTATCTTCACCCGACAGTCCGCAGGGAGCATTATTGTTGCAGAGAAAACGCGACAACAAAAACAGAGCTAACGGCGAAAGCAACTTCAGCCGACCCGCCGAGCAGGACCGAGGAAAAAAAGAAAAATCAAAAGAAAACGTTCACTTCTGACACCAATGTAATGACCTCGCCGGTGACATAACAATGTCCAGTCATAGTTATTTGAAGGAACTTTTTAATGTAACCAAACTAGGTCACTGAAACGTGTAATCAACGGCAAAAATCCCACACAAAACAAACACTGGTTACCCCGGCAACCCCAAACACGGTCTTTCTCACGCGCAAGCCCCCATCCTCCTTCCAAGGCCCTCCCCCTGCTGACCTAATGATTCGCCCACACACTGATTGACAAGAAGAACGTTGCAATACATGCTGAAAAACTATTTAAATGTCCAAGGGTCGCTACAGTATATATAGATGCTTCAATATATTGATCTTTATGTATCTCTCTCTCTATCTCTATCAACCTCTGCTGGACTACTATGTATCCCCACATCACGACTCACTACAATGGGTGCCCGGTCATTCAGCTGTTCAGCACCCAGGCTCTGGAACTCCCTCCCCCCACACATAAAACAGTCAGACACCATTACAACCTTCAAGTCACAACTCAAAACTCACCTGTTCAAACTCGCACACAACGTCTAACTGATCACTGTTTGGATTGTTTTGTTTTTTTGTTTTGTTTTGTTTTGTCTTGTTTTTGTTTTATTTATTTATTATTGCTTATGTTTATTTATTTTTTTATTTATTTTTTTATATATTTTTATTTATTTATTTATTTTTCCACAATGTCTTGTTTTTTAAAAAATGTATGATGACTATATGCTCTGTAAGGTGACCTTGGGTGTCTTGAAAGGCGCCTCTAAATGAAATGTATTATTATTATTATTATCTGTCAACCTCTAACATGTCCCCACCCTCCCTACGGAAGACCTTTGCCGACCTCTTCCTGACGCAATATCGGCCATGTTGGTTCTGCCGCTTCTTGAAAGAAGTGCACGTGGGTTTAGAACCAAAATGGCCGCTAGGTGAACGACCATGCAATCTCTTGTTTAGTTGACTGGCGGAGAGACAGACAGACAAGTGTTTAATCCACCTCTTTCAGCAGTAACACTCAGCACTTTGAATCGGTTATCCTCCACCTCTCTTCAAACGATCCGTTCACAGGAACACGGATGCTAGTATCCTCATTAGCATAGCCAGTCCTTCAGACTGAGTTCAGGGTCACTCCACACCCCCTCTGATTGAGAGTTGCAGGAGTTGCTCAGTCACACTGTGAGGATTCCCGGGAGAAGTTGGATGTTTAGTGATTAGCATCTGGACCACATCAACCACACAAACACTTGCTGTGTTCCGAACCTAACGTTGGCCCAAATAAGTGTTCACCATGTGTATTTTTATGCATGACATTCAAATTGGGGACAAACGTGTAGGCTACGGTGTCCTTCATGTAGGGATCTTCTAGCAAGGGGCCCAAACCTAAACCTCCTCCTCAAGGAGCATGTTGGGGTGCCATGCAAGTCCCTCCAGATAGAAGGATCTACGACATGAGACGGTCTGAAAGCAGACCTAGAAAGAAGAAGTTCCGTTAGTGGGACAGGAAGGCAGGTATCACCTTCTGAATTGTTTGTTCTTTTCACCGGTTGTATCACACAGAGTGATATAGTATATATAGTGTTCTATCGTCTCTTTCTGTGGTGCTGAATCTCATTCAAATATGGTCGTGTCGTATCCTTTTTTTCTGTCTGTTTCCTGTCCTCCACTTTTATATAATCCTATCATAGTCAGCGCTGAGCTCCCTGAAAGACCTCTTCACTAACGGAGAAAAGATGTCATGAAGTTTTCATAACCTGAGCTGTCGCCATATCTGACTTGGGTTTGGATTAATTTCGAAAGAAAAGCAAGTCATAAAACGGTTGTGAAATAACGAAGACAGGCCGCAGCATTTAATCAGTCATTGGAATGACATTGACAAGTGCTCGTTTTTGTGTTGAATTCATGGGGTGGGGGCGAGGAGCAATGGCAAGGCTGTTCCACCCATCGTTTTTACACACTTTTGTTCTGTTCGTCCAAACAGAGTTGAGCCTCATTGATTATTGAGTGAGAGACCAATGTTAGTGTTGATCTGGAAGGGGGGGCTGGTCTCAGTGGACCACCTCATGATTGAGCGTGTAGTTTAACTCGTTGACCCCCCCACCCCCCTCTTATACACTTGTTGTATGTTGTACGTCCTGGCACTTAATGTACACACTTATTGTGTGTTGTACGTCCTGGCACTTAATGTACACACTTATTGTATGATGTACGTCCTGGCACTTGCAAATAGTGCTTAGCATTATTTAGCATCTTATCCTAGCTATCTTTGTTGTATACAGGGAATGGGTTAACCTAGCGATTGTTGGTGCTTGGCACTTGGTTCTATTAATATCCTTACTGTACCGACAGCGATATATTGTTGTTCCTCTTTCTTCTTACAAATATACATATTGTAAGTCACTTTGGATAAAAGCGTCTGCTAAATGCCGTTAATGTAAAATGTAATTGTAGAGCAAGGACTCTGTGTATCACACAGTGTATATTTAGTGTTCTACCGTCTCTTGCTGAATCTCATTCCAATCAGGTCGTGTCATATATATTTTTTTCTGTCTGTTTCCTGTCCTCCACTTTTATATAATCCTATCATAGTCAGAGCTGAGCTCCCTGAAAGACCTCTTCACTAACGGATAAGGGACAGAACGTTTTCATAACCTGACCTGTGGGGATATCTGTCTTACGTTTAAGATTTAAATAGAATGTTAAGCGAGTCATAAAACGGTTGTGAAATAACGAAGATAGGCCGCAGCATTTAATCAGTCATTGGAATGACATAGAATGACATTAGTCAGTTGAACCTGATGACATAAACATTCTCGTTTTAGTTTTGACATCATGGGGTGGGGGCGAGTCACGATGGCAAGACTGTCCTCCCATCTTTTTAACACTTTTGTCTATCAATTTTGTTCTAATCGTCCGTACACCATTGAACCCCATTGATGATTGAGTGAGGGACCACTGTTAGGGGTAATCTGCAAGGGGGGGGGGGGGGGGGGGCTGGTCTCAGTGGACACCCCCCCCCCCCCCCCCCCTCTAATGCACTTATTATATGTTGTTCGTCCTGGCACTTAATGTACACACTTATTGTCCTGACACTTGCAAATAGTGCCTAGCATTATGTAGCATCATATCCTAGCTATCTTTGTTTAACACAGAGAATGGGTTAAGCTAGCAATTATTAGCGCTTGGCACTTGGTTCCATGAACATCCTTACGGTACCGACAACCATGCATTGTCGTTTATTTTTCTTCTGACAAATGTACTTATTGTAAGTCGTGTGAATGAAAATGTTAACATGTTGAAGTATGACAGACATGGTGTGGGTGGGAGGGAGGATGTGGTGGGGGAGGGGTGAGGTCATGAATCATAAGGAGACTCATTGTCAAAGACGAATCACAGGCCCAGTAGGAAACAACACGTTCCATGTTCCTCATTGTTACAGTGAATTTGTGTGCCCTACAAATTCCATGAACCTCATTGGTGCCACTTCATCCGATCTCGTCACTCAAGCAACCCCCTCTTTATTGATCTCTGTGCTGTGAAGGAGAGAAAGAATAAGGCAAATCAGTCACAGACCCATATGAGTGAAAAAGGGCAGCCTCGCTTTATCAGTGCTCCATGTACTCAGGACTCATGAGTTCACCTAGACTCTGCATCAAAGCGTCTGTTAAATGTCGTCATTGTGAAATGTGCTTTGCTCCATTGAAACACTATGACTCAAAAAATAATAATTGGGTCGCACTGCACACACTCTGCGTGAATCCGCACTCTGTGCGTTGGGCATAACGGAGATGCAGTTACAGTGTCGTTGCCAGGGTGTTGGACTCACAGACGAAAGCAGTGGGTTTCGGTCTCCATTACCTTCAGTCTACCAGTAGAACAAGATCCCCTAAACCAGGCCTATGCAACTAGCGGCCCGTGGGCCAAATGCGGCCCCTCTTAATTTTTTTCTGGCCCGCAAGAGGTTGCATGCAAAAAATAAATAAAATAAAGGAGAAACATTGTTGAATGCAAATCAGGTTTCTGTGTGTAGCCGGTGATACTAGCCAGTATCAGTACCCCACAATCAGGAACTGGCATCTCTTATTCTGACAATGTTTGGCTCAACCGATACGTTTGAGTCTAGCTTTCCTCATATGAATGCCATCAGAACAAGTGCACGTTGCTCCATGACCTATGAGAAGCTGCATGAGTGTCTCATGATGAGGAAAACAAGGCAGTGCAATCTTTCTCACTGACTCAAAATGCCTTATATGTACAGTAGTTCTGTTTGGTGATGATTCAAACAACATTGTTTAATTCTAAATACGTGTCCAAAATATATGAGAACAAAATCTCTTATAATGATACGATTAAAAGTTAAGAAGGAAGGAATGCGTCTGACAAGTTTATTCCATGTAGTAGTACTATATATATTAAGTTAACACTACTTTAAGTACGATTTATTTGTAGCGATTCATTAACGTAGTTTTACTCTGTGTGGCCCATGAACCCCCAGTGGTTTTCCCTTTCGGCCCACTTGATAAGGACGTTGAATAGCCCTGAACCCTCTATAGGGAAGCCCTTCTATGGATGTATCGGACGTCTTTCCAAAGTCCCTTTGGGTGAAAAAGGGAAGGAACTCAGAAAGGAAAGAGGAAGGGGGATTGCATACCAAGAAATGACGTCTCCTATGTGGGTTTCTTAGAAGTTAATACAGGCCCTGATTGACAGCAGTAAATCAACTCATCGTATGTTGTACGTTCTGGCACTTAATGTACACACTTTTTGTGTGTTGTATGTCCTTGCATTTAAGAATCGTACTTGGCATAGTGTAGCATCTTATCCTAGCTATCTTTGCTGTACACGTGGAATGGGTCAACCTAGCGATTGTTAGTGCTTTGCACTTGGTTCTATGATGAAGCCTACTGTACCGACAGCGATATATTGTTGTTTCTCTTTCTTCGGACAAATGTACATACTGTAAGTCACTCTGGATAAATGTGTCTGCCAAATGCCTTGAATGTAAAATGAAAATGTAAAACAAAGGACAGAATGAAGGAAACTAATGGTTGATTTGGAGGCAGTTACTGAGGTTATTTTCAAAGATTGGTGTGAAGATGCCAAAAACAAAATCATGAAATAATGGAGATAGAGAGTCAGGTTATAGAATAGGACATATTTTATTTATATTCACACACAAAATACATTTGAATATTAAAATGCTAAAAACTTATAAATTAATAAATAGCTAGAACCTTCATCAAATCCTGTTAGTTTACAACCCAGTCTCACGGAAATACGTGACTCTGTCACGTCATTTAATCTATTCATTCGTGATCTGGGACACACGTAATTTCAAATTTTCGTGCCAAAAGCACAAATTTCTAACATTATGACAGCTTTTGGTCACCCGTTTCTACTTTCACCATTGATTCTGAGAAATGGTGACAATTCACGGATACATTTAATGCAGGTGTGTTGATCTGAAGGCAAACCGCAACAGAAAACTTCCCAGATCACGAGTGAATAGATTAAATGACGTGACGTGACAGCGTCGCATATTTCCGTGAGACAGGGTTGTAACTTATAAACAATGATACAACATTGTATCATAATGCGCTGACATTGATAAATACAATTAATAAATAGGACTATCTTTTGAAAATACATTTAAATGTTGTGCTATATTATTATAATTTAATAAATAACCTATAACGGGTTGACAATGTAGAGAAGAGGATTAGGGCGACATGTGATTCTTTTTCTTGAGTTCTGACTTCAGACTTAGAAATAATAAAAAAAAAATCACATATGGCCCTTAAGCACTTCTGATAAAATGCTAGTATATCTGGAGTACTCTAAATTATTATTTTTTAAATCGAGCAGTCCATTGTTTTCCTCTTCAAAAGTATCCGGTCAGCCATCTTGGAGCTCATTGGCCGGCGCTGTATAAGAAGCATTTCTATTGGACGGTATAATGCGTTGAGGGCATGCCGGTGGTTCCCTCCAATGGTGGAGGAGAGGAGCTGGAGGTGATGAGCTTCAGGAGGGAGGGGGTGGAGGCCAATGCTGCTCTTTTTGTCCCCCTGTGAAACACGAACACAGAGACTTTTCATAAACTGTGTGTGAATGAATGAGTTTGTGAATGAATGAGTGTGTGAGTGAATGAATATGTGAATGAGTGAGGGACACTTACCTAAGCTGCCAGAACTTCTTCATCACCCAGGGCTCATCATGTTTAAAGCAGTACAAACCACCACTCTCCGTTTGGAAACTACACAAAACACAGAGACACCGTGAGTAGTCTGAGCCATGATGACATCCTAAAACACACGTTTAAACGAAGACCCATAATCGAACACACGTTCAAAGGTAGAGATGTTTCTGTTGAAGACCACATTCATCCCATATTGCTTGTCACTTACATGATGGCATTGACACAGTGATTGTTTCTCTTTTGCACCATGTAGTCCACGATGGTTTCAGTGATCTGCTGTGTGGACACCTTGGTGCAGCATTCAGAGAACTTCTCAACTGCTGAAGGAGAGACAGAAAGACGGTTAGTTTCCCTAACTTTCACATTGTAAGACGGCAGTCCGTACCTTGGTTCTCGTGGCGTACCCTGAGAACCCAGGTCCCCGTCGTCCCCATCCTCCCCTCACCTGCAGATCCTTGTCCGGTCAGAGCGACCACCACAGCCAGCAGCAGCAGGCTCTTCGTCACGGTGCCACAGGTTGTCATCTTCACTGGTTCTGATTGGCTGCTTTTAACGATCAAGAGATAGACAGGAAGACGACCGAGGAGATCAGGTGTTAATGCTCTTCTACCGTTAGACCAGTGGACTGCCGTCTCTCAGCAGGACAGGGATATTTATATTGTGAAAAAGGAGAAGTGCTGGAGTGACGTCTCTCGCCCTCCATAGAGAAGCCCTTTCCGACCTCTTTCTGATGCAATATCGGAAGACTCTCTCAAGTCCCTTTGCTCTGGAAAAGGGAAGGAACCAAGAAAGGGAAGAGGACGGAAGATTGCAAACCTAGAAAGAATGTCTCCTACGCCTTTGTTTCCTGTAAATTAATACCGGCCTTATTCACCTGTCGGCCATGTTGGTTCTGCTGCGTCTTGAAAGAAATGAACGTGGGATTAGATCCAAAATGGCCATGTAATCTTTTGTTTATGTGACTGGTCCGAATTATTTCCATTTTCAGTCATTGGAATGACATAGAATGACATTAGTCAGTTGAACCTGATGACATAAACATTCTCGTTTTCGTTTTGACATCATGGGGTGGGGGCGAGTCACGATGGCAAGACTGTCCTCCCATCTTTTTAACACTTTTGTCTATCAATTTTGTTCTAATCGTCCGTACACCATTGAACCCTGCTGGTAAAGGTACAATGTGGTTAACATGAGTCTGATGTTTCTAAGTATCAGCTTTGGTTAGAAGCCATATTGAAAGTAAAAAATTAATATAATTAGCTACCATATATGCCTACCCCAATATGTACACCTCTGGTTGTCCCAATAGCCACTCTGGTCGGCTCTCCGTCACGGTGTGTCTGCATAACTTGCTTGTTTGGAATGTGTTTGGTAACTCTACATATAGTATTGGTTGTATGTCTTCTTTCCTCTCATCCTCACCTGTATATCGTTTGGATGAAAACAGCATCTTCTAAATGTTTTCAGAATGATTCAGAATTTTGGTCATGTGCTCATCGTTTTCACTCGATTAGTTCCTCATTTTCTCCCCAACGGCCTTTCCTCCGCATCACTATCTGTCTGAACGGACACCTGAGGTCATGATTCACTCCCTGTCCCTACGAGAGCGTTTCAATGAAGTTGGAGAAATTGTGCTCAAACTTTTGAGAGAGAGAGAGAGAGAGAGAGAGAGGGAGAGGGAGAGGGAGAACGCGAACGAACGAACGAACTTTTGCCGGGACTCGAACCCAGATTGTAAGACTTTAAACCAGACAGAAATTTTGTCTCGACCCTTATCCTTTCTCTCTGGTATCAGATCATGTATCTTTCTGGAAAAAATAGAAAATAAGGGCAAAGTTAAAAGGGCGTTTTAGTAATAAAATAGAAAATAAAGACAATGTTAAAAAAGCATTTTAGAAAGTGTAACGTATTTAAGATTAAGCAGAACTAAAGCATACACAAAAGTCGTCAGTCTTGATTTAAAGGTGGTCAGAATAAGCGTTAATCCCAGGAGCCACACCCCATTCTCATGCATCACGTGCATACCTTGGAGACTGACCAGGTTACCATGGGAACAACTAACAACCTCCATCACGTGCCTCCCTCACTCAGTAGACACAAGGTTCACATTCCCAGACATCACTCCCTCACACACTAGGTGCGTTTCCATCCTCCCTGATTTTATGCGAACTTTGAAGTATCGAGTCAGTAAACGGTGATGGAAACACCAAAATTCGCGTAAAAATCCTCTAATTCGCAAAAAAGCTTTTCCGCTCGCTTGAGGTGGTTTTTGAGAAATGCGAAAGAGAGTAAATTTGCAAAATGGGAGATGGAAACACACTTTTCGAAACAGCTGTGACGTAGCGAACTTTGAACACACAGGACTGACAGTCTTTCAGATTTCCGCATAACGACCGGCCATAGCAACCCTGCCGACATCAACGTGTAACGTCAGCACCCTATTGTGCTCTCCCATACGTAAGGCACTCAACGTCGTCCTCGTATTTCCCTTGCTACCGCTGTGTACATTGTAATTTCTCTATTTCTTCGTCTACGGATTGAAGTTAAAATAGCCAATGATAACTTCACTGAAAGAACAGTTATGACTTGCCCAAGGGAAACCAATTGCTGCTGAATTCCTCTCTCCATGTTTGTTGTTTGTTGTTACTCCTCTCTATTGGCGGACTTACCGCTTTTTGTTACATTTGTTACAGCTTTCTATTTCTACCATTTATTACAGCCACGTATCGGCATACATTTTTTGCCTACAGCGCCACTTCCAGGCAGAACTAGGGTAGTTACCCGCTCCCACTACCCGAAACACACCTAATTCGATTTACTTTTTTGCGAACTTTCTAAAGATTCCCATCACCTTTTAGATGGAAACGCAGCTAGTGAATCACTCAATCGCTTTAATAGAATGGATGTCATGTAAAACAGATCCCATTTGTGAACTTGATCGAGATCTCTTGACTGCCCTCCAGTGGCCAGAGTGAAAAGAGTTCAGACAAATTACTGTAGATTAGAAAGATAAACCAAATTTATGAAGATATGTAAGGATGCAAGTGAACCGGGCGTGGTATATTTAGATAATTTATTCGTACAGAATATATTTGTTGTTCGCAGAAAATAGATGGGCTTAAGGTAATCTAAGGTTATAATTTAGGCCTCACGAACCAAAACACAGGCTGTCCATTTTCATCTCGTAAACTGGAGAATGGCATTCTTATCGCACAGTCACATGATTTACCACGACTCCCTTAAAAGATATTCATTATTGGTGCTTATTAATATGCTTCGTATCATGGATGACGACAGCAATATATTGTTGTTTCTCTTTCTGCTGATGAATGTACATGTTGTAAGTCGCTTTGCATAAAACAATCTGCTAAATGCCCTTAATGTAAAATGAAAATGTAAAACAAGGACAGAACGAAGGAAACCAATGATCCATAACTTAGGGAGCAGAGTGACACTTCTGAGAGGCTCTGAGGCTGACCTGTCCATATGCTCAGCTAAGCGTTTAGATATTTTACAAGTAGTAAAGTAATGGTTGATTTGGAGGCAGTTACTTGGGTTATTTTGAAAGATTGAGGTGAAGATGCCAAAAGTCAAAATCTTTAAATAATGAGTCAGGTTAAAGAATAGGACACATTTTATTTATATTCAAACACACCAAATACTTTTGATTATTAAAATGCTAAAAACGTAAAAAATCAATAAATGGCTCGAACCTTCAAAAAATCCAGTGAATTTATAGAAAAACAATGACATAACATTGTAACATAATGCGCCGACATTGACAAATACAATTTATAAATAGGACTCTCTTTTGAAAATACATTTAAATCTCGTGCTATATTATCATAATTTAATAAATAACCTATAAGGGGTTGACAATGTAGAGAATAGGATTAGGGCCACATGTGATTCTCTTTTTTTGAGTTCTGACTACAAACTCAGAACTCATTAAAACAAAATCACATTGGCCCTTAACCACTTCCGCAAAAATGCTTGTATTTCTGGAGTTCTCTAAATTAATTAAAAAAAAGCTAACAGTTCACTGTTTTTCTCTTCAAAAGTATCTGGTCAGCCATCTTGGTGCTCATTGGCCTGCGCTGAATAAGATGCATTTCTATTGGACGGTATAATGCGTTGAGGGCGTTTCTGTGGTTCTCTCCAATGGTGGAGGAGAGGAGCTGGAGGTGATGAGCTTCAGGAGGAAGGGGGTGGAGGCCAATGCTGCTCTTTTTTTCGGCCTGGGAAACACAAACACAGAGACTCAGATTTTGTTTTTCATAAAATGTGTGTGAATGAATCAGTGAGTGAGTGAATGAATATGTGTGTGAATGAATATTTGAGTGAATGAGTGAGGGACACTTACCTAAGCTGCCTGACCTTCTTCAACACCCAGGGCTCATCATGTTTGCAGCAGTACAAACGACCACTCTCCGTTTGGAAACTACACAAAACACAGAGACACCGTGATTAGTCTGAGCCATGGATGACACCCTATCTGAGGTTAACACTGATCCTAGCACACAAGTTTCAACGAAGACACACATCCTAGCGCATGTTCAAAGCTAGAGATGTTCTTTTGAAGAACACATTCGTTCCATATGGCTGGTCACTTACATGATGGCATTGACACAGTGATTGTTTCTGCGTTGCACCATGAAGTCCACAATGGTTTCAGTGATCTGCTGTGTGGACACCCTGGTGCAGCATTCAGAGACCTTCCAATCTGCTGAAGGAGAGACAGAATGACGGTTAGTTTTCCCTAACTTTCACATTGTAAGATGGCAGTCCGTTTCTTGGTTCTCATGGCGTACCCTGAGAACCCAGGTCCCCGTCGGCCCCATCCTCCCCTCACCTGCAGATCCTTGTACGGTCAGAGCGACCACCACAGCCAGCAGCATCATGCTCTTCGTCACGGGGCCACAGGTCGTCATCTTCACTGGTTCTGATTGGCTGCTTTTAAAGATCAAGAGATAGACAGGAAGACGGCAGAGAAGATCTGGTGTTAATGCTGGTCTATCGTTAGACCAGTGGACTGCCCTCTCTCAGCAGGACAGGGATATTTATATTGTGAAAAGGAGAAGTGCTCTCTCTCTCTCCTCTCTCTCTTTCTGTCTGTCTCTGTCTCTGTCTCTCTGTATCTGTAGATCTATATGTATATTTATATGTTATATATTTATACGCTAACTGAGAAGAGACGGAACGTTTTCATAACCTGACCTGTCGCCATATCTGACTTAGGTTTGGATTAATTACGAAAGTAAAGCTAGTCATAAAACGGTTGAGAAATAACGAAGACAGGCCGCAGCATTGTCATTGGAATGACAAGTGCTCATTTTTGTTTTGAAATCATGGGGTGGGGGCATGGGTGGCTGGGACAAAGATTCAGCCCTGGCATTTTCTGTCCAGACCAGCCCCTTACATTATCAGCACTAAGGGTGGGACGAGACGAACGGGAAAAACCCTGTATGTACTTGATTAAAACAATTGAATCAAGTACATTCATCTGAATAATAGTACAGCACTGTAAATAGCAGTTGTTTATTTTTCAAGTTTGTGTCTCTTGTGCTGCTGAGAAGACAGTTGGAAACCCGAACAGGAAGTTACCTCCTGTGGTCGCTGCGTCTCCACCCCCCATATCTACATATCTAAAAAACCCTTTTTAAATATCACACTTGATCCAACGCTAAATTCTCTCTTGCAGTTTTTAGTCTGTGACTGTGAAAATATTTTGGTGTAAGCCCAGCATTAGTTAAGACCAGACTCGGATCATAATAACAAAATATCCTGACAAATAATCTGAATGGAAACATATTACAGACAGTAGCAGCATTAGAGCTGAAACTCATTTGTTTTAACGTTGACTCAGTCATTATGAAACCATAAATAGAGATTAGAAAATGAAAAAATTATCTATAGCTGTGTGAAAAAGTCTGAGACATGAATTACAGGTCTGAATAGATATGCATTCTCATATACGTGTATGTGCATGTCTGTGTACATGTTAACATGTGCACAATTTTTTTTTCAATTCTCTATTCATGGTTATATTTAGGGCCATATATATATATTGCTCTACTTCCTCGGCCGCAGCCAGCCAGCTACACTCCTCAACAAATTCATGACCTGTAAGAAACAGCAAACAGAACTTGTACTCAGTATCTGTGTACTTGCAAGTATATGTAGCCACGTAGCCTTTTTGTGATGTAAGGCAACTTTTTTTATATAGCATACCCAAGGCATGCATACACAAGGCAGACTCAAAGTGCTTCACATACAAACATTGTCATACAATAAAATAAAATGATAGATAAGTAAAAGAAAACATATGCAAAAAAAAGAGTAAAATATAAAGTTAGAAAGTTATTTTAGTGATAAAATAGAAAATAAAGGCAAAGTTAAAAAAGCTTTTTAGAACGTGCAATGTATTTAAGAGTTAGCAGAAAGCTAAAGCAAACATAAAAGTCTTCAGTCTTGTTTTAAAGGTGCTCAGAGTTGGGGCAAGTCTTAAATCCTCAGGGAATTTATTCCAGCTTTTTGTTGCATAGTAACTAAATTCGACTTTCCCGTGTTTCGTGTTTACTCTGGGGATAATTAACATATTGGTCTTAGAAGATCTTAGTGGTCTAGAAGGCTTATGTAGTGGAAGCATATCAGTTAAATATTTTGGGCCTAAACCATGTAGGGATTTATAGGTTAGCAACATGATTTTAAAATCAATTATCTGACCTACAGGAAGCTAATTTAACGATTTAAGAATTGGTGTAATATGTATTTCGTCTTTGTTAGAACTCTAGCAGCAGCATCAGCAGCAGCATCAGCAGCAAGGTGTTGGGTTACTTTAAGCCTCTCCGTTTTAGAACCAAATACAATTATCTCTGTTTTATCGTCATTTAGTTGAAGGAAATTTTGGCATATCCAGTCTTTCACGTGCTCAATTCACTGGCAGAGCAGATCTACGGGGCGATAGTCGTTTGGTGATAGCGATACATAGTTCTGCGTGTCATCGGCATTCCAATGATTGTCCATATTGTTATTTTGCATGATTTGCCCTAGTGGGAGCACGTAGATGTTTAATAAAGAGGGTCCTAAGATCGAACCTTGTGGGACTCCACATGTCACGTTGGTTGATTCTGATAGAAAGTCGCCAATGGAAACAAAGTAGTTCTGATTTTGTAGGTAGGACCTGAACCAATTTAAGACCTGTGCCTGAAAGCCCCACCCAGTTTTCTAACCTGTCCAGAAGTAATGTATGGTCTACAGTGTCGTATGCAGCACTGAGGTCAAGTAGCATTAGTATTGAGGTTTTGCCAGAGTCTGTGTTAAGACGGATGTCGTTTACAACTTTTATAAGGGCGGTCTCAGTGCTGTGCAGGGGTCGAAATCCTGATTGGAAGGTGTCATAGCAACCAGTTGATGCCAGGAAATGATTAAGTTGCTGGAGGACAACTTTCTCAATGATTTTACTTATGAAGGGTAGATTTGATATTGGTCTGTAGTTGTTAATAATAGAAGCCTCTAGGCTCTGCTTTTTTAAAAGGGGTTTAATAACTGCTGTTTTCAAAGCTTTTGGGAAATTGCCTGATTGGAGAGTCTGCACCGTCCGTCCGGACGCATGTCGGGGCTCAGGGGTGCACGGATGGCCGTTACATGCGCAGCTCTCCTCCATGGTGACTGGTTCTTGTTCCCTCTCTGTCCGCACTGTCCGTCCGGATGCATCTCGGGGCTCAGGGGTGCATGGGTGTTAGGCACGTTCGTGGACTCTTGAAGAGGCAGGAAACTGTTCTTCAGCGGCAGGGTTAACTTCAGTGACGGGCTAATCCGGCTGATACACGCAACTTTAGCTTTGGGTAGCTTCGCATTTGGCGTTGAGTGAACTTGTTGATTCACTTTGGTATGTTGTTTTTGCTTAGCGCCGACTCTGTGCCAGTGAGATGCAGCTGGAACTGTCTCTCTCTTGTCCAGCTTTGGGAAGGCTACAGTGTAGCTTAAATCATCTTGATGTGTATTTGTCTGAGTTAGCTCAGCAAACTAACCCATCGGCACTGTATCCTGGAGGAGTCCTTTGCATTTTTCTAATGCTGCTAGTCTCGTTTCAAATAAAGCCACTGTCTGTTGCAGTTTGGTGCAGTCTGTGCATTTTTCAGGCTCCGTGCCTGAGATATCCGAGTACAGAGGCATATTGGCGATAGCAAAGTCCAAGGCTTTTTCTGCGGTCTGATCCGGGAGTCATAAAAAGTGCCAAAATGTATTGTTGAATCGAGCGATGGAGGACGACGGAAACAGACTATAGCATTAGCATTATGTAGCATCTTATCCTATCTATCTTTGTTGTAAACTGGGAAGAGGTTAACCTAGCGATTGTTGGTGCTTGTCACTTGGTTCTATAAACATCCTTAATGTACCGACAGCGATATATTGTTGTTCCTCTTTCTTCTGACAAATGTACATATTTTAAGTCGCTTTGGATAAAAGCGTCTGCTAAATGCCGTTAACGTAAAATTTAATTGCAAAGCAAGGACAGAGTAAAGGAGACCAATAATCCATAACTTAAAGAGCAGAGTGACACTTCTGAGAGGCTCTGAGGCTGACCTGTCCATATGCTCAGCTAAGCGTTTATGTTTAGATATTTTACCATAAGTAAAGCAATGGTTGATTTGGAGACAGTTACTGAGGTTATTTTCAAAGATTGGGGTAAAGATGCAAAAAGAAAAATCATAAAATAAAGAAGATAGAGAGCCGGGATATAGAATAGGACATATTTTATTTATATTCAAACACACAAAATACTGTTGAACATTAAAATTCTGGAAACTTATAAATTAATATCAAATCATCAAATCCAGTGAACTTATAGATAAACAACGATTCAACATTGTAGCATAATGCGCCGACATTGATGAATGCAATTAATAAATAGGACTCTCTTTTGAAAATGCATTTAAATGTTGTGCTATATTATCATACTTTAATAAATAACCTATTTCGGGTTGACAATGTAGAGAATGTGATTCTTTTTTTTTTTTTTTTTTTAAGTTCTGACTTCAGACTCGGAACTCATTCAAAAAAATGCACATGTGCTCCTAAACCACTTCCGCAAAAAATGCTTGCATATCTGGAGTTCTCTAAATTAATTTATTTTTCTCTTTCTTCTGATAAATGTACATGTTGTAAGTCGCTTTGGATAAAACAATCTGCTAAATGCCCTTAATGTAAAATGAAAATGTAAAACAAGGACAGAATGAAGGAAACCAATAATCCATAACTTAAGGAGCAGAGTGACACTTCTGAGAGGCTCTGAGGCTGACCTGTCCATATGCTCAGCTAAGCGTTTTTGTTTACAAATTTTACAAATAAAGTAAAGTAATGGTTGATTTTGAGGCAGTTACTGAGGTTATTTTGAAAGATTGGGGTGAAGATGGCAAAAGACAAAATCATATAGGGTGTCGTCCATGGCTCAGACTACTCAAGGTGTGTCTCTGTGTTTTGTGTAGTTTCCAAACGGAGCGTGGTAGTTTGTACTGCTGCAAACATGATGAGCCCTGGGTAATGAGGAATTCGTTCCATATGGCTGGTCACCTAAATGACGGCATTGACACAGTGATAGTTTCTCTTTTGCACCGTGTAGTCCACGATGGTTTCAGTGATCTCCTGTCTGGTCACACTGGTGCAGCATTCAGAGACCTTCTCAGCTGCTGAAGGAAACACAGAAAGACGGTTAGTTTTCCCTAACTTTCACCTTGTAAGATGGCAGTCCTCGGGGAAACCAAATATCATACAGGTGACTCCGTGAGCCATGGTAGAGTCCAGGGGATTGTCTCTCCGGCCGGTCTCGTCCCTGGCGAGAGAGTTCACTCCTGTTGGTGATGCCGTCCCCGTGGTGCGGGCCCTTGTCGGCACGCGTCGTCCTGGCGTGCGTGTTCTCTCGTGGCCGCTGGGGAAAGTCCGTCAAATCAACGAGTCTGCCTGTCCGTATCGGGTCCTGGAGGAACTCTGCTCTGCTCGGACTCCCGGTTCCCTCCCCTGGGAGAACCTCAAACAGCCTTTTAAAGGGTACCTGATCTTCCTCGCCCTCTGCCGCAGGTGCTGCCACAACACACTTACATATTTCTCTCCAGAAAGTGCATCCGTGAATTCAGCCAGGGGGCTAAGTGACTTATTTACAGCTTCTAGCATATCAACATCCTGCCGGGAGAGGGTGAGATGTCTGAGTTTCCGTTCATTAGAGAGCACCTGGGAAATGGCCTTTTGCTGCTCAAGGATCCTCTCGATCATGGCCTAGCTAGAACCCCATCTGGTTTGACATTCTTTCTTCAGGGAGTGTTCAGGCAGATTCAACTGCTTCTGCACCACTTCAAGTTCCCTCTTTTTTTATAGAAAAAACGGCTGACCAACCTCTTGCAGACCCCCATCGCACGGCCGATCCTGCACCTTTATTGAATTCTCTAAAATAAAAACAGATTTAGTATCACATAGTATGACAGAAGAGCAATCATGCCATTATTTGGCTAGTAATGGGAAGGCTACCCTACACCTGGGAAGTCATTCTGTTTGAAACGGATCCCTTTTCATGAAAAACATGACAACTGCCATCATAGTTTATGCCGCGTTTCCACTGCAGGGTGCAGTACGATCGGATCGCCTCAGTCCGGTAGGGAGGGGGCGGTATAGCCCAGCTCAGTTCCGAGGTCGCGTTTCCACCGCCGACAGTACCCTTTATGGTAGGTCGATTGTCGATCGCCGCGGCAGCTACGTAAACATCGTAAACAACGTCTTCCTCCCCAAGAATGCAGAGGAACGTCTCCACCTCCTTGTTTCGCCCAAGCAAGCGTTTTACGCGACATGTTAATTGTAAAGAATAATACCTCGAGGCTACTGTTTGTTTGTTTTTATCCCCACGTCGCCCGGAAGTGACGATTCTGTCGACCAATCAACGGAGGGGGTGTGTAGCTCAAATTGTCCGGCACCCTTTCAGGTGTCTCGTCTCCTTTTCAGTACCCCAACGGAGGAGTACTGAAAACGAGGGCAAAACGAATACGGCTCAGTCCGGGTCACGCAAACTTTTGGCGGTGGAAACGCAATCCGTACCGCACCTTTGCGAACCGTACCACACCCTGCAGTGGAAACGTGGCATAATTTACTGAGAGATAGTGAATGCATTTCTGGGCTGTTCTACATCTCTGCCACACATTGATACACAGCCAAGGTATTGTTTCCAAGCAATGCTTGTGAGTTAAGCTTGAGCTGAGATTAATAAAATATTATAATATTGGCATATAACATAATATATTTAGTAGGCTATGATGGCATAGTAGGAAATAGGGGCAGTGGCATGATATGGCCAATGATATTGTCATAATCATTTAATTATTTTTAGGGATGCACCGAATATTCGGCCACCGAAAATGTTCGGCCGAAAATGGCCCAAAACATAATGTTCAGTTTCGGCCGAAGGAGTAAAAAGGCCCAAAACTAGTACACTGAACATTTTTATTTTTGATTAAAAAAAATATATATATTGTTTTAATCATTTTATTTAATGGTACATTGTTCTTAAATTCTTTCTATAAAGTCTGCTGGAGTGTTAGAAAACGTTCAGCATTAAACAAATATTTTGTATCAAATTTGTAATTGATTTCTTTAATTGAAAAGCTTTGAAAATTTTCATTTCGGTGAATCCATAATTATTTTGTTATCTGGTTCACTGAGCTGAGTATCATCACTTATCTAACCTTCATCGCTTTTTGTACACAAAAATTGCCTAAAGTGCAATTTAGGCAATTGCTTCCCTCAGTCCGGGGCGGCAGTAGCTCAGGAGGTAGAGCGGGTTGGCTGGTAACCTGAAGGTTCCTGGTTCGATCCCAGGAGTGTCGAGGTGTCCTTGACAAGGTACCTAACCCTGACTGATGTCGTGCTGCTGGAACAGAGACTTCCAACTCTCCAGCAGTAGCGCCCCAAGGCCAGATATGCGCCAAGCGGGAAAACTGATGATGATGAGTCCATGGGCGATGTTGCGTTCAATATGGTCTTTGGACATGAACGCCGTTTGGAGACATCTCCCTCTCAATGTAAATTCGGTATCAATGAAGTGCACGGTCAGGCTAATATATGGCTCCATCGTGCGGCCTGACCATAGTTCTGTTGTCCGCTGTAGACACTTCTTCAACTTATTTTCGACATTTCTCATACATATTTGGCGGAACCACTCTGCTGAAATGGTGCCGAGATGGCAACGCATACGTTTGTCCAAACTTTGGATAAGCTTCTTGAAACCCTGTCCCTCGAATTTACTGATAGGGTGCATATCTATAGCTAAAAAATACCCGATGGCAGCAGTGATTTTCGTGTGCCTCTCCGAATTCGACGGATAGGGAGTGGTTGTAATCGATGTCTTTCCTGCTGTCTTCGGGGTTGTGGTCTTGTGTTTTTGTTTCTTTGCCAATTCATCGTAAGCGACATTGTGATTGCGTCTAAGGTGATTAAACAAGTTTGTCGTGTTTCCAAGGGGTGCAGATATAACATTGTAGCACATTTTGCACATTATGTGGGCCTGTGCCTCGTCGGCTTCTTTGAATCCGTAGTGTTGCCATATTAGAGAACTTGTTTTACCCTTTTTATCGAGTAAACGCAGCTGACCTCCCTCTGCCATCTCGCTCGCGCTGTTTTCTGAATAAGGTCACCACACACATACAGCTCGCGGGGCCGCGTTGAATGCTCTGGGGGAGGGACTGAATTGCGCATGCGCGTCTCTTTCACAAAACCTCATAGACAACGGAAAATTCCAAAATAACCCTTCCATCTCGATTTTATTAATTTGGAGATCGTTAGACCCAAGAATCAAAATCGTGATCAAAATGTGATTGATTGCACAGCCCTAGTATGTACCATGTGTTTTTTCATGCATGACAGTCAAATAGGGGACAAAAGTGTAGGGCTAGGGTGTCCTTCTTCTCCACAGCCTGCATAGAGGTATCCTTGCGCAAGAGACCGAAACACAAACCTCCTCCTCCTCAATGAGCATGTGGGAGTTCCCTGCAAACCCTCCAGATAGAAGGATCTACGACATAAGACGGTCTGAATGCAGACCTAGAAAGAAGAAGTTCAGTTTGTGGAACAGGAAGGAAGTAATTGACCTTTTGAGTTGTTCGTTATATTCCCCGGTTGCATCACCTTATCTTTCTGTGATGCTGAATCTAATTCCAATCAGGTGGTGTCATATCCTTTCTGTCTGTCCTTATCCTGTCCTCCACTTTTATATATTCCTATCATAGTCAGCTCTGAGCTCCCTGAAAGACCTCTTCGCTAACAGAGCAGAGACCGGAACGTTTTCATAACCTGACCTGTGGGGATATCTGTGTTTTACGTTTGAGATTTAATTAGAATGTTAAGCGAGTCTCAGTGGACCCCCCCCCCCCCCCCCCCCTCCTAATGCACAATATGTTGTTCGTCCTGGCATTTAATGTACACACTTATTGTATGTTGTACGTACTGGCACTTAATGTACACACTTATTGTATGTTCTACGTCCTGGCACTTGCAAATAGTGCCTAGCATTATGTAGAATCATATCCTAGCTATTTTTGTTTAACACAGGGAATGGGTTAAGCTAGCAATTATAAGTGCTTGGCACTTGGTTCCATGAACATCCTTACGGTACCGACAACCATATATTGTCGTTCCATTTTCTTCTGACAAATGTACTTATTGTAAGTCGTGTGAATGAAAATGTTAAAATGGTGAAGTATGACAGACATGGTGTGGGTGGGAGGGAGGATGTGGTGGGGGAGGAGGTGAGGTCATGAAACAACTCGTTCCATTATACTCATTTGTGAGAAAGAATAAGGCAAATCAGTCACATACGCATTTGAGTGAAAATGGGCAGCCTCGCTTTATCAGTGCTCCATGTGCTCAGGACTCACGAGTTCACCTAGACGATTCCTAGATGATTCCATTTTGTTTTTTCATATCGCACTACACACACACTCTGCGTGAATCCACACTCTGTGTGTTGGGCATGACAGACATGCAGTTACAGTGTCGTTGCCAGGGTGTTGGACTCACAGACGAAAGCAGTGGGTTTCAGTCTCCAATGCCTTCAAGCTACCGGTAGAACAAGATCCCCTAAACCCCCTTTAGGGAAGCCCTTCTATGGATGTATCGGACGTCTTTTTCAAGTCCCTTTGGGTGAAAAAGGGAAGGAACTCAGAAAGGAAAGAGGAAGGGGGATACCAAGAAATGACGTCTCCTATGTCGGTTTCTTAGAAGTTAATACAGGCCCTGATTGACAGCAGTAATTCAACTTATTGTATGTTGTACGTTCTGGCACTTAAAGGTGCCATGACATGCTATTTTATGGATGCTTTAATATAGGTATTAGTGGGCCACCAACACAACATTCAAAGACGTTCCCGAAATTACATTACAGCCACTCCGAGCCAGTCGCACATTGAGCTTCCCCCAAATGCGCTGTTTTGGTGTCTGTAGCTATAATGCAAATGAGGAGGAGCGAGGCGGGTCAAGGAGGAGGGTGGGGGTGTGGCCCTGAGCAGCTCAACCATGGCTGAGATAACCCCCACTACAGTCTCGTTGTGAAAATACAAGACGTCAAAGAACCGACAAGAAACACTTCCGTTACAGTGTGTATTCACACACACACACACACACACATGTTGCACTCGCACGGTCGTGTCTCATTGGCGGGCCAAATTCTCTGGGCGGGCCAGGCAGAGTAAGGAGAGGAGCTTAGATGCTATGTGACGACATATGAAACCACATTTCAAATCAGCGCGCTTGAGCCTCCGTCTTTTCAAAGGCGGGCAGAACACCTACAGTGCTCGTTTTACACCGAATGCAAGTTTTAGCCACTGGGGGACCATAGGCAGGCCTGTTGCCGAAAACCTCATAAAGTGAGATTTTCATGCCATGGCACCTTTGTACACACTTTGTGTATGTTGTATGTCCTTGCATTTAAGAATAGTACTTAGCATGGTGTGGCATCTTATCCTAGCTCTCTTTAGTTCTTAGCATAGTGTAGCATCTTATCCTAGCTCTCTTTGTTGCGTACGGGGAATGGATTAACCTAGCGATTGTTAGTGCTTGGCACTTGGTTCTTTGATGAAGCTTACTGTACGGGAAGCGATATATTGTTGTTTCTCTTTCTTCTGACAAATGTACTGTAAGTCACTTTGGATGAAAGTGTCTTTCAAATGCCGTGAATGTAAAAGGAAAATGTAAAACAAGGTAAGAATGAAGGAAACTAATGGTTGATTTGGAGGAAGTTACTGAGGTTATTTTAAAAGATTGGTGTAAAGATGCCAAAAACAAAATCATGAAATAATGAAGATAGTCATGTTATAGAATAGGACATATTTTATTTATATTCAAACAAAATACTTTTGAATATTAAACTTATAAATTAATAAATAGCTAGAACTTTCATCAAATCCCGTTAACTTCTAGATAAACAACGTACAACATTGTAACATAATGTGCTGACATTGATAAATACAATTAATAAATAGGACTCTCTTTTGAAAATACATTTAAATGTTGTGCTATATTATTATAATTTAATAAATAACCTATAACGGGTTGGCAATGAGGAGAAGAGGATTAGGACAACATGTGATTCTTTTTCTTGAGTTCTGACTTCAGACAAAAAAAAAAAACTTCTGTAAAAATGCTTGTATATCTGGAGCACTCTAAATTAATTTAAAAAAAAATCTAGCAGTTCATTGTTTGCCTCTTCAAAAGTATCTGGTCAGCCATCTTGGAGCTCATTGGCCTACGCTGTATAAGAAGCATTTCTATTGGACGGTATATTGCGTTGAGGAACTGGAGGTGATGAGCTTCAGGAGGGAGGGGTTGGAGGCCAATGCTGCTCTTTTTGTCCCCCTGTGAAATACAAACACAGAGACTTGGATTTTGCTTTTCATAAACTGTTTGTGATGAATGAGTTTGTGAATGAATGAGTGTGTGAGTGAATGAATATGTGAATGAATGAGTGAGGGACACTTACCTAAGCTGCATGACCTTCCTCATCACCCAGGGCTCATCATGTTTAAAGCAGTACAAACCACCACTCTCCGTTTGGAAACTACACAAAACACAGAGACACCGTGAGTAGTCTGAGCCATGGATGACACCCTATATGAGGTTAACACATCCTAACACACACGTTCAAAGGTACAGATGTTTCTGTTGAAGAACACATTCATTCCATATGGCTGGTCCCTTACATGATGGCATTGACACAGTGATTGTTTCTCTTTTGCACCATGTAGTCCACGATGGTTTCAGTGATCTGTTGTGTGGACACCTTGGTGCAGCATTCAGAGAACTTCTCAACTGCTGAAGGAGAGACAGAAAGACGGTTAGTTTCCCTAACTTTCACATTGTAAGACGGCAGTCCGTACCTTGGTTCTCGTGGCGTACCCTGAGAACCCAGGTCCCCGTCGTCCCCATCCTCCCCTCACCTGCAGATCCTTGTCCGGTCAGAGCGACCATCACAGCCAGCAGCAGCAGGCTCTTCGTCGCGGTGCCACAGGTCGTCATCTTCACTGGTTCTGATTGGCTGCTTTTAACGATCAAGAGATAGACAGGAAGACGACAGAGAAGATCTGGTGTTAATGCTCTTCTACCGTTAGACCAGTGGACTGCCCTCTCAGCAGGACAGGGATATTTATATTATGAAAAGGAGAAGTGCTGGAGTGACGTCTCTCGCCCTCCATAGAGAATCCCTTTCCAACCTCTTTCTGATGCAATATCGGAAGACTCTCTCAAGTCCCTTTGCTCTGGAAAAGGGAAGGAACCAAGAAAGGGAAGAGGACGGAGGATTGCAAACCTAGAAAGAATGTCTCCTACGCATTTGTTTCTTTTAAGTTAATACCGGCCTTATTCACCTGTCGGCCATGTTGGTTCTGCTGCGTCTTGAAAGAAGTGCACGTGGGATTTGAACCAAAATGGCTGCTAGGTGAACGACCATGTAATCTTTTGTTTATGTGACTGGTCCCAATGTTTTCCATTTTAGTTCAAACATTATGCTGGTAATGGTACAATGTGGTTTACATGAGTCTGCTGTTTCTACATATCGGCTTTGTTTAAAGCCATATTGAAAGAATCCTAAAGCAAAAAATATGAACTTATTAGCCTGACCGTGCACTTCACTGATACCAAACTGGTTGATCATTTCTCTGTGGTAACAATGGTTTTTGGCAATAAATCTTATTCCGTTGGAAAGCCTGTATAGTTCAAATGGGGCCCCATTTGTAAGGAACATGCACTTGTGGGATGAGCAGCAAAGCTGAGTATGTGGGTTGTGCCCATGAAAGATTTGCCAAATCTTCTCTGCCAATGCCAAACATCTTATTCTGCCATTGACTCTTTTGGTGTTTGGTAGATTGGATGATTGAAGTTTGAAGAAACAAGACAATATTGACAATTAAACAATTTATTCATTTCACAAACAGGAGCCTCAGTAGCTTGTGGAAGAACCATACACAGCCACAACAGCCTGGCACCTCCTCCTCATGCTGGTCACCAGCCTGGTAACACACTGCTGTGGGATTGCATCCCATTCTTCAAACAGCATTTGTCGCAAGTCAGCCAACGTGGTTGTGTTGGTCACTCTGGCACTAAAAGCACGCCCAAGCTGATCCCACAACTTTTCAATGGGGTTGAGGTCAGGACTGCTAGCAGGCCATTCCATCCTTTCCACTCCCACATTCTGGAGGTGGTCTCTGATAAACCCCGCCCTGTGGGGGCGAGCGTTGTCATCTTGGAGGATAGAGTTCGGTCCCAGACTGTGGAGACATGGGATTGCCACTGGTTGCAGAATCTCATCTCTATATCTCTCTGCATTGAGATTGCCTCCAATGATCACAAGCCTCGTTTTTCCACACCATCACACTGCCTCCACCAAAAGATGTTATTCTATCGGTGCAGCAATCAGCATAGCGTTCTCCGCGTCTTCTCCACAATTTGACCCTACGATCCAACTGCCGTGGGCAGAATCTGGACTAATCACTAAACATGACGTTCCTCCACATGTTCAAGTTCCAGTGCACGTGTTGCCGACACCAGTGCAAACAGGCCTGTCGGTGAAAGGCAGTCATGGCAGGACTCCTGGCAGCCCTATGAGACCGGAGATTGGCTGCGTGTAGTCGGTTCCGGATTGTCTGGGCAGAGAGCCGTCGGCCATAGCGTCCAGCAATCCTTGACTGCAAATCTGTAGAAGACTGGGTGCTGACAGGGTGGTGAAACGGTCATCTTGTGGTGTCGTCTTCTTGGGACGCCCACTTCGCGGCCTGTCTTTGACATCCCCCCGTTATATGGAACTTGGCCTTCAGTTTGGAGAGGGTACTAGGGATAACTCCAAATAATGCCGCAACTTTGGTTTTGGAGAACACCAGCTTGAAGTTGCACAATCAGGTGCCAATCGGGCACCTGATTGGCAGCACCTGGGGATACCAGAATCTCAAAACAAGTGTCAATAGCAACAGCAAAATAACCTGTTTGGCAATGGCAGAAAGGATTTGGCAAATTTTTCATGGGCGCCACCCACATACTCCGCGCTGCTGCTCATCCCACAAATGCATGTTCCTTACAAATGGTGCACCATTTGAAAGGGAACTAAACGGGCTTTCCAACGGTATAAGATTTATTGCCAAAATGCATCGTTACCACAGAGAAATAATCGAACAAACAAAGATTTGCGTTACTTTTTGTGCTAAATTTATATACAATTAGCTACCATATATGTCTACCCCAATATGTACACCTCTGGTTGTCCCAATAGCCACTCGTGTTGGCTCTCTGTCCAGGTGTTTCTGTAGAACTTGCTTGTTTGGAATGTGTTTAGTGTTTAGTTTAACTCAATATTTTATTGGTTGCATGTCTTCATTTCTCTCATCCACACCTGTAATTCGTTTGGATGAAAACAGCATCTTCTAAATGTTTATATTGCCCCATTTTAAGGATATGCTCCATCATTTACACTGCATGTTTCAGTATTTTGGTCATCTGCTCATCGTTTTCACTCGATTGTTTCCTCATTTCCACCCCAAAGGCGCTTTCTCAGTATCACTGTCCGTCTGAACAGACACTTGAGGTCATTGATTCACTTCCTCTCCAACTAGTGCTCAAACTTGTGAATGGAGAGAGAGAGAGGGAGAGGGGGAGGGGGAGGGGAGAGGGAGAGGGAGGGAGAGTGACTGACTTACTGACAAAAATGAGCAAAACAGATCAGCATTTTAGAAAATGCTATGTCTTTAAGATCAGATCCACAGTCTCTCTGGTACCCACGTCGGGACTCCAAACCGACCTAAAGGAACTCGGTCCTTTCTCTGGGACTAAAACCCGGATTCTAGGACTCTAACCCAGACAGAACTTGGTTCTCAAATCCTTATCCTATCTCTCTGGTATCAGATCATGTATATTTCTGGTAAAAATAGAAAATAAAGGCAAAGTTTAAAAAAAAAAAAGGCCTTTGAGTAGTAAAACAGAAAATAAAGGCAAAGTTAAAAAATCATTTTAGAAGATTTAGCAGAAAGCTACAGCAAACATAAAAGTCTTCAGTCTTGATTTAAAAGGTGGTCAGAGTAAGCGTTAATCCCAGGAGCCACACCCCATTCTCATGCATCACGTGCATACCTTAGAGACTGACCAGGTTACCATGGGAACAACTAACAACCTCCATCACGTGCCCCCCTCCCTCAGTAGACACAAGGTTCACATTCCCAGACATCACTCCCTCACACATTGACTCACTCAATCACTGTAATAGAATGGATGTCATGTAAAACAAGAACCCATTTGTGAACTTGCTGGTTCATGCAGACTCAAGATCTCTCGACCGCCCTCTAGTGGCCAGAGTGAAAAGAGTTCAGACAAATTACTGTAGATTAGAAAGATAAACCAAATTTATGAAGATGAATAAAGATGCAATTGAACCAGTCGTGGTACAGAATATGTTTGTTGTTTTCAAATAATAGAATTAAGGCTTAAGGTAATTTTTTTTTAATTTAAGGTTATAATTTAGGCCTTCCACAAACCAAAAAACAGGCTGTCCATTTTCATTTCATAAACTGGAGAATGGCATTCTTATCGCACAATCACATGGTTTACCACAAATCCCTTAAAAGATATTCATTATTGGTGCTTATTAATATGCATCGTATCATGGATGAGGACAGCAATATATTGTTGTTTCTCTTTCTTCTGATAAATGTACATGTTGTAGGTCTGTTTGGATAAAACAATCCCTGTGCCATTAATGCCCTTAATGTAAAATGAAAATGTAAAACAAGGACAGAATGAAGGAAACCAATGAACCATAACTTAAGGAGCAGAGTGACACTTCTGAGAGGCTCTGAGGCTGACCTGTCCATATGCTCAGCTAAGCGTTTATGTTTAGATATTTTACCAGCAGTAAAGTAATGATTGATTTGGAGGCATGAGGTTATTTTGAAAGATTGGGGTGAAGATACAACACCTCCAGCCCCCCCAAGATCTTTTGCGCTGACAACTCCGAACTGGAGTTTGTCAATTCCTATAAATATCTAGGGCTTTGGCTGGACTCTTCCCTTTCATTCTCCACCCATATTAATAATATTCAGATTAAAGTGAAAGCCAGATTGGCCTTTCTCTTCCGTAACAAAGCATCCTTCACACGCTCTGCTAAACTTTCACTTGTAAAAATGACCATTCTGCCCATCGTTGACTATGGTGATACAATCTATAAAATGGCTTCAAAAACAGCACTACACAAACTGGACGTTCTTCACCATTCAGCTATCCGCTTTGCCACCAATGCTCCCTTTAATACACACCACTGTGAACTTTTCAAACTGGTGGACTGGCCCTCACTCCAAACCCGTCGACTCCGACATTGGCTTCAGTTTATTTATAAGGCACTCCTGGGCAAGACCCCGTATTACCTTTCCTCCCTTCTCCATCTCTCTAGAAGCACTTACCGCACAAGATCATCTGAACTTATCAAACTCATCAACCCACTCACCAGGACTACCTTCGGCCGAAACTCCTTTCATTTTGCAGCAGCTTTTGACTGGAACAAAATTCAAGACACCCTCAAACTTACAGCTTTCATATCACAGTCTGCCTTCAAGCAGAAACTTGGCTATGTTTTGGTGGACCCCCCCTGCTCCTGTTGATTCCACTGTTTCTCATTTGCATTACACCCTTCACACACAGTATAACATTGGTGCATTGGTGTTTTCTATTTTCTTTCTGTAAATAGGTTGTGTATTTGTGTATCCGTTTTGTATTTGTCTAGATTGGTCATGCTTGTGTTTTTGTTGTTTGTACCTTTTGTTCCTGGTGGGACCTCTTGGACCAGATCAATATTGTAAATAAGAAACTGTTCTTAATGTTTTATCTGGAAAAATAAAGGTTAAAAAAAAAAAAAAAAAAAAGATGCCAAAAGACAAAATGATTAAATAATGAAGAGAGTCAGGTTATAGGCAAGACATATTTTATTTAAATTCAAACACACAAAATGCTTCTGAATATTAAAATGCTGAAAACGCATATAAATTAATTATTGGCTAGAACCAAATCCAGGAAACTTATAAATAAAAAATTATTAAAGTTTGTAACATATTGCGCCGACATTGATAAACATAATAAATGTATAGGATTCTCTTTTGAAAATACATTTAAATGTTGTGCTATATTATCATAATTTAATAAATAACAAATACGGGATGACAATGTAGAGAAGAGGATTATGGCCACATGTGATGCTTTTTTTTGAGTTCTGACTTCACACTCAAAACTCATTAAAAAAAATTCACATGTGGCCATAATCAACTACAAGCAAAAGTGCTTGCATATCTGGAGCACGCTAAAATCATTTAAATAAATTCTAGCAGTTAATTTTTTCCTCTAAAGTATCTTGTCAGCCGTTTGAGCTCATGAGAAGCATTTCTATTGGACGGTATAATGCGTTGAGGGCGTGCTGGTGGTTCTCTCCAATGGTGGAGGAGAGGAGCTGGAGGTGATGAGCTTCAGGAGGAAGGGGGTGGAGGCCAATGCTGCTCTTTTGTTCAGCCTGTGAAACACAAACACAGAGACTTAGATTTTGTTTTTCAGAAACTGTGAATGAATGAGTTTGTGAATGAATGAGTGTGTGAGTGAATGCATATGTGAGTGAATGAGTGAGGGACACTTACCTAAGCTGCCTGACCTTCCCCTTCACCCAGGGCTCATTATGTTTGCAGCAGTACAAACGACCACTCTCCGTTTTGAAACTACACAAAACACAGAGAGACCGTGAGTAGTCTGAGCCATGGATGACACCCTATCTGAGGTTAACACATCCTAGCACACAAGTTTCAACGAAGACACACATCCTAGCGCATGTTCAAAGCTAGAGATGTTCTTTTGAAGAACACATTCGTTCCATGTGGGTGGTCACTTACATGATGGCATTGACACAGTGATTGTTTCTCTTTTGCACCATGTAGTCCACGATGGTTTCAGTGATCTGCTTTCTGGTCACCTTGGTGCAGCATTCAGAGACCTTCCAATCTGCTGAAGGAGGGACAGAAAGACGGTTAGTTTTCCCTAACTTTCTCATTGTAAGACGGCAGTCCGTATCTTGGTTCTCATTGCGTCCCCTCAGAACCCAGGTCCCCGTCGTCCCCATCCTCCCCTCACCTGCAGATCCGTGTCCGGTCAGAGCGACCACCACAGCCAGCAGCAGCAGGCTCTTCGTCACGGTGCCACAGGTCGTCATCTTCACTGGTTCTGATTGGCCGCTGCTAACGAGAAATCTAATCAAGAGATAGACAGGAGGACAGCGAAGAAGATCTGGTGTTAATGCTCTGCTATCGTTAGACCAGTGGACGGCCCTCTCTGAGCAGGACAGGGATATTTATATTGTGATAAAGGAGAAGTGCTGGAGTGGTATGTCTCTTCCGTCTCTCTCTCTTTCTCTTTCTCTTTCTCTCAATCTCTTAGTCTGTAGATCTGTATGTATAGATCTAGACATATATTGATCTATATGTATATATATAAATATATTGATTATATCTATCTATCTCTCTCTCTAACAATCGATTTACCTCGAACGTGTCCTGACCCTCTCTCGGGAAGCCTTTGTCTGACCTCATTCTGACGCAATATCAAAAGTCTCTCTCAAATCCCCTTTCTCTGGTTAATAGAAGGAACCAAGAAAGGGAAGAGAAAGAAGGATTGTAAGCCAAGAAAGAATGTCTCCTACGCATTTGTTTCTTGGAAGTTAGTACAAGCCTTATTTACTTGTCGGCCATGCATCTTGGTCGTGCTGCGTCTTGAAAGAAGTGCACGTGGGTTTAGAACCAAAATGGCCATTAAGTAAGCGACTATTTAATCCTTTGTTTAGTTGACTGGTCCCAATTATTTCCATTTTAGTTAAACATTACGCTGTTAAAGGTACAATGTGGTTGACATGAGTCTGCTGCTTGTATAGGCTCAGGTTTAAAGCCATAATGAAAGAACCTTAAAGAAAAAAATATATGTATACAATTTGCTACCGTATATGTCTACCCCAATATGTGCACCTCTGGTTGTCCCAATAGCCACTCTGGTCGGCTCTTTGTCCAGGTGTGTCTGCAGAACTTGCATATTTGGAATGTGTTTAGTATCTACATATAGTATTGGTTGTATGTCTTCTTTCCTCTCATCCTCACCTGTAAATCATTTGGATGAAAACGGCATCTTCTAAATGTTTTTATCGCCCCGCTTTTAGGGTATGCTCCATAATTTACGCTGCAAGATTCCGAATTTCGGTCAAGTCGTTTTCGTAGTGTTGCATATTCTTGAAGAAAGTTGTCCAATCCCGGGTTGCTTTAACTCACTTCATTTATTATAAGGTCGTCGGCATGGTAAGTGAAGCTATACGGAGGGAATTGAATCTAACACGTGTGAGAGATAATAACTCTGGCTACTTTCAGCCACGGGCAGAGGCCCGTGGCTGTCCGCGGGTATCGCTGAAAATCTCTGGCTTTCTATGGGTCACGGGCAGAGGCCCGTGGCCCTTCGCGGGTGTCGCTGAAAATCTCTGGGCCCTTCACCTCGTGTGCACAGGTAAGGGACCGTCAAGTGGGCGTGGCCTAGTGGGCGTGGTGGCTTCGGCTTCTTCAGGTGATGCCTTCTGTGGTGGAGCCGCCTTCAATAAGGTCTTGCTCCCCTTGTGGCTATGTATAGTATTTACGGCTTATATGTTTGGTCCTGCTTCATTGGGTCCATGTGTGGGTAGCTTAGATTCTTAAAATACGTAACAGTAGTGTACACTTCCTCTTCCTTCGAGAGTGTTTCAATGAAGTGGGAACAACTCTTGTTCAAACGAGAGAGAGAGAGGGAGAGAGGGAGAGGGGGGGAGGGGGGAGAGAGAGAGAGAGAGAGAGAGAGAGAGAGAGAGAGAGAGAGAGAGAGAGAGAGAGAGAGAGAGAGAGAGAGAGAGAGAGAGAGAGAGAGAGAGAGAGAGAGAGAGAGAGAGAGAGAGAGAGAGAGAGAGAGGGAGAGGGGGGGGAGAGAGAGAGAGAGAGAGAGACCGAGAGAGACCGACCCCATTTGTGAACTTGCTGGTTCATGCAGACTCATGATCTCTCGACCGCCCTCTAGTGGCCAGAGTGAAAAGAGTTCAGACCAATTACTGTAGATTAGAAAGATAAACAAATGAAGATGAATGAGGATGCAAGTTAACCGGGCGTGGTACCGAATATGTTTGTTGTTTTCAGACATTAGAATTAATGCTTAAGCTAATTAATCTTAATTTAAGGTTATAATTTAGGCCTTCCACAAACCAAACACACGCTGTCCATTTTCATCTCATGAACTAGAGAATGGCATTCTTATCGCACAATAGCATGATTTACCACGATTCCCTTAAAAGATATTCATTATTAGTGCTTATTAATATGCATCGTATCATGGATGACGACAGCAATATATTGTTGTTTCTCTTTCTTCTGATAAATGTCCATGTTGTAAGTCGCTTTGGATAAAACAATCTTCTAAATGCCGTTAATGTAAAATGAAAATGTAAAACAAGGACAGAATGAATGAAACCAATAATCCATAACGTAAGGAGCAGAGTGACACTTCTGAGAGGCTCCGAGACTGACCTGTCCATATGCTCAGCTAAGCGTTTATGTTTAGATATGTTAGAAGTAGTAAAGTAATGATTAATTTGGAGGCAGTTACTGAGGTTATTTTGAAAGATTGGGGTGAAGATGCCATCAGACAAAATCATTAAATAATGAAGAGTCAGGTTATAGAATAGGACATGTTTTATTTATATTGAAACACAGAAAATACTTTTGATTATTAAAATGCTAAAAACGTATAAATCAATAAAAGGCTTGCACCTTCAACAAATCATAGACAAACTCATAGATAAACAACGATAGAACTGCGCCGACATTGATGAATGCAATTAATTAATAGGACTTTCTTTTGGAAAAACATTTAAATGTCGCTATTTTATCATAATTTAATAAATATCCTATAAGGGGTTGACAATGTAGAGAGGAGGATAAGGGCAACATGTGATTCTCTTTTTTTGAGTTCTGAATTCAGACTCAGAACTTATTCAAAAAAATTCTCATCTGGCCCTAAACCACTTCAGCAAAAATTATAGTATATCTGGGGTACTCAAAATTAATAAAAAAAAGTTCTAAAAGTTCATTGTTTTCCTCTTCAAAAGTATCTGGTCAGCCATCTTGGAGCTCATTGGCCGGCACTGAATGAGATGCATTTCTATTGGACGGTATAATGCGTTGAGGGCGTGGCGGTGGTTCTCTCCAATGGTGGAGGAGAGGAGCTGGAGGTGATGACCTTCAGGATGGAGGCCAATGCTAATCTTTTGTTCAGCCTGTGAAACAAACACAGAAACTTATATTACATTTTTCGTAAAACTTGTGTGAATGAATGTGTGTCGGAATGAATGAGTATGTGAATGAATGAGTGTGAGTGAATGAGTGAGGGACACTGACTCAAGCTGCACGACCATCCTCATCACCTAGGACTCATCAAGTGTGCAGCAGTACAAACGACCACTCTCTGTTTGGAAACTACACAAAACACAGAGACACCGTGAGTAGTCTGAGCCATGGATGACACCCTGTATGAGGTTAACACATCCTAACGCCTCGTTTCCACATACGTACATTCTCGTATACGATCCAACCGTCTCCGACCGAAAGTCCATTCATTCCTATGTGATTCTCCGTAATGTCAGTTTTTCCTCCGAGACTCCTCCCCTCCGTAAAATTTCTGTCCGGTATGTCCGTAATATACGTTAAAAAAATTTAACTTTCGCCGTCGTTTTACGGAGATACCGTATGAACGTTTTTATGTTTTTCACAAAACATGTAAGTACCTGGCAGGCCAAACTCCTCACCGATCTCTTTCAAAGCCTGGTTGGTTTTGTTTTTATCTCTGTATATGTCGATCCTCATGTTCCAAAGTACCGGTCTCGTAAAAACGGCCATTATCATACGCTCCCCCATCTTTTGTCCGTAAATAAATCCATGTCCACTCCGTACGTAAAACACTAGCGACTCCTTCCGTAAATTTACGGAAATTTTTCAGGGTCACTCCACACCCCCTCTGATTGAGAGTTGCAGGAGTTGCTCAGTCACACTGTGAGGATTCCCGGGAGAAGTTGGATGTTTAGTGATTAGCATCTGGACCACATCAACCACACAAACACTTGCTGTGTTCCGAAACTAACGTTGGCCAAAATAAGTGTGTAGGCTACCTGTTAAGGAACAGAACGTAGGGACCCAAGTGCTGGACACAGGGAGGCGGAGGGGCGTAAGGGCAACGGGATTTATTGGTACAAGCAAGGCGGGCAGTCAGGCAGGCGGGGGTCAGGTACCGGGCGGGCGATCGGGTAGGCAAGGGCTCGACGATGGACGGGTAGTCAGCCAGGCGGAAGTCCGATAACGGGTAGTCAGCCAGGCAGAAGTCCGATAACGGGTAGGCAGGCAGGCAGAAGTCCGATAACGGGTAGTCAGCCAGGCGGAAGTCCGATAACGGGTAGGCAGGCAGGCAGAAGTC
>NC_082404.1:17402388-17450949 GCF_031168955.1 Gadus macrocephalus
GCCCTTAAGACCAAAACTGGGGATGTCTGAAACATTTACCATCAATAGGTATTTTATGTACATTTCCAATAATAAATGTGCTTATCTATCAATGGAAAATCTTAAAAGTCTTCATAAGAGAGAGAGAGAGAGAGAGAGAGAGAGAGAGAGAGAGAGAGAGAGAGAGAGAGAGAGAGAGAGAGACCCTTTTCTACAACTGATACAAAGACGCTGAAGCACCCCCCGCTAACACAACCCCAGGGAGGAGGTCCTCCTGGGTGAAGGTGGACTGGAAGGTGTGGATGTGTGTGTCTGAGGACCCTCCTCCACCTGGGGACACTCTGTAGAAGGACAGAGTGCCAGCAGGCCGGTCCAGATACACTCCTACTCTGGTGGAGCCAGAGGGGGGTGGGAGACCTATGAATGTCTCTGTATTGTTGTACCAGGCATAGTAACCATGATCATAACAATCAAGACTCCAGGACTTGTTGTTCGCTCCAAGCAGGCTGTCATAACCCCCTCCTCTCCTTTTGATTCCTCTGTAAGTCACTCCTATAAAAACATCTCCTTCCCTCTCTACCTCCCAGTAACAGCGGCCAGTCAGAGCCTCTCTACCCAACACCTGAGCCTGGGAGTCAAATCTCTCTGGGTGATCCAGATACGAATGGTCCCTTCCATCCCGCTTCACCTTCCTGTTGTCCTCAGACAGATAGAGTTCTCGGTTGGCCGTGTTGGGGTCCAATGTGAGTTCACAGGCATCTGACGGGAGAACAAGACATAATTAGATGCTGAACCATTCCTCATGGTCATCATCATCATCACGTGTACTGCTTTCCTGCATTCTTCTTCTTTTTATTCTCTTCCAGATTCTTTTTTTTGGTTGCTCTCGACTCTTCAGACATTAACATAGAAAGACCAAAAAATAGCATATAATAGGTACTATAGTGGAATCAGGTGCTGTCGATTTTCTAAGCAATAGTACACATTGTGATTAAGATAATTAAAGTTAAAGTTAATTAGAAATCCCATGTGTGTGTGAGTGAATGTCCCAATCAAAACATTGAAACGAAGACGGTAGAAGCTAAACATCAATGGACTTAAAAAACACCTCTTTTACGTCATGACTTCCACAAGAACTAGGGAACCGTTGACAGAATTGGTGGTTCGGTTTTGGGTAAAGCAGGCGATGACACAAGTGACAAAAAACTAAAAAAAGTACACATATAAACATGTAGACAAACCACACACACACACACACACACACACACACACACACACACACACACATATATATATATATATATATATATATATATATATATATATATATATATATATATATATATATATATATATACACACATACATTTATAAATATATTAACAACAATGCTATGAATATATTAACAACAATGCTATGAATATATCAACGATAATGCTATGAATATATCAACAACAATACTTGGAATATATCAACAACAAACATCTCTCCTTGGATCCAGAACTTACCAAAGACAAGCAGCTCAGCGCTGTGATTGGCCGTGCCAGCGCTGTTGCTCGCCATGCAGCAGACCGTGTTCACACCAGACCTCACACCTCTTACGAAGAGGAACCCCCTCTCCACCCAGGCCTCTGATTGGTCGTCTGTGCCGTCCCTCTCCAGGGGCCTGCCGTTGTGGAGCCACTCGACGGTGGGCTCCGGCGTGCCGCCGGCGTGGCAGGTGTAGCGGGCCATTTGGCCCAAGGGCAACACCTGGTTAGAGGAGTGGAACTCTGTGATGTTGGGGGCCTCCTCCTCCTCCTCCTCCTCCTCCTCCTCCTCCTCCGTGGGCATCGCTGACCCTGAAGAAACCAGGGGGAGAGGAGTGAACGTTTACAACACGGGTCTAGAGATGCAGCGTCAGACACTCCCTTCACTCTCTCCTAATACATGCCCACAGTAGACTACAATAGAAACCTGAATTGAATAGCCCACATTAGAAACATGGCTGTAGTAGACCACAATATAAACCTGACCTCAGTCGACCACACTAGAAACCTAGCCTTAGTATACCACAATAGAAACCTTACCTTAGTAGACCACAATAGAAACCTGACCTTGGTAGACCACAATATAAAACCTAGCCTTAGTAGACCACAATAGAAACATGGTCTAGGTCGACCACAATAGAAACATGGCATTAGTAGACCACAATAGAAACATGGTCTTACTAGAACACAATAGAAACATTGTCTTAGTCGACCACATAGAAACATGGCATTAGTAGACCTAAACACAACCAACCACCTTTCAACTCTTAAAGGGTATATTTACTGTATCTACGGCAAAGAGAACAGAAAGGAGGAACCGTTCTCCACTAATGAACACAAACAAAGTCTTGAATCACACACTACATGCTTTTCTTTGTAGCGGAGTTTACCTGTAAAATTGTTGGACTCTGTTTGATGGGAGGCCAAATTGTTGGCCTCTTTGTTTCGCCCAGCCTGCAGATGATCCAGGTGTATGGCCTTCTCACAGATCCAGTGGTGCAGTCTGTCACACGGTTCTTCGGACCAGCCGTCCTCCCCTGCTACGACACAGTATTTTGCTCCGCCGTCAACGCGTGGTTTACCGTGTCTCCAACTGAGAACCACGAGGAGGAGACAGTAGAGGTCAGTCTGTCACTCTCAGAGAAAAGATGCTGCTGAATAGAGTCTTCAGCCTTACCTTGAGGTCATGGGGGTACCATCCACCCACTTGAAGGTCCCCTCTGTGTCTCGATCACTCAGTCCTAGCCAGGAAGTACCCATCAATCTGCTGACAAACCTGAAAACCTGTTCCTAAGGGTAAAAGCATCTGTTGTCAGGACAACAAAGCTGAACACATACACATGCACACACACACAACTCACTCACTCACTCACTCACTCACTCACTCACTCACTCACCCGCACAAACAATATGTCTCACTCACTCACTCACTCACTCACTCACTCACTCACTCACTCACTCACACATTGACACACACAATATGTCTCTCACACACACACACACACACACACACACACACACACACACACACACACACACACACACACACACACACACCTGTTCTTCTCTGCTGTCGATAACCACCAGGTCTGCGTTTCTCTGCAGACAGTCTTCTCTGCTGGCCGTCCAGTTCTTCTTAGTAGTAGAAATAAGGTAGACACTCTCGTCGTGAAACATCCAGCCACGAAGTGCCAATTCATCTGTTGAATGTAAAAGAAAATCCTTAACAAACACAGAACTGCTTATCCTACCGTCTTCGTTACTGACACGCAACCCTGAGACCTGACCTTAACAGACCACAAGGAGGCATGACCTTAATAGACGACAATAGAAACCTGACTTTAGTAGACCACGATAGAAATCGGTCCATCCTTCGAAATGTAAACCCAGTTTAATGGAGCGCATAGCGAAGAGCTATGGGGAAGGAGAATAACAAGCACCTGCACTACCACTGTGCTGCCAGAAGACATCCTTCATTTATTTTATTTGGTTGTAGTTTAACAAGTTGATACGGAAGAGGATTAGAGCCACACATAAAAAAATAATTAAATTCTGACTTTATTCTCAGAATTCTGAGAAAAAAGTCAGAATTCTAATTTTATTATCAGAATTCTGACTTTTACCATTAACAAAATGGCTTTTTCTTCTTCCTCCTACTGCATAAAGCAAAGTGTCTCTCCCACAGAGTTTGGTCCTTACAGGTATCCGTTGTTCTGACTTTAAAGTCAAAATTAAGACATTTTTCTCAGAATTCTGAGATTAAAATCAGAATTCTGAGACTAAAGTCAGAATTCTGAGATTAAAGTCAGATTTCTGACTTTAAAGTCAGAACAACGGGTACCTGTTTTTTCTTACATGTGGCCCTAATCCTCTTCAGTACCGTCTATGCTCTATTAGCTTGACAATATAAAATGTGAAGATATGACAAAGAGGGGACGTTCAAATATAAATCACAAAACCAGAGGTTGTTTTTGAAAAAATAAATAATAACGCGTTTGCTTTGATAAAACCCTCACCAAGTTCATCCAGTAACTGCTCTCTCCCCTCCTTCCAAGGTGACGGTGAGTCTAGGACAGGCCAGAGGAATACAGAAGATATGAGCTCTAAAACAGAGCAACATCGTCTCTAAACATCATAGGACCCACAGCCAACCAAACACAAAGTCCATCCTCCTTGAAAGAAAACATGTTATTATTAATATTCATACTAATTAAAAAAACAATAACTATAATTATCAGTAACACTTTATAATAAGGTGCCATAATAAATAGCAAACTAGTCATTACCTAAACCTTTGTTAATATTAATTAATATTAATATTAATAGTTACTAAAATATCTATTTGGCACAAGTTAATATTTTTTTCATCATTAATTAAATATTAGTTCTTTGCATAACCCTGACCCAAGGTTGCCAATTGGCTACCTGACGTGAGAGTTTAAGATGTTTTTTTAAAAACCTGGCCAAGACAGACCGAAGTAGCCTACAGTCACGCGTAGCATACACACAAAACATTCGAAAATATATAACAACTAAAAGGGGGGTGGGGGAGGAGGCTTAAGGAGGTGGGTAATATTCAAAAAATATATATATAGTTTTGCAAAAAAGTGTAGTCTATAATAGACATAACGTCTCCGCTGGGAGAGAGTGGCGACGGCAGGGCTGTTATCTCAATCTTGCCCTTGTCTCGTCTTGCTTGGCCACTGCGCACTGACCAAGTGTGCTGAGTAACTTGTCCGACAGGCCTGCTATTATATAGTAGTAAGATCATTCATATTATGAACACTAATTCTAACAAAAACAATATTTATCATTATCATTGCTGTTATTACAGTAAAACATTAATATGATATAACTGTATTGTAATTCTATTGAGGATGATATGATTTAGACTCACTGAAGCGCAGGGAGATGAGGAGAATACTCAGCAGTCCGATGCTCACAATGACAGTGATGTGAAAGCATAGAGCTTTTCAGGAGTAGGACACACACACACACACACACACACACACACACACACACACACACACACACACACACACACACACACACACACACACACACACACACACGGTCACTTTGGCTAAAAAAGTTTTCTAAACATAAATCATAAATGTATGTGGAGGAAAATGTATTTTTTGGGATCATTTTGTTGGACTGGGTTATTTCTTTTAAATTCTCTAAAAAAAGGGACACCTAATCTCCTCTTCCTGGTCTCCTCCCGGTCCAAAGACGTGTCTTCAGGTTCCTCAGAGGCTCCAGAGTCCGGTTCAGAGATGGTGACCATGGTTACTCTCTGACGGCTTCTACGGCTTCGGAACTTAGCCTTCCTCTTTGCTCTATCAGCTGGAAAAACAACATCACTTGTTTTAATTCTGACCATTTATCAGCTTGCAATCTGATACCATCAGTGTCAGGAAATGTTTTTCTTTAACTTTTATCAGATGCCTTCATTTGCCACACAGACTCACGGACGCACTCAAGCACACACACGCACGGACATACAGAGTAATGTACACACAGATATATTCATACTGCATGTCTATCATTCACAGTCTAGACTCCCTACGGTCTGCAGAATCCCTCCCCGTCTTGAAGAAACACCTGAAGACCTCTACTGAGATCGCCTCAGTAAGTGATGACTGGTACTGTGGCTCTCGTGTTGAGTTTAGAACACACTTAAGCAGAACACGTACTGGTATCAAGCATACATGTTATTATTACCTAATTTTTGACATATACGCACACATAGTTATACAGTAATACAAACAGAAATACATACGTACACACACAGTTATCGAGGGGGGACCACATGTGGCCTGCATGTCACCAGGGTCTTTCACATTGGGCCAGGCAGAAAATATGTTTTTTTTGTAAGTATTGTGTGATAATTTGAGATATGTTCATATTAAGGACAAACGTATATATTTATGTTAAATTCATAAGTACACCTGATATCACTTCAATTAAATGAGCAGCCATTATTAAACCACAAAATTGTTGAGTAAATAAACCATTGTCTACTTTAAACTACTTGAGATGCCTATAGTCCGTAACTCATGGCGTAATCACAAGTCAAGTAAGTTAAATGTGAGCTTTTTGTCTCGAACACACACATGTCGTTATTTAGGAGAATAACTCTATGTCTATATATATAATCAGGTTGGTCCCTTTGGCTAAAAACGTTTTCTAAAAGTATATTTTAAATGCATCAGGTGATGGATTATTTCGTTTAAATCCTCTCAAAAGGGCACCTACCAGATCTTCTCTTCCTGGGTTCCCAAGGCGTGTCCTCAGGTTCCTCAGAGACTCCAGGGTCCGGTTCAGAAATGGTAACCATGGTTCCACAGCTTCCAATCCATCTGCTCTCAGGAGTCAGCTCTGATATATCTGCAGGAAAAACCACGTCACATCGGCAATCTGCAATCTGATATCAAGCGTCACGAAATGTTTTTCTTCAACTCTTATCAGATGTCCTCATTTGACACTAAGAATCGCGGACGCATGCAAACACAAACACACACACACACACACACACATATATACACATATACATAATATAAAGATATACATACTGAGGTAAAATATAGCAGGTAGCGTAGTGGACATGTCACTAAAAGTGTTAGTGATAAAGGGATTTTTAGACTGGGTAAGCTGTTGCGCAATGACTCTCACGTTCCTCTGCTTGCGATCATTGCGACACCATTTGTTGATCCATTTATTCAAAAGATCCAAAGACAAAGAAGGGGTGCATTACGGTATCATTTATATAATATTGTTAATAGCCTAATAAACATTTCAGTTGTGTTAGTGTTTAATTTTTCATTTGCTTGTTTAGCTATGTATGACGGTTAACATTGTTGGTGTAGGCCTATTACAAAAATGTATGCCGTATTTGGCTACTTTTGGAGGACGTTCAGGCAGTGTTGCTAGCTTTGGCGTTTTTCCGCTCTATTGGGCTACTTTTAATCACTTTTAATGTGTGTGACTTTATTCTCTTAAAGACACACACACACACACACACACACACACACACACACACACACACACACACACACACACACACACACACGCACACACACACACACCCCAGCAGTGCAGGGCAATACATCTGACCTTTCAGATTCTTCCGTTCGATACATTTTACATTTCTGCATTTTTAGCAATGCTTTGCACTTTTCATTCAGCTGTCACTTTATTTGTTTCCAACCATTAACATTTTCATAAATGGTAGGCATGTTTACATTGTTTACTCCATTTACACCTTTTCACTTTTGTTCAAATCCCTTCACTTGATTTAAGCCATTTAACATTTCTTTATGCCTTAATATATGTGGCTTTATTGGAAAAAAATATTCTCAACCTCACTTTGTACTACATCACTCACCGCATTATCTGCAGGAAATGCGTTTTCTAGTTTATCTTTTGATCTTCATTTCCTCCTTTGCACCGCTGCGTCTCCAGATACGTAGAGCTACAGGACTCTACACCCTGAGTCTTCTTATCTGTGTGTGTGTGTGTGTGTGTGTGTGTGTGTGTGTGTGTGTGTGTGTGTGTGTGTGTGTGTGTGTGTGTGTGTGTGTGTGTGTGTGTGTGTGTAGTCTTGTGTTTTTTTTCCATGTCATCAGATTGTTGAACAGATGATTATTGAGTGTATTTCACAATATATGCTCAGCCAGGGCAACATGTCTGTATTTGGCGAGATGGCTCCGTGGGGGACACTCCCCGGCCGTCCAAGCAACCTTGAAACACCACATCCCCATCAGGTCAAACAGTTTAGAACGCCCTGGACCAGAGATCTGACGGGCTTCCCAGGCCGCTTCTCAAAGGAAGCCCCCTGACCCTAGCCCCCCAAAGGGCAGGGAAACCCCCCCTAATATCAGGGAAGGAACCTGGAGAAGGAACCCAGAAGAGGGATCCCTCTCCAGGAATGGTAGAAGTTCAATAGGCAACCCGGTATCACGCCAAAGCGTGAAATAGATACGTTGGTCCACCTTGCAAGGCGTGTTCAGTTTCATCTAAATGAATGGAGGCATAGCACCAACACGGGGCGCGACGTTTTCCCAGCATTTGTTGAAATGGTTACGTAGCCTTTATTAAACTTTATTATCTGAATGGGAAATGCAATATTTTAGGACAGATTCACGATTAAACGTGTTTCCAATAACATTTGTAGCGAGAAATATATTGCATAAGTCAGTGAATGTGTCTGATCTTTAGTTTGATTGTTATTAGGACGATTTTATGGTCTCGCTAGCATGTTTCAACAACGTCAGGTTGGTAGGGACCCAACGATCTAGTTGTGGGCCAGCAGAGGCTGACATTTAAACCGAATTTGGCCTATAACCAAATGTATGATACGCAAGAAAGAGGGCATTCAAATATACTACAATGATCAATTGGGAGGCCGAAGCCCTAAAGGAAGTGATGTAATAGGTGACTGAGTCGAGGACATTAACAAGAAAGCTATAGACCTGGGGTATCTTTTTTTATCAAAGGGGTCTCAAAGGATTAATACAATTATCAACTTTGGGGGCTCCAGCCCTACAAGAAATGACTCCGCAAGTGCTCCATCCACCAACACTATTCTCAATTCAGTTCATATTTATAATATTTACAAGCCAGGGCAACATGTTTGTGTTCGGCTGCATGGCTCTGTATGGGGAAACTGGAATAGATAATCTGAACCAGATCTATTCAACAAGCTATTTTGTTTTGCAAGAGAATATCATCAAACTATCATCATTACCCTTTATAATAAGGCTCATATAGTTATAGGAACGAAGGACAATAAATAATGAAGCTGTTGAGAACTATTTTATAAAACCTTCATCAACCTTTATTATTAGGCGTATAGTAATGAAGAAACGTATTTATCTTCTGATCTTCATTTCTTCCTTTGCACCGCTGCATCTCCATACGTAGAGCTACAGGATGCTACACCTTGTTATCTGTGGTCTGTGTGTGTGTGTGTGTTCTTGTTTTTGCTGCTTGGTGGGGGGGACTTGAACCTGATTGCACAACCAACCTGTGGGAACCTCGTGTGCGTTGAGGACCTGAGTCCAGGTCCCCAGAGACACAAGCATTGCAAATGACAGAAAACACCATTTTAACATGCTTGGCAATGTACCCCTCAAAATCCATCTAGGTCCTCGTCGGGTAGGATTTAAAGTGTGTGTGTGTAACTGTGTGTACCTTCCCATATGGATATGGATAATTGTTGCCACGTCCCAGTGGTGGTGGTGTCATATATATGAAAGACGGCATTCAAATATACTGCAATGATGCATTAGCAGGCCGAAACCCTGAAGGTAGTGATGCAGTAGGTGACTGAGGAGAGGACATTAACACGTACGCTATAGACCTGGGGTCTCTTTTACATCAAAGGGGGTCTCAAAGGACGCATACGATTATCAACTTGGGGAATCCAGCCTTACAGGAAACGCTCACACAGCATCATCGAATGCGCCATTGAAAGGAAGCGCATGTGAAGGAGTGAGTGGAGGATGGGGGTAATGTGCTCATGCTCGCGCGCTCTCATCAGGTTCCTAGCTGCAGAGTTTTGTACGTATTGAAGCCTCTGCAGGCTCTTGCTAGGGATCCCGATGAGCAGTGCGTTACAGTAGTCCAGTCTGGAGGAGACAAAGGCATGAACTCGTTTTTCAGAGTCTGAGATGGATGCTGCACATTTTGAAAACGGCTTGTTTTGCCTAATCACACTCACACCTGGTGGTATGATATGTCCCCTTTAAGTTGCGGCCCTACTTCCCCTACCACACCCCTACTTCCAACGTCCCTCTATACCAGGGGTACTCAAGTAGAAATTATGAGGGGCCACAAAAAAAAAAATCAGTGACTCAAGGGGCCATTTATTGGGACCGTGTACGTCCGATAACGTATCATAACATAACGTATGTATAACATTCACAACATTTGTAACATAACATTTCCTTTTTATTAAAAACAAAAATATTTCCTAAAATAAAAATAGAATTTTAATTTGGGCATATATTAAAAAAAATAACTAAATAAAACCAAACATAACCCTGTTCAAGATAAAAAAAAACAAAAAGCCTTTAGACAGCCCATTTTTGTGCTTTGTTTAACAAACTATTTCACATTTCTCACATGTCCCCTTTAATGGGAGAATTGGCCTCTGCTTTCTTTGGCCAATGCTTCAAACCTGGGCTGATATGGTGTGATTGCCAGGGAGACACACTGATGCACGTGCTCGTTGGTTAGGCGACTCCGGTACTGATTTTTGATGACGTTCATTTTTGAGAATGCAGATTCACATCTGTATGCTGGAGGGCTGGAGTGCTATCTGTTTATCGTTGCAACCCCCAGCCTCGTATTGAGATCGCGGCGCGCAGTTTCAAAATAAGAGCGCCCAGCACGATATTATTATTATTTTTTTTTTTAATAATTAAAAAAACTTTTCAAAACAGCTTGAGGGCCATTAATAGACACCCCGCGGGCCACAAAAGGCCCGCGGGCCGCTACTTGAGTATGACTGCTCTATACCTTTATCTCCTCCAGACACGTGGTGAGTTTTGATGGGGATGACGGAGATGTTGAAGGTGGGGTGGCAGCTGTGGCATTGACATAGAGCTGTGTGTCGTCGGCATAGCAGTGGAACGAAAATCCATGGCGTCTGATGACCTGACCAAGGGGGATGAGGTAGAGGATGAAGAGGATGGGGCCAAGGACTGACCCCTGGGGGACACCGCAAGTGACTGTGTGTGGGTTCAAACCACGTTAACCTCGTTAACGTGGTTTGGAGCAGAGGGGGCGGTCCATGGCAATCACCATAGCAACCATGAGAGTCACGTGATGTGGACGCAGGCCCATTGAAAAAAAAAAAAAAAGGTCAAAAAAACACAGGCATATCAAATGTATAGAGCTGTTGTTGTAGAACTCTGGTGTAGGACTGGGTTTAAAGGACGTGGGTTTCAAAATCTAATAAATCTGATTGTTGTTTTGACAAATCCATAACTAGGGAGTGCACTGCGCAGCCCGGCGCACACCTTTTAGAAAAAAATGTAATTGGTTTACTAATTATTTAATTAAATATTAAAATACGTATTATGCATATACAAATATACAATTATTTAGTTGTAATATTATAAGTATACCATAGCTTTTATTCAATTATCGTTATAGAAAAGATCTGTATCTGACCATTGAAAATCCACTTGAACCAATGTGTCCAACCAGATGATATTAAAAATATTCATCTTCACCAAACATATGAAGATGAATAAGGATGCAAGTGAACCGGGCATGGTATATTTAGATAAATTATTCCTGCCGAATATATTTTATGTTTGCAGAAAATAGAACTAAGGCTTACGGTAATTGATCTTAACTTAAGGTTATAATTGAGGCCTTCCACGAACCAAACACATACTGTTCATTTTCATCTGGAGAATGGCATTCTTATCGCAATAACATGATTTACCACCAATTCCCTTAAAAGATATTCATTATTGGTGCTTATTAATATGAATCGTATCATGGATGACGACAGCGATATATTGTTGTTTCTCTTTCTTCTGATAAATGTACATAATGTAAGTCTTCTTGGATAAAACAATCTGCTAAATGCCCTTAATGTAAAATGAAAATGTAAAACAAGGACAGAATGAAGGAAACCAATGATCCATAACTTTAGGAGCAGAGTGACACTTCCGAGAGGCTCTGAGGCTGACCTGTCCATATGCTCAGCTAAGCGTTTATGTTTAGATATTTTACCAGTAGTAAAGTAATGATTGATTTGGAAGCAGTTGCTGAGGTTATTTTCAAAGATCGGCAAAGATGCCAAAGGACAAATCACGAAATAATGAAGATAGAGAGTCAGGTTATAGAATAGGACATATTTTATTGATATTCAAACACACAAAATACTTTTGAATATTAAAATTCTAAAAACGATGAATGCAATTAATAATTAGGACTCGCTTTTGAAAATACATCTAAATGTTGTGCTATATTATCATAATTTAATAAATAACCTATAACGGGTTGACAATGTAGAGAAGAGGATTAGGGCAAAATGTGATTCTTTTTTTTGAGTTCTGACTTCAAACTCAGAACTCATTCAAAAAAATTGGCACGTGGCCCTAAACCAATCCCGCAAAAATCCTTGTATGTCTGGAGTTCCCTAAATTAATTTAAAAAAAAAATCTAGCAGTTCATTGTTTTCCTCTTCAAAAGTATCTGGTCAGCCATCTTGGAGCTTGTTGGCCGCCGCTGAATAAGAAGCATTTCTATTGGACGGTATAATGCGTTGAGGGCGTGGCGGTGGTTCCCTCCAATGGAGGAGGAGAGGAGCTGGAGGTGATGAGCTACAGGAAGGCGGTGGCGGAGGCCAATGCTAATCTTTTTTCTGCCCGGCTGTGAAACACAAAAACAGAGACTTAGATTTTGTCTTTCATAAACCATGCTGTGTGTGAATGAATGAGTGTGTGTGAATGAGTAGGCCTACGTGAAGGAATGAGGGTGTCGGTGAATTAGTGAGGGATACTTCACCTCTTGAAGGAGGGGGCGGAGGTGATAAGGAGGGAGGGGTCGGGGGCCAATGCTGCTCTTTTTTTCGCCCTGTGAAACACAAACAAAGAGACTTAGATTTTGTTTTTCAGAAACTGTGTGGGGATAATTAGGTGAGTATGTGAATGAATGAGTGTGTGAGTGAATGAGTGAGGGACACTTACCTAAGCTCCCTAACCTTCTTCATCACCCAAGGCTCATTATGTTTGCAGCAGTACAAACTACCACTCTCTGTTCGGAAACTACACAAAACACAGAGAGACCGTGAGTAGTCTGAGCCATGGATGACACCCTATATGAGGTTAACACATCCTAACACACATGTTTAAACGAAGACCCACATCGTAGCACACGTTCAAAGCTAGAGATGTTCTTTTGAAGAACACATTCGTTCCATATGGCTGGTCACTTACATGATGGCCGTGACACAGCGATTGTTTCTCTGTTGCAACATGTAGTCCACGATGGTTTCAGTGATCTGCTGTCCGCTCACCCTGGTGCAGCATTCAGGGAGCGGATATGCTGAAGGAGGGACAGAAAGACGGTCAGTTTCCCTAACTTTCTCATTGTAAGACGGCAGTCCGTAACTTGGTTCTCATTGCGTCCCCTGAGAACCCAGGTCCCCGTCGGCCCCATCCTCCCCTCACCTGCAGATCCTTGTCCGGTCAGAGCGACCACCACAGCCAGCAGCAGCAGGCTCTTTGTCACGGGGCCACAAGTCGTCATCTTCACTGGTTCTGAAATAGACAGGAGGAGGGCAAAGAAGATCTGGTGTTAATTCTCTTCTACCGTTAGACCAGTGGACTGCCCTCTCTCAGCAGGAAAAGTGCTGAGAGAGAAGTGCTGGAGTGGTTCTCTTCCGTCTCTTACTCTCTCTCTCTTTTGCACTCTCTCTCTTTTGCACTCTCTCTCTTTTACTCTCTCTCTCTCTCTCTCTCTCTCTCTCTCTCTCTCTCTCTCTCTCTCTTTCGCTATCTCTCTCTCTCTCTTTTACACACTCTCTCTCGCGCTCTCTCTCTCTCTCCTTCGTTCTCGCTATCTCTCTCTCTCACTCAATCTCTAGATCGATACGTATAGATATATAAATATATCGATTATATCATGGTTTCTCAACGGGGGAAGGTACCGCCACCTGGGGGGTGTTCGCACAACCTAGGGGGGCGCTGGGACCGTCATTTTTTTTTTCTTCCATTTTTGTCGGGGAATTTTAAACTTTCATGGTTTTAAATTTTTTTGGGTGAAGAACTGTTGCATTTCAAATACAAAATATATAGGCCTAATTAGCCCTCTACGCGCGATCTGTTTTCGCGGTGCCCGTGGTTCCCGGGCCATTCATTCATTCGTTCACGGGGCACGGTGGGAGTCGCGGGAGTGCCATGGCCACGGTCGCAGTGCCCAAGGTCACGGTGCCCGGGCCGCCGCTGCCGTGGCACGACGGGAGACGTGGCGGCCGGGAGTCGCGGGAGTGCCCACACCGCGGTCACGGTGAATGAATGTCCAACCATTTCGTCCTCAACTCTTCTTTCTTGGCCAATAGATCTCTCTCTCTCTCTCTCTCTCTCTCTCTCTCTCTCTCTCTCTCTCTCTCTCTCTCTCTCTCTCTCTCTCTCTCTCTCTCTCTCTCTCTCTCTCTCTCTCTCTCTCTCTCTCTCTCTCTCTCTCTCTCTCTCTCTCTCTCTCTCTCTCTCTCTCTCTCTCTCTCTCTCTCTCTCTCTCTCTCTCTCTCTCTCTCACTCTCTACACACACACACACACACACACACACACACACACACACACACACACACACACACACACACACATGTGTGTCTTGTACAATGATTTTTAGATTTCTTCTTTTGGCTTTGGAAAAGTAATTATTTTACTCATTATACAAATAGGCTTTGCCGTTAAGGCTGTGACAGGTTGCAGCGGCTTTGGGCGCCTTTTTAGGCATTGGCCTTCTTTTGGGCTTGTTTTTGATGTGAGAGTTGCTTATTTGTGTCGCGAGAGTTGGCAACACTGCTTCAGACTGAGTTCAGGGTCACTCCATATGGCGACACATAAGTGCCATCATTCCGTCCGTATTTCGCAGATATAGTCGGGCGCCGGCGGACGTTCTGCTCCCAATAAACAGCTTTTCTTCAGCTATTTAAAGGACAATGAGGCCGACACGAGGAGGGCTGTCAATCAAATATCGCGCTTCAGAAACGGCCAATCATAGGAAAGCCCGCCCTGCCTTGGTTCCCTCCCCCATAGTGCCAAAATTCAATTTGAGCGAGTGCGTAAAAACATCTTTCGCGAGAGGTTTTTGCGCGCGCTGAGAGGCTGCTTTGCGTGCGCAGAGATCATTTGCGCGCTCGCAGTTAATATCTACGGGTGTTGAATAATATAATACGCCCGAATGCATCTTTTATCACGTTAGTGAATTATGGCACTAATGTGTCGCCATACCGGACCACTTCTCCCAAACAAACACTCGCTGTGTTCCGAAACTAACGTTGGCCCAAATAAGTGTGTACCATGTGTATTTTCATGCATGAAACGAATTGGGGGCAAAAGTGTAGTCTACGGTGTCCTACGGTGTCCACACTAACAGAGCAGATACCGGAACATTTTCATGACCTGACCTGTCGCCATATCTGATTTAGGTTTGGATTCAATTTGAATGTAGGTCATGTCATAAAACAGTTGTGAGATAATGAAGACAGGCCGAAGCATTTAATCAGAGTCATTAGAATGACATTGAATGACATAAGTCGGTTGAACCTGATGTAATAAACATTCTTGTTTTAATTTTGACATCATGGGGTGACGTTTTTTTTGAGAAGTTCATTGTTTTCCTCTTCCAAAGCATCTGGTCAGGCGGTCAGCCATCTTGGAGATCATTGGCCCCCACTGAATAAGATGCATTTCTATTGGACGGTATAACGTGTTGAGGACGTGCCGGTGGCTCCCTCCAATGGTGGAGGGGAGGAGCTACAGGGACGGGGGGGCGGAGGCCAATGGTGGAGGGGAGGAGCTACAGGGACGGGGGGGCGGAGGCCAATGGTGGAGGGGAGGAGCTACAGGGACGGGGGGGCGGAGGCCAATGCTGCTCTTTTTTTCGCCCTGTGAAACACAAACACAGAGACTTACATGACATTTTTCATGAAATGTGTGTGAATGAATGAGTGTGTGAGTGAATGCATATGTGAGTGAATGAGTGAGGGACACTTACCTAAGCTGCATGACCTTCCTCCTCACCCAGGGCTCATTATATCTGCAGCAGTACAAACCACCACTCTCCGTTTGGAAACTACACAAAACACAGAGACACCGTGAGTAGTCTGAGCCATGGGTGACACCCTAAATGAGGTTAACACATCCTAACACACACGTTTAAACGAAGACACACATCTTAACCCACGTTCAAAGCTAGAGATGTTCTTTTGAAGAACACATTCGTTCCATATTGCTGGTCGCTTACATGACGGCATTGACACAGTGATTGTTTCTCTTTTGCACCATGTAGTCCACGATGGTTTCAGTGATCTGCTGTCTGCTCACCCTGGTGCAGCATTCAGAGACCCTCCGATCTGCTGAAGGAGGGACAGAAAGACGGTTAGTTTCCCTAACTTTCAAATTGTAAGACGGCAGTCCATACCTTGGTTCTCGTGGCGTCCCCTGAGAACCCAGGTCCCCGTCGTCCCCATCCTCCCCTCACCTGCAGATCCTTGACCGGTCAGAGCGACCACCACAGCCAGCAGCAGCAGGCTCTTCGTCACGATGCCACAGGTCGTCATCTTCACTGGTTCTGATTGGCCGTTGCTAACGGGAAATGTAATCAAGAGATAGACAGGAGGACGGCGAAGAAGATCTGGTGTTAATGCTCTGCTATCGTTAGACCAGTGGACGGCCCTCTCGCAGCAGGACAGGGATATTTATATTGTGAAAAGGAGAAGTGCTGTAGTGGTATGTCTCTTCCGTCTCTCTCTCTCTCTCTCTCTCTCTCTCTCTCTCTCTCTCTCTCTCTTACCCAATCTCTTAGTCTGTAGATCTATATGTATATATCTATAAATATATCTACTATATGTATATATATAAATATATTGATCTATATGTATACACATAAATATATTGATTATATCTATCTCTCTCTCTAACAATCTGTCGACCTTGAACGTGTCCCGACCCTCCCTAGGGAAGCCCCTGTTTGACCGCTTTCTGACGCAATATCGAAAGTCTCTCTCAACTCCCTTTGCTCTGGAAAAGGGAAGGAACCAAGAAAGGGAAGAGGAGGAAGGATTGCAAGCCAAGAAAGAAAAAAGAAAAAAGTCTCCCACGCATTTGTTTCTTGCAAGTTAGTACAAGCCTTATTTAAGTGTCGGCCATGTTGGTTCGGCTGCGTCTTAAAAGATGTGCACGTGGGTTTAGAACAGAAATTGCCACTAAGTGAACGACCATTTAGTCATTTCTTTAGTTGACTGGTCCCAATTATTTCCATTTTAGTTAAACATTATGCTGTTAAAGGTACAATGTGGTTTACATGAGTCTGCCGTTTCTACATATCGGCTCTGGTTGAAAGCCATATTGAAAAAACCTTAAAGAAAAAAATATATATACAATTTGCTACCGTATATGTCTACCCCAATATGTGGACCTCTGGTTGTCCCAATAGCCACTCTGGTCGGCTCTCCGTCACGGTGTGTCTGCAGAACTTGCTTGTTTGGAATGTGTTTAGTAACTACATATAATATTGGTTGTGTGTCTTCTTTCCTCTCATCCTCACCTGTAAATCATTTGGATGAAAACAGCCTCTTCTAAATGTTTTTATCGCCCCGTTTTTTATGATACGCTCCATGATTTACGCTGCAAGATTCAGAATTTTGGTCAAGGTGTTTTCTTAGTATCACTGTCCGTGTGAACGGACACTTGAGGTCGTTGATTCACTTCCTCTTCCCACGAGAGTGTTTCATTGAAGTGGGAACAACTCTTGTTCAAACTTGTGAAAGAGACAAATATGATGACAAGCAATAAAGAGAGTCTGTCAGAAATATAGAAGGATAGAAGGACAGACAGACGGATGGACGGACGGACGGACGGATATAAAGAGATTTATTGATGGATAGGCAGACAGTAAAAGATACAGACAGATAGATGGATAGATAGATAGAGATTGAGAGCGAGAGATATAAAGAGAGAGAAAATTAATGATGGATAGAGAGGACAGGCAGACTGAAAGAGAGACAGCCAGACAGACAGACAGACATACAGCCAGATAGATAGAGAGATATAGACTCTCAGACAGAAAAAATGCAGACAGACAGACAAGCAGAGATAGACAAACAGACAGACATGTATCTGGATAGATAGAGTCGTTAATGACGATGATGGAATAAGCGTTAATCCCAGGAGCCACACCCCATTCTCATGCATCACGTGCATACCTTAGAGACTGACCAGGTTACCATGGGAACAACTAACAACCTCCATCACGTGCCCCCCTCCCTCAGTAGACACAAGGTTCACATTCCCAGACTTCACTCCCTCACACATTGACTCACTCAATCACTGTAATAGAATGGATGTCATGTAAAACAGATCCCATTTGTGAACATGCTCGTTCATGCAGACTCAAGATCTCTCGACCGCCCTCTAGTGGCCAGAGTGAAAAGAGTTCAGACAAATTGCTGTAGATTAGAAAGATAAACCAAATTTATGAAGATGAATAAGGATGCAAGAGAACCGTGCGTGGTATATTTAGGATTTTTCATACCGAATAATTTTGTTGTTGAAAATAAAATGAAGGCTTAAGGTAATTTATCTTAATTTAAGGAAATAATTTAGGCCTTCCTTCCACTAACCAAACACACGATGTCCATTTTCATCTCATAAACTGGAGAACGGCATTCTTATCGCACAATCACATGATTTACCACCGATTCCGATATTCATTATTGGTGCTTATTACAGTTTTTCTCAGTCGCTTTGGTACATTTCTCGAATCATCCTCAACATTTGCAAAACAGTTAATGCATTTCTCAAAACAATTCTTACAAATAGCAAAACACCATGGATTACCTGCAAGAACCATAGTCTCTTGCTCAAAATCCTTTGTTCATCTCTCAAAAGTAAATATCTGTCAATGAATATGTCAGTGCCATCAGAATGAGAAGTCATTTTGTCATTGTGTACGGATAAGACAGTCAAATTTCTTAGTCATGTTGTCAATATAACGGTGTACTCTGCAGGGATGTTCTGATGTAAAATATGGCTAAAGTTTTGAAGACGGTTATTGTTAATTGTAAGTTACACCTTAGTGTATGTGGGAGATTGATTGCAAGAGACTGGACAAGATTCACATTCACGCTTTGACTGTACTGTAATTTGTTGACGACTATGTCATTGTAGCAATGAACAGGACAATCTCCTTAGGGTAAACTGTACATGCATTGCTGTAGGAATTACAGTGCAGTCTTCCTAGACCTCCTGACATTCCTGTATGTTGTGCCACAAATTCTCATTTTCACGCAACCTCAGTCCTCTTTCTCACTGGCTGTTGACCCCATCCAATTCCTTGTCCTTTCATTGTCAGACAATGTAATATTGTGTTGTGCTCCAGCTACTTGCTAGCAGTGGTGGGTAGTAACGCATAACAAGTAACGCAAATGAGTAAAAAAGTAAATTTTTCGGGTAACGAGTACTTTTCAAGTTCCTTTTTTAAGTCTGTAATTTTACCCTTACTCAAGTAAATATTTGATTTAGAATTCTAATCTTTACTCAATTACATTTTCCATTGTGCCTTCATTAAAATTAGTATTTTGATAGACATTATCGTCGTTGACTGTAAGCGTACACGTTAGCGACGCACCCACCTTATGTTGCAACATTGTTGCAATTCCATAGCAGAGGAGACGAGTCGACCGTTACGTTGGGACTGAGGGATAGAAACGCATGGATCCAGACGCGCAGGAAGATATTTTCGCCAGGGGGTGCAGAGTTACAGTCCACGTATAGTTTATATAATTCTAAAGATACTATGTTACACTGTATTCTGCAGACCACTCATAAACGTGTTCGTCATTGTCTTGTCTGGCTCTGTGAGTGTGCGTGCATGCTATGTGCGTAGGCTGGATAAATCTGATTGCCCAATCAGCCAACCAAGTCAGTCTCGTTTGTGTTTAATTGGTTGTGTTCCTACAAAGCTCCTGCCTTTTGTAACATGCACAGAGCTTAATGCAAATTTGTTTCTCTCCCTCACTCATTCACGCATTCTAACACGTTATGTCTTTTTCACTGATCCAAGCACTCAACACAAAAATGTAAAGTAACTTGTAATTTGAGTAACTTTAAAACAAAGTACTTTTTTACTCTTACTCAAGTAGGTTTTCCATTTGGAATATTTACTTTTACTAAAGTAGATTTTGAAGGAAGTAATTTTACTTTTACTTGGGTTTAGATTTTCAGCACTCTACACCACTGCTTGCTAGTTTATGGTTCATGAGATGCACCTTTGAGCTATTTCAGTAAACGGGTTGATAGTTGGTTGATCTAACACTTCACACATTTCACTTCTTTAGAGAAAGTCAAGGATCACCTGGTAGTAATTTACCAATGCAGGACAGAGTAAGAAAAAAGTCTAATGGAAATGTATAGAAATATGCTTCACATATTATGACAACTTGTTCAACCATTTTGCATGCAAAGACTTATGCAATGAAATAATGCCAAAATGTTGTGGGGGTGAGACTATTCAATATAGACCCATTTCAATACATTTTGATTAACATGGCAATTGATAATGTAGGAAAGAGCAGAGAATTGTACATAATTATTTGCATGAACATACCAAAGCATTTACAAATTGTTCAAATAAATGAGAAACTGCTTTTTTGATGTGCACAAGTGACACACTGATGTGAATGCTGAACAGGTAGTTTTGAGAATTTCAATTCTGATCTGAGAAATGTACCAAAGCGAGTGAGAAAAACTGCACCGTAGCATGGATGACGACCTCTTGTGGCCATGGAGGGCAAATGCATAAATCACACGTGATTTATGTTGCCCGTTCTTTTCGAGATTAACTTGAAAGTCATTTTAAGTAATAACCACCTCCACGTGCAGATCGCATCGTCTGTGGATGAAAGCTCAATGAATGGTGCAGAAAAGACTCCAGATTGAATTTAAATATGGATGGACCCCACGTGTCCACATTGTCGCCTCTCGTCCTGATGATCGAAGTGGTGCAAAGTGTTGCTGTTATCAGAAAGTCTACTTGTTAAGCTTTGGTTGCTAAACTCAGCTGAAGGGGACTTCCAGTCATCCAGTAGCCAGACGAAGCAACAGACAATAGCCCTGCTGTCAGACATAGGCCTAAATATACCAGTCAGACAGAAGATCCCCTCTTAGTCACACACATCAGGAAGAAATATACAGCGGGCTAAGCAGACATATTTCTATGAATAGGTTTCAGAACGACTGATTGATATTTAATACACTGTTATTTTGCGTAAGTAGAATCACGCTAGTTGAGTGAGTTGCACAGCTAGTGTGGACAGAACATTGAGTTGTTTGAATTCAAATGCCTTTATTCTTATCAGTTACAATTCCATGTTTTCATAAACCACACTAAAACAATTCGGGTAAAAAAAAATAAACACTTTATTTTAACATTGTTTCCAATCCAACTCAAATATAAAAATTAAATAAATAATAAAATAAATGCATTGTGAAGGATATTTGTGTTAATAGGTTTAAAAATAGAGAATAAATAATTAATAAATAAGAAAGAAAGAAATGGAAATGAGGGTCATCATTCAGGCCGCAGCAGTGGTTGGCAGGACACTCCCCTCTTAAAAGAGAGAGGGACAACAGTTTTACAATTCTGCAAACTTAAAATATCCTAAAATGGTTTTGCTTGTGCTAGAATTTAATGCGTAACTGGCTTGATAAAGACATTCATTCTTGATGTATTTTGTAAGGAATTTAGTCATTATTAATATTTTATTACGTATTCTATGCAAAATAGGATTACGGCCACATGTGATGGAATACAAATACAATATGTGGCCCTACTCCTCTTCCTATCTCCCAACTTCCTAAACGGACCTAAAACTAACAGAGCCCACACCATATAGTTACTGGGTGACAGTGATACACACCTTCTTGAGCATCTTCAGCTTCTGTTTGAGCCACCGGGCTCTCGGGTCCACACAGAACTTGTCGCCACTGGTGGTAACGAGACTGGAGAGAATCAAACAGGGTCACTTCACGTGAATTACACACCCAAACACACATGCATCGGACAGTGTCTCACCCTGAGCTAACTTTGAGCTCTTCTTTTCTTTCTTTTTTATGCAAGTTTAGATGGAGAGTCTAGCTGAACACTAAAAAGCTTGGTGACAGCACCACCTGTTGTTAGATATCAATGTAAATATATCTCTTTCTCTCTCTATAGATAGGCTATATATATATATATATATATATATATATATATATATATATATATCGAGAGAATGGGAGACAGGGAGAGGAAATTAGAGAATTTGTCAGAAATAATGGAAGAGAGAGAGAGACCGTAGACAAGTCGGATGATGTCATCATCATGGGACATCACCTGGCAACAATTTGAGCCAATAAAAAAAAGAAACCTGCACGGCCAACCTTGCCAATGCTAAGAAATCGAGAGAGAGAGAAAGACAGAGAGACTACGAATCGCAGAGGAATGAGCCCGTGCACCAGAGCGTTCCAGCAGCTCTCACATGTAGGCCTGGATGCCGCAGTAGTCTTCGCTGCTCTGGGCCTCCTGCACGTAGCACTCCGACACGTGGCTCCGTATGATAGCTCTGCTGACGGACGGGCAGCAGGCGATCGCCCTCTGACCCTGCGCCTCGGCTGGAACCACAGAACCACAGGACAGGTCGGTTTATCTCAGCTAACCCTCAACGGACCCACTGTCTGCTGGGCCGAGGCAACCCAAGTGTTCAGAGGAATCCTTTGGGATTTGATTGATGTTTTATTACTAATTAATAAAAAAAATTACAATTAATTCATACTCAAACCATACTGCACAAAGAAAAACACAGACAAGCGCACGCACACGCACGCAGACACACACACACACACATACACACACACAGACACATGCATGCACACACACACACACACACACACACACACACACACACACACACACACACACACATACACACACATAAACACACACACACACACATAAGCACACATACACAGACACACATCATACTTAAATGGTCATGCCCATACATGGACGGATTTAGTTCCTGACACATTTATTTTTACATTTTAAAATTAAAATACAGACACACACACAAGCACGCACAGTCCATGTTCACATACCTTGGAATGCAGACAGGATTATCATAATGAATGTGAGCAGCCACAGGACATAGCTTGTCGTTTTTGAAGGAGATGTCCACATCTTGTGTCCTTAAGGCTACTGATGCGCTGGAGTCAGAAGGTTCTTCTGCTAAGTTCTGGACGACCGGGAGAGAAGATGCACTGTGGAAGACAGAGGGGGGGGGGAACTTATATGTCTGAACAAAAGAGGAACCTCCTAGAGGCCCTGGACACAGGTTTTGTGGAAATAATCACACACACACACACACACACACACAGACACACACAGACACACACAGACACACACACACACACACACACACACACACACACACACACACACACACATACACAGACACACATCATACTTAAATGGTCATGCCCATACATGGACAGATTTAGTTCCTGACACATTTGATGTCTCGGGGTTCAAGCGAAAAAGTGCATGCGGCATTTTCCTAACTATCTATGTTAACTATCTCTATCATTTTTAATGACCTTGACCCTGTTTTTTCAGTGGTTATTAACAAATTTGGACCTTAATTCGAGTTAGTACATAATATGTTGTTGAAAGTTTGCAAGTGTATAATAAATATATGGCCTGGCAGGCCACTTGAGACTGTACCTGGGATAATATGCAAACAAAATTAAATTTAATTGAAAGCAGTAATAACAGCCACTTTTCAGTTCAGGCATGGCACTTATGGCTTTGCGGTGTGCTGTGTTAGCATATGTAATGCTATGCCTTACAACGCACCATCCATTATTAGCTGAGGCTTTTTATTGCATTTCCCCTTATGCAGTCAGAAGCAACATTTATATGGCCGAAGTATGAAATCATAAAAGCATCAAGTTTTCACATCAAACGAAAGATGTAATCGTTTATAGTTGGGGTAGAGCGGTATAGAGTTCTGCTTTTCACTGTTCCTGGAGGCTGAGAGACAAGGTGGGTCCAGTGATCGGGTTAAGGTGTTTGGGTTAGGGGTTAGACGGGTTAAGGGGTCGGGTGAGGGATAGGGGTGTTTAAGTGGTTATGGTAGTTTGTCAGGGTTAAGGTAAGGGGTTGGTTAAGTTGTTGGCCTTATTATATATTGAAGAGAAAAGTGAATGAAAATTTAAGATGAAATAAATCACAAATAAATACAGCGAAGTACTCCCGTTATTTGTAACCCTTGCTTGTTGTGGTAATTTTACTCAGCCACTAGATTTGATATTTAAAAAAATTCAATGGACAAAGTTGAGGAATATTATTAGTTTTGATTAATTTTATTTTAACTAATAGCTTTTAAGTCTGTTAAACCAGCCTTTTCTTTTTTTCAATTGTATGCTGGGGAATGTCGTAGCCTTAAGGAATGTGCCACATTTATCCTAAGGCTGTAGCCTATTATGAGTGTACTCGACAGAACAAGAATCACCCTGTGACCCATCACAAACGGGGAGCCACTTCCCCGTCCGCGCGTAATGTCCACAACACTAGAATGTAAACTTGCACCGGAATAGCCTGCTATTATTAGGGTCCGTGGTCAGCGTAGTAATAATAACTGCACTGCGTCACGAACGATGAATGCGTGGGACAAGACTGAAATATGAATGAAGCGCACGCGAGGAATCCGACTCATGGAACGAGCAGTTTAATTTGGATCACGTAGTAAAAGACAACATCACGTTACTGAGAAATGATGCAAATGTGAAATAAAGAGTTACAAAATAGGCTACATAAGATATAGCCTAATGAAGGCCATTATTAAAAGCAAAATAAATTATTTTCTACTGTTTTATGATAGGTGAATGATATTTAAAAAAAAAAAATCCTGAATAATTGTAACCTTTTATCTCATAGTTTTGCAACATTTATTTATTTAGCATCCTCAATTCAGCTTATTGCTCTAAAGGCTTGCTTTGTGATACGTGTGAGTCCAGATAAAACCAGTATTATTGTAGGCCAAATTACTTTTTTGCTGGTAATCTATTTGACAGAACAATAATACAATAATAATATAACAATAATGTAGAACTCAACATAATTAGAAACACACACACACACACACACACACACACACACACACACACACACACACACACACACACACACACACACACACACACACACACACACACACACACACACACACACACACACACACACACACACACACACACACACACACACACACACACACACACACACACACACACCTGACTAGACTAAATTTGATATTTTTAAATAACCGCGTATGGTCTGTTCTCGCGAGACTTGCGAAACGGCGCCCCCTGTTTTCTACCCGAGAAGCGACGGGAGGTTTGAGAAACACTGCGCGGCTAACGATAGCAACGTACCCAAATAGTAATATTTCGCCACAATTCCTCAACAACACAACGGCGTTTTTCCTGTTACTGGAAGACGGAATACAATTCTGTCAAGACGCAGATGTTGACTCTGCACCATCCAAACGCAGAGAAGCCCGAACAGAGGCAGAGTGTAACCGATAGAGAAAAAGTAACGAGCGGCCTGTTTTTGTTCCCGGCGTGCAGGGAGCTCTCGGGCGGCCACACTTGTCACTCGAGACCGAGGCTTTCAAGGGCTTCGTTTTTCCTGCGCTGGGGAAGTGGTCGAACTCGATTCCGATTTCCCCCCGATACCCGCATGCCCTCCTGGTCGGACAGATCGCACCACATCTACCGAGGCGCCCCACATTTTCGCCCTAAAGCCCATCTGAAGCCGGAGAGGCCTGTTTTGTTTTCGAAGCCGATCAATAACACAGCCCGAGCCAGGCTGCAGGGCGCACGGCCTGCGCTCCTCCTCCGACGCCTCGGTCTGGAACAACGCGTGGTGTGCAATGAGACCGGGGCCCACCCCAAACCCGACGAGCATGCATAGAGCAGAATATGGAAATTTCAGGAAAACTGCACTCTTTGGACACGCACATCGAGCGGATTCTGTGTGAATTTCGTGGCTTGTGCAAGGCAGTAGTGAGGCCACGGCTCTCCGCCGGAGGAAAGGACGTCACGCAGCGATGTATTGTTTCGTTCTAGCTCTATATATACTCTCATAAACTGAAACTGGACCTTGGATGAATACACTGGTATGCAGCGCTGCACGGGTGCACACCTCATCTTTAATGCACTTGTTTCAAATTGGGAGGAGGAACCCGCACTCGGTGTTGTTGTATCGCATAATCAGATCAGCGTAACGATGGATTGGATGTAACGGAGATACACACATACACAGACACACACACACCCATCCCGGATTGTTGTTGACCGTGCACGGACTATGCATGTGGCATTCATATTCAGACCACTGAACTTGATGGTGCATGGAGATTTCATCCATTCATCTATGCTCTCTCAGACGCTCACGCGCTCCCGTCGATCTCTGGGCCACGCACACACACAAACAGACACACGCACCCCGGGAGCGACAGACCGCCTACTCCCGCCGCGGATAGTTCGCAGATCCATCGGTTCGGTCTGTGCACCGTGGGCTGTTTCGTTTTAACGCGTCGTCTCCCGGACACCGGGCGAGGGAGCTGACATGAACCCGGTGAACGCGACCGCTCTCTACGTGTCCGCGAGCCGGTCGGTGCTGCAGTGTGATCCGCGAGACCCCCGGGCCCTCGCAGAGCTCTGCAAGCTGCTCCCCTTCTTCCGGCAGTCCCTTTCCTGCCTCGTGTGTGGTAAGTGTGTGTTTTTGTCTTTCTTAATTGGGTTCTTTAATTCGCCTTCGCACCGTCCACCGGAATACGCCTTCTGGTTGTGTGCTGGCCGTGATGACACACCCCCCCTGTGGGACTCCCATCAGGAGCACGCATCGGTGGTCTTCCCCCATCCCAATGTTCCGCTGCCTGCCTATGTCCTATGTGCTCGTGTTCGATCGATATCGATTGTTTTAATGCCCGAATTCGGTGTTGACAGTCATGTTCTGACGTCACTTGCCCCCCGCCCCTCGCTGTTTCTTGTAAAATATATTGTGAATTATATTTATTAATACTGGACTGGTGATTTGATTATGTCCTTATGGGGTGATAGCGGACTAATATGAGTGATGTTTTCATTGGGAGTGCCTGGACCTACCCTCTACCGCGGAAGGAGGGAATAATAATGTGGTTCACGGCTGCACGACTCTTCTCGTCAGGTGGAGAGCGCTACAGGAATAGCCTTTCCCCCTAAAGTATCCATCCGCATTTTGCTATAAATATTTAATAACTGCGAATAAGACGTGGTTATAACCCTGCTATTCCACGCATAGTAACACTGCAAACTAATTCATCCGTAGGGGCTGCGTGCACAGTGCGTGCGTGCGTGTGTGAGAGTATGCACAGCGGTATGCGTGAGTGTTTTTTTTTGTATTCAATGAATGGACTTTCTCTCCCTGCCTCCCCCCCTCCTCCTTCGGCAGCTGCATACCCTGACAACCAGCGGTTGCTAAGGAAGCTCCTCTGAAAGAGTAGTTGTCTCACAGGCTATCCGTGGCAGATTTTCTACTCTTCAAAAAAAGAAAAATCCCAACCTATAACCATGCGCCTGGAGCAGGTGTCTCCTGCACTCTGCGGCCAGCAAAAGGCCGTAATACGACCAGCACTTTGAGGACTTAACTACTTTTCCTTTGAGTATATTAATTTATCCAGGTGGGCTTATAGTGTATTGCCAACAGGGGTGAAGCAGAAACAAACCTTATCCTGATTCCTGACCAAACGCATCTATAAAATCCATAGCTTTCAGGAGGGTTGATGTTAAGGTTTTTATCTAGTGCTGTGCTTAGATGTCACGGCTTGGATTTGTGCAAATGTTGTTTGAGTTCCGTGCCCGTGCTGTAAATGCCGGCAGACATCGTTTTGAGTGGTAGCGCTCGTTTGATTTGTATGAAATCTTCCCGCAGTATGTGGGAAGATTTATCCTGTCAATAAACCCTTTTGTTGTTGACGTTCTTCCGAAACAACGTCCTCGTTATTTATTACTGTGATCTATCGATGCTGCTACATCCCACTTATCTTCATTCACTTTATCGTGTATCGCTGCTGCTATCTGACCGTTGAGGAAGCCTCACAAAGTAAACCCCAGTCACTGAATCTGTTGTCGTTGTCGTTCCGCGGTCGTCCAGGCAACCTGCTGCAGGACCCCATCGCGCCCACCGACTCGTCATGCCAGCACTACGTGTGCCGTGGCTGCAAGGGCCGGCGCATGCAGCTGAAGCCGTCGTGCAGCTGGTGCAAGGACTACTCCCGCTTCCGGGAGAACCGGCAGCTGTCCCTGCTGGTGCACTGCTACAGGAAGCTGTGCCTCTACATCGCCCAGTCGCCGCTGGCGCCGCACATCGCCACGGCCGCCGGAGACTCGCCCGACCTCCGGGCCATCCTCGACGAGGGCCTCACCCTCGCCGAGGGCCAGCGCCCCGACGACGAGGAGGCCGTGGCGGCGGCGGCGGCCGGCCAATCGCAGGACGCCTCGGTTCCGGAGGCGGGACGAGCCGGAGTTGAGGAGCAGGAGGAGGAGGAGGAGGAGTCGGTGGCGGCGGCGGCGGGGGGGCTATTTGTGGGCACCCCCGAGGAGGGGGGGGGGGAGGAGTCGAGCTCCTCCCCCCCGGGCGTGAACGTGAACGGGCTGCACCGGTGTAACGGCCTTGGGGGGGAGGAGGAGGTGGAGGCGGCGGTGGAGGAGGGGCTTCAGTGCGTCGCCATGGAGACGGGCGGCGGCGGCGGCGTGCTGAAGCAGGAGGCCTTCGGGGACGAGCTGCCCATGTGCGTGAGTCTCACGGCGAGCGGCGGGGCGGAGCTGTGTGACATCACGGCGTTCGGCGAGGACCTGAAGCACGGCGGCGGCGGCGGAGGCGGCGGCGGCGGCGGCTCGCTGCTGCTGAGCGTGGAGGAGGTGCTCCGGACACTGGACACAGACCCCGCCCCCAGCCCCGCCCCCTGCCACGCCCCCGTACCCCTCCCGGTGCCCTCCTCCACCCCTCCCGACCCCGCGCACCCCCGGCCCGGCCGCTCCTCCCCGTCCGTACCCCGGCCCAGCTTCAACGGCCCCCACTGCCCCGCGGGGCCCGACTCCTCGAGCCTCACCCCCTCCCTCCCCCCGGAGGACGGCCCCCGGCACCAGGGGCCCCCCCTCCCCGCGGCCCCCCGCGCCCCCCCTCGCTGCCACCGCAAGCGCTCCCGCTCGGAGAGCGACAGCGAGAAGCTCCAGCCCCTCCCCATCTCCAGCCTGCTGCGCAGCCCCCTGCTGGCCCCCAGCGGCCCCCCCCACCAGCCCGGCCCCGGGGCCCCCCCCACCACCACCACCGCCGCCGCCTCCGCCTCCGCCGCACCCCCCACCGCCAAGCGAGAGCCCAAGTTCCCCCACGCCGACCCCCACCAACCCCTGCCCCACCTGGCCCCAGTGCCCAACGGCGGGCCCCCCAAGGTGGGCAAGACTGTGCTGGTCTCCAGCAAGGGACTGAAAAAGACAGTGGAGCACCACGGGGGCCCCAAGAAGGCCTACAGCAAGGCCAGGCAGGGGGCCCCCAAGCCCCGCCCCCAGCCACGAGACCGCCTGCCGGGCCCCCACCCCCACGCCCACCCCATCGCCCACCCGCCCAGTCCCTCCAAGCCCCTGTACAAGAAGCCCGTGGAGAAGAAGGGCTGCAAGTGCGGCCGGGCGACGCAGAACCCGTCGGTGCTGACCTGCAGGGGGCAGCGGTGCCCCTGCTACTCCAACCGCAAGGTGAGGAACCGGTGTGGTGTGGTGTGGTCGTGGAGCTGTGGTTTGTTTCCCCCCGGAGGAGGAGGTGGCGGAGACTCGGTTCAGCTGAGGGGACGGAAGCCTTCCACCTGTGAACCCGAGTCTGAATGTTTTTGTCACGTTTTAAAAGCCTTCATCCTCTTTTCTGTTGTTTTGCCTTTTTTGGTAGCCGTTCCGTCCTTTGTTGTAGTATTTAGGTATAGATGTGTCGTGGTGGATTCGTGGTTTGTTTCCCTGGAGTCTGGACCACCTCATAATACACATTATAAAATATTTCAACAAGCCTCCTACCTGAATAACCTCTTAAAAGGCCTACTAGCACTAACAACAACTGGTCACAGCGTCAGCACAGAAGGCTTGTTAAAATAAAGGTAGCTGCGCACAACGGATGCCACATATCTTTATGGGAATTTTGTGGCAAAGTGAATGTTAAAATTAAAGATTATTTTATATTTTATTTTGCTTTTCCATGGACTATCTGCAGTACCATCACAGACCACTTTGGGAATGATTGATATATACATTATATATATATATATATATATATATATATATATATATATATATATATATATATATATATATATATATATATATATATATATATATATATATATATGTATATGTATATGTATATATATATATATGTATATATGTATATATGTATATATGTATATATATATATATATATATATATATATATATATATATATATATATAATGTATGTAATATGTAGGCGTTTCTGGAATATATCTGCCGCGGCTGTCAGAACTCCTTTAGTGTATCTATATAATCTATATACTGTGTATAATGTATATGATATCTATAATGTATATCTAATATATGTATTATATATGTTGTAGGCGTTTCTGGACTGTATCTGCCGTGGCTGTCAGAACTCTTTTAGTGTATCTATATAATCTATATAATGTGTATATGATATCTATAATGTATGTATAATGTATGTATTATGTATGTTGTAGGCGTGTCTGGACTGTATCTGCCGCGGCTGTCAGAACTCTTTTAGTGTATCTATATAATCTATATAATGTGTATATGATATCTATAATGTATGTATAATGTATGTATTATGTATGTTGTAGGCGTGTCTGGACTGTATCTGCCGCGGCTGTCAGAACTCCTACATGGCGAACGGCGAGAAGAAGCTCGAGGCCTTCGCCGTTCCGGAGAAGGCCCTGGAGCAGACGCGCCTCACGCTCGGTATCAACCTCACCAGCATCACCGCCGCCGCCCTGCGTAGCCCCGCCTCCAGCGCCCCCGGCAACACCCTCATCAACGTCACCACGGCGACGGGCACCCCCGTCACCGCCGCCTTCCTGTCGGGGGCGGGCCACGACAACCGGGTCTTCGACGACTCGTTGGAGATGCGCTTTGACTGTTAGGGCACCCCCCCCCCCCGTCACCTTGACAGCGCGGAGCGGCGGTGGCGCCCAAATAAGGCAGCTACAGTGAGTACAGAGGAGGAACAGCGCCGCCCGTCGGCCGCTGGTGGTTTTACATGGTGAAACAGCGCCCCCCCCAGTGGCTGTGTCACACCAAATTTGTACCGGGGGCCGAATTTGTACCGCCTACGTAATCCATTCCAAACCTGCCTGGCAACAGAGATCGCGTCGAACGTTGCGATCGCGTCGAACGACAAGCAACGACGACGACGAGACTAACGAATACACTTTAACCACTCAGTTTACTAGCTAAATTCGATTAAACAATTAAATACAATACAAATATAAACAATGGTACACTTTAAACACTCAGTTTACTAGCTAAGTTCGATTAAACAATTAAATACAATACAAATATAATGTAAAAACAAGTGTTATCTAGCGATCCGTTATCTGTATTATGTTATTTCGTCTTTGGCAACATGAGCGCGAATGTTTTTTGAAACCTGCCTGGCAACGGACAACCTTTACGTAATGGACAACTGATTACGTGGGCGGTACAAATTCGGCCCCCGGTACAAATTTGGTGTGACAGCTGCCGTTGGTTTTACATAGTGAAACAGCGCCCCCGGTGGCTGCGGATGGTTTTACACGGTGAAACAGCGCCCTCCGGTGGCTGCGGGTGGTTCTACGCGGTGAGACAGCGCCCCACGGTTGCCGAGGGTGGTTTCACATGGTGGATCAGGAAGCGAGGCGGAGAGAGATCTGTAGCATTACTGTATGTTCACGAATATCATTTCAGTGAGGAGAAGGTGGGGGGTGGGCCTCTACTGTTGGTAATGTTTAGAGCATGTCTCGTTTGTCAGGAATGTTGGCCAGGTAGAGTCCAACCATGCCCCCCCCAACCCCCCCCTGTGTGTGTGTGTGTGTGTGTGTGTGTGTGTGTGTGTGTGTGTGTGTGTGTGTGTGTGTGTGTGTGTGTGTAAATCTGTGTGTATGTGTATGAATGGTGAAATGGAGGCATCATCATTACAGACTTGTGTAATTTATATAAGAGGAAAAAACTTTTTTTTATACGGACAACGGTTTCCATTCAAGAGGACATTTTATGATCTATTTTATAAGTTACATTAAACTGAGGAAAGCCGTTGGATGGGGTGGACTTGTTTCTCGGCAAGATACGTTTCACTGAAGTCAAGAGATTTGAAGTGTGAGTTCCGTGTTTATTCAAGCTGGCTGGTCCAGTGTGGGATCGTCAGGAACCATGAGATGGTAATTAAACGTGGCTGGAGATTCCAAGCCACTTACTACATTTGGTCAATAATGATAGTGCAAAAAAATATGAACTTTAAAATTCTGCATTAGTCACAAAAATGTTGACAATTTGACACTGACTATACAGACTATATTTATCTATTTATCAGCCTCGACCAACTTATATTTTGAAGTGCTTTCCCAGTTTGAATGATGTAATTCGGACATATGAAATGAATCAGTCCAGTCCAGCCACTACATGTTTAACTGTATACTGGGAATGGTGGAACGAGCTGGTCTACGTGTGACACTACAAAATCAATTGAAGCCAAGCACTTATATAATTTACCTTATTCCCGCCCACTCTGGCCAGGTACAGCTCAAATAAATACTGTGGACGTAGTATTCTAGTCTTTTGTCTTCCACGTGTCAGACACCCTTTGAGAGTTGTTGAGTGGTCTTGGTGGGGGGTCCACTCCACATTTCGTTGTTGGTTCGGATCCCTGGAAGCTTCGCACCTGCTGCTAATCCACCAGAAGGACTCAAGGAGGACCATAACTTCCCCTTGGTGTTTTTTTTTGTAATAAGTTATGTTAACAATATCCGCAGTATTTATTGTGACGTCACCTCCAGCGTAGGTTGCGCAGCGGGCGGTCGAGCGCCCCCTGCGGGCTGTCAGACGTTCCTGCTCTGCACAGTCTGCGTCTCAATGATGTTGCTGTCTTGTTAGTGTTAGTTACTGATGTCTTCGAATGACTTGTTTCCCCACGGGGCATTAAAAACATGTAATATAACTGTAACATATTTCCACAAAAAAGAAAACCGAAAAATTGTCGACTTTTTTTGTACACTGACTTGTGTGATGGTTTGGATGACTGTGTGTTTGGAGCCTGCGTTGTGACACGAAGAATGACGTCTGTCGGAGGAGCCACGTCCATAAGCGACCACATGTGTGAGTATAACCATTCGGTGGGTCTCCAGATCCCCTTAGGAGAGCATTTCATCATTTATTTGAAGATCCCGTCTCTAAGCCCTGTACAGGTCCCTCTCAGTATGAGATGAAAAAGAGGGTTAAACATGCAATACATAAAGATAATCACTATGGGATTGTCTTATCAATATAGGAATAATCCTAACAATGACGCATCATTCTATATAAAATATATTTTGACTTACCTAGAACAGGGTTAACAAGGAACAGGCTATGTGAAATCGTGGACAACCTGTTACTAAATAAGACTACACCTGTTGGTAATCCCGGACGGGTAGTGATGCTGATATGCACTGTGATATCTCCAGTTGTAATATCTCATGTCTCTGTAATGTATTAAGCAGCTCTGCAGAAAACCAGACCAGCAACCATCGCACGATATCTTTATTTAAAATATATACACGCAGTTGCTATTTACATTCACATTTAGTTTCAACCAGATCTCTTCGGCACATTTAAGACTTTTCTTATTTTTGGTAGAATCTGCTGAAATGAAAAAAACAAAAACACAAAACAGACCTTTTTTTGGCACTGACAAACTGCTCACACACTTCAAATATCATTATTTTTGGTACGTTTTGATCTGTTAAAAAACAGGTCATTTACGCCTCAATCTCTCTCAAAAATTATATATACATTCATAAACAAAGTATAAAAATACAGGATGTGGTCCTATATTTAGAGAACAGCTGAAAAGCCCATCATATTTAATCTGAATTGATCCATAGAGCAGAGCTACATTACGATCTAACGTGCTTATGAAGAAGTACGCTTAGGCTGGTTTGAAGGAAAAAAAACGATTTGTGTCGACGAATAAATCTGCCCGATGTACGTACAACTTCCGGTTCGTGACCCAGTAAGGAGAAAGAACCGGAAGTCGCGTGTTACAAGCGGCAAAGAATGAGAAATACAAAACGATAAAAGGAGCATCATTGGAGATAATCCATAACGACGTAACAAAGGTATCAGCTTTCTTTTCATTTCATTTCCCGAACATCAGAAATGAATCAAGTATGTGAATTTCTGTTTATTTGTTTACCCCTCGCCTTTCTGCATTACGTGGGATATGGTATGCACACATAAACTCAGTCCCTCCCCAGATATAAAGCACACTTTAACAAACTGCTACATTAGCTGGCCTTGTTTACTTTAAAACACATTTGATTTGAGATGATCTTGGCATAGTCCCTCTCACGCCCACACATCTACCCCAGTAGCAAAGGTAGCCAAACGTTTTTATCTGCCTTTTAAAAGGGCCAACAAAACAAAGAGGGAATTCACTTCGACTTCCCTTCCAGAAATGTCTACGTTTCCCGCCCATTTTGATCCATTAGGACACGCCCATGCATGCGCGCCAGACGCACGCACACGCTAGCTGACAAGGAAAGCCCCGAAGAAGCTGCTTTTCTCGTCCATGTCTACGGCAGAGGCGTTGCTAACGGTGACGAAGAGCCGGTCCCCCGTGCTGAGCGGGAACAGCCCCCCCTGGTGGGCGGAGTGCAGAGAGAACTGGGAACCGCGAGACCAGCAGGACGTCCGGCTCGTCTTCATCAGCAGGATGGGATCCGGGTAAGAGTTCATCTGGAGGGGAAGGGGGAGATAAGATAAGATAATACTCAACGCAAGGGTGACGGGAATTTTTTCTTTGGCATTGCTCCAGTCACAAATAAACATTCACACAGAAATAAAAGACCAGACAAGACATGGGTGTTGAGGTATCAGCTGACTGTGGTCTCTGTTCAGTAGGGCTATTGAGGAGGGGATGAAGGATTCCTTGTAGCTGTTTTCACAGGCCAGGTGTACATTGATTGAAACGCCTGCCTTATGGTAGCAGCCGGAATGAGTGATGGAGGGGGTGAAGGGTGTCCTCTGCGATCAGGTTGGCTTTCCTTATCACGGCTGTACAGTTCAGACGGAGAGGGTCTGGGTGGAAGCCAGTTATTTTGGCAGCCTGATTCACTGTGTGTGTGAGTTTTGTTTTGGAGGAGGCTGATTTACAAGGTGCCTTCACTATTGCACCCAATGACAACACTGGCAGGTATATACGGCTAGACTCGCTGGAACTTATACCGGGGATATATCTGTTAAATATCTGTTTAACTTAAAAATACAACTTTCGAACTGCATAAGCTTATACTGAGATGTGTGATTCTTTAAAAACACAACGACAATTGTGCTGTGACATTGAAAGCAGTGCTTTCAATTTCACTTGAAGCCTTGCTTGACAGTTACTCGCAGGCAACTTGTCGAACATGGGGAAATTCCCCCTCCTCGGGGCCAGCCTGTCGATGTTGGCGAGCAAACCTATTTTAGTTTCAATAACAATGAAACCTAGGGAGACTTAAAATAACAATAAAAGCATGTGCTTATTATAAAGAAATGCAAACAACTCCACGAACGCATACCTGAGTCCGCCAAAACCAACGCAGCTAATGGGTTGACGATGAACGATCAGCCCTCAACACGACATGACCCACAGTTCGCAGAAATGTTCGGATACTAATTGCTACTTTGTGTGTTTTCCAAACAACGATTAAGAACCAGCTAATATAACGTGACGGATTATAAATATCCGTCGTCTGCATGTATTGGCATGTTTAGGTTGAACCCGACAGGTTCCTGGTAACGGAGGGCCCTTCCAAGGGCCGCACTCCACAACTTTGACACCCATCCATTCATCCTAGTTGCCTTGACAAGTCCAGCAGAGTTTACACAGACCTCCGACTGTTTTACTGCGCTACTGACGACCGTCCAGCTTTCCAAAGGCTTGTCATGTTCTATTCAGGCCTGAATGAGACTGCTCGTTGCTCTTTGGACTGTGGAACTTTCTCCACAGTCAGGATATTTTCCGCTGACGGCCTGCTACTTGTTCTTGGAGGTCTTCCTCGTACCGTATGTAAACTACCCATCACTTCCTGTGTGACAGTACGTTGGCGGCGTCTTTCTTTCCCCTTCACCAATGCCCTCTGGAGGCCTCCCATCCAGGCATAGAATCTGTAAATCGCAGAGGCCCCAACCTCTCAGGCTGAGGGTTTATCGTTGGGTTCAGCAAGGTCCGTCCACATGGTAACGTCACCACAGTGAAATATAACCACTTAAGTATGACGAAATGTTAGAAGAAAAAAAACTGCTCTTGGGGAGTGTCTGGTGGTGGACAGGGAGGGGGCGAGAGGTTATAAGAAACATTCCAAGCCGAGCTCGGCGATGAAAGAGAGACTAAGGCAAAGTGACATCAGCCGATGATGATGATCATCATCATGTGGAAGGAGGCCTTTTTTTATGCAATGGCGGCCCGCCCAAAAGCGGTCCACACCTCACCTTCTGGTAAATGTACTGCAGCAGGGGCTTTCCGACGTCCCGGTCGCCCTGGTTCTCCGGCTGCTCTTTGTCTTCCTCCTCCGCCACGGGGTGAGTGTGTCTGAAGTAGGTCTGGGCGTAGACGTAGTAGAGGCCGGGCCGGGGGACCACCAGCTCCCCGTCCAACAGCTGGACGTCCTGGAGGAAGGCCAGGCCCTTCCGCCCCTCCCACCAGGAGATCTTTTGGCCCTGCACCCGACGGCTGGGAGAGCCTGGGGTGGAGGAAGGACAGAAGAGCCAGCCACCCAATGAGTGATCCTCGCTGGAAGTCACAACAAATCAAAGCTTCTCGGTTTTGGCACCGCAGTGGTGGAACGAGCTCCCCTGCCTATGTCAGTCGCTCACCAGATTCTGCCAAAAGACTCAAGCCTCACTTGTTCAGAATTCACCAAGACTCTGCATAGCCTCCCCCCCCTTACATCCTCCCGACAACCCTCTTACACACTTATTGTATGTTGTACGTCCTTGCACTTAGAAACAGTACTTAGCATTGTGTAGCATATTATCCAAGCTGTCTTTGTTGAAAACGGGGAATGGGTTAACCTAGTGATTGTTAGTGCTTGGCACTCGGTTCCATGATCATCCTTACTGTACCGACGGCGATATATTGTTGTTTCTATTTCTTGTGACAAATGTGCTTATTGTAAGTCGCTTTCGATTCAAAGCGTCTGCTAAAAGCCGTAAATGTAAACATAGTACACACACCCCCTGGGGGTCAAGCAGAGTGACTATAAACCAATTAAAGCTCAGGTTTACTCGTTAGGAACGTTCCGACCAAGGAACAAAGAGATGGACGTAAACATTGAAGAAAGCGGTTGGAGGACTATCTGCATTCCTCCCTTTTTGGTACGGGTCGGCGCGTCCTCTGCCTGTCTCTTAAACGTCAATTTTAGGGGAATTGTGATAAAGTTGAGAGACAGTTTTATACTAAATCCTAATTTTATTTCCAATGATCGCTCCGGCTCGGATAGTGCGCCCAGTAGCCCTTATTAATACCTGGTGTTATACTGATGCCCGACTACACCACGTACATAGTATGCACATACAGTTATTATTGCTCGATTGACAGACGTATCAAATACTTTCCCTTCAACAAGTAGGCCAAACTATTATTGTTCATCTTTGATGGTTTAAAAATCAACCGTTTTCTTTATTTTTTTATTTTCATATTTCCGATAAACGGAATCATGTGTTGTTGATGCTAATGATCTGATAATAGTATCATTAGATAAACGATTTCCAAAGCACACTGGAAATAGACACGGACAGCTGGAGCGGCGAAAGCGTCCAAAACACAGGAAAGGAAACAACAATAAAAACGACATATCCCGCCAACCCATCAATGTGGAAACCAGGAGGGAAGGAATGCCGTTAGCTAAAGAAGGAGTACAGGTGTTCAGCAGACACTTCAGTGCCAGGAGAACATCCCTTGTGTCTGTTGAGTTCAAAACCATCCGCCTTCCTTCTGGTTCTGATAATTTAAAACACACCTAGCCTATGGTGAAACTAATCTAACATGATACCACACTGTGATACATGCCTTAGAAGCTCTCATATTATACAAATGTAAATATTTGCAAACCATGTTCCATTGACATTCAGGGCATTTAGCAGACGCTTTTATCCAAAGCGACTTACAATAAGTATATTTGTCAGAAGATCGAGAAACTAATATATTGCTGTCGGTACAGTAAGGATCTTCATAGAACCAAGTGCAAAGCAGGTTAAATGTCCCATGACATGCCCCCGGGTGTGAGTGTGATTAGCCGTTTCGAAAATCGGGCTCTTATGAAATCACAAGTGGGCATGTCCAACTAAATGTGAGCTGGATAGATCAGACTACCAGCCTAACCAGTGGACTGTTGTAAACGTTGCTCATCTCTCCGTCACATGTCTAGGTGGATACGCCCACTCTTGTTGTCATAAGAGACAGATTTTCAAAATGGCTTGTAACGGCTAATCACACTCACACCTGGTGGCATGTCATGGGAACTTAAACCCATTCCCCGTACACAACAAAGCTAACTAGGATAAGATGCTACACAATGCTAAGTGCTATTCTTAAGTGCAAGGACGTACAACATACAATAAGTGCGTACATTAAGTTCCAGGACAAACAACACACAATAAGTGCGTAAGAGGGTTGTGTGTGTATGGGGTAACCGGGAGGCAATACAGAGTTTAGGGGAACTCTGAACAGGTTGACATGCTAACCTATCGTAACAAACTTGTATTGTAAAAACATTAAAACTATATGTACATGCTAGCATGCTAACCTCTGCCGCCGCCGCCGCCGCCCATCGGGGGTACGAAGCTGCCGGTGACGTGGGCGGCCACCTTGGGACGGTGGGGGGGCGGTTCATCCGCCACTAGCGAGGGAAGCACGCGGGAAACCTCATCTGGTCGGCGGGAAGCAGAAGGTACAACATGTTAGCTTAAGGAGAGTTCAGTTATAAGGTGTTTGAGATTGAAGGTAGAGGAGGTTATTTATTTTTTAATAATTATTTGTATGTTCGCATATTTATGAAATTGCTTTATATCGCGACGGCAATCTATATATTATCTGCGGTGACAAAAATGATATGCTTCTTCTGGCTGTCGCAGGCCTGTCATACGCCTGTCCAATCATTTCATTCGGCCTGAATAAAATGATTGGCTGGTTTACCTGTCCGTCTCCCTACCTACCTACCTGTGCACGGATTGCACAAGACCGCGGTCGACAAGCCAGGCAGACCTATTGCTAAAGTTAGCGAGCATGTCACTTGTTTTGGGGGACTGGCTTTGGAGGTTTTAGTTGGAAACTTTCAAAGTTGTGGCTAACCCTGGCTGGTTTCACCAAATTGCCTACCATACCTTTTAAGTTGGAAGTTGTGAATCTATAATTCATTTTATAGCTAATAAGGGTTATCAAAAGAAAGAGGGATCAGAGTTTTGGGGGTAAATCTTTGAAAGAAGAAACATTTCTTTTTTATGAGGAGCATACTGCCCGTGGATTTTAACAAAGTTTAAAGTACGATAGGCTAATGTTTTGTGATTGAAAAAGAACCACAACAAGTTTGTAAACGAAATAGAAAGGTTGAAGGTTTTTTTTCCGCAGACATCCTCGAGCTAACACAATCCCCCGTTTTTCTTTCTTTCAATTATTATTTTTTTTTTAAGTCTTAACTCTACGACAACTACCTAGAGACTCACTCAAACCCAGGCCTCTCAGATTCAACACAATGACATACCGGAAGCTAAGCTGTGACCTTAGCTGTGACTGAGCGATTGCTTGTTATTGTCCCGTGAGCGTTAACTGGCAGGTCTAACTGGTGCGGTCGGTTGGGTGCTCACCTCTCACGGCGGACGAGATCTGGCCCTGGTAGCGCTGAGACATGGACTGTGGAGGACAGACGGTGGTTAGCATACTGGGACCAGTGTGCGATTAATGCTGGGTAACCGGTCCCCAGTGACCTGGGGTCAACCCGGAGACAAACACCTGTCATTCTTTCTTAAGTACGTTGTAGCTTCTAGTAAACGATTAACAATAATCAATAGACAGATGTTGTGGCCATGCTTGTTCTATCTTTGTTTTTTAATCATTTTATAGATGTGATATAAATTTAAAACAAAGGTTTCTGTTAGTTTTCATTGAACATGATTAGGGGCAGAAATCCCTAATGTTGAAATGCCTACGGACACACATGATGTATAACATTCTGGACAATGTATATAGGACGCATTGCAAACGTGCTATGTGCATGTGTGTATGTTTGTATGCGCTTGCTTGCGTGCATGCCTGAGTGTGTGTGCATGTATGTATGTCCGTACGTTCGTGCGCGTGTTTGTGTGTGTGTGCGTGTGTTTGTATGTATGCGCGTGCTTGTGTGTACGTGTGTGCATGTGTATGTGCGTGTATGTAGGCTATGTGCGTATATGCGTACGTATGTGTGTGCGTGCGTTGGTATGTCTGTATGTACGTGTGTGCGCGTGTCTAACAGGGCCAGGTGAGTGCATTCCAGTGCTGATTGGACCACATCTCGTTTCCAGCCATGAAGGGGCCCATTGTTTGTTGCCCCCCCCCCCCCCCCCCTCAACAAGACAGTGGTGAGATATCAGTTCACCCTTGCTTCCTGTTTACCTCTCCCAGGGAAACAACTCACGGGAAACAGGCCGACGTATCATATAAAACAACTAAGAATGACTAATTAAAAAACCCAGTGGGTAACGTGTGTGCTATACAGTTAGGTATTTGTGTGGCTGTACATCTGTGTAGCTTTATATCTGTATGTATGTATGTATGTTTGTGTGTCTGTGGCGTGTGTCTGTCCGTATGTGTCTTTGTATCTGTCAATATGTGCGTTTCTCCGTGTGTGTGGCATTATGTCGTGTGTGTGTGTGTGTGTGTGTGTGTGTGTGTGTGTGTGTGTGTGTGTGTTTGTGCGTTTACGCACCAGTGTGTGTTTGCGCGCAATTATATGCGTGCACACAGGACACCAGATGCCCGCCATACCTTTTCAATGAGCGCGTGCAGTTGTTGAGTGACCTGCCAGCACGGATCGCCCCGCGTCTCGCTCGCCGACGGGTCGCCGCGCGTAAAGCAAGACACGCTGCTCCGCGCGAACGTCTCCCTCATCTAAACACACACACACACACACACACACACACACACACACACACACACACACACACACACACACACACACACACACACACACACACACACACACACACACAGAGAGTTTCAAACATGGAGCAGCGCGTGTCATGTCGAGGCTCTTAAAAAAAAAAAAAAAACGAACTCTAGAGCCAAGTAAAACATTAACAAAGGCCGAGACATAACGACAATGCCTGTTTTGTTTACCTGCACGTCTGCAGATGAAGAATGAATCCATCATCCTATTTTAAAACAGCCTAGGCCTATACACAAATATTATCAACGTGGCTCTATTTTCCGATCGGCTATTGTTAGGTTGTTAGATAACACGCGTAATTAAGTTCCTCCAGTTGACAGAATGATGGGTCTAGATTGTCTGGACTGCACCTTGACAAAGCAAAGCGAGGAAATCTGTTTCCGATCACAATAATAACATTAATAACCCAGACTGTCATCCATCCCTACCCTGATATGATGTGTGACCCAGCAGCCCTGTTTACTGGCAGGGCTGAATACTTCCTCGTGCTCAGTCGCTTTATGGCTCTTCCCCATTTCTCAAGAAAACAACCACTCTATTCTCTCTACTTCATGATCACTGCAGACTGGACTGATAACGACAAGTCGTTTATTAATTATTAAAGGCGTAAATCTGTAAAGTGTACAGAAGGACGCGCGTCGCTCGTGCGTTGGGTCCACGTTTACCCGTTCCAACCACGAACGGTAACCGGGAACGCGGAGGGTAACTGGGAACGGGAACGGTCCGCGGAGCAGGGTAACCGCGTTCCTCTCGGAACCTTTTTTTAAAATAAGTTAAAAACTTAGTGTATTTTCCTTACCGAGCTGAGCGCACTAGAGAAGTACAACACGGTGACCGTCACGGACACCGTCTGCAGCAGAACCGCCGCGAGCAGCAGCACCCCGAGGTGCGGGAGTCTGCCCGAACCCGAGCCCGAGCCCGTCATCACGGACCACAGACGGACAGACCACCACCGCGCGCGCCGCCCAGCACCACCTTAGCGTCCAGTTCCGTCGCGCGCTGCTCCGGTGCCAAGATCTCCTCGAACAAGAACACGAGAGCAGAACCGAGTCCGCCTAGCTCCACTCCCCCTTTCCCCACCCCATCACACCTCCCCTCCCCACACACCCTTCCCTCCCTCACTGAGATGTGGCCAATTCCTCGAGAGGGGGGAGGAGGGGGGGGCGGGGTCACCAAAGCAGAACGATATTTCTTTTTAACGTTATCCTTTGTTAAAGGTGTGTGTGTGTGTGTGTGTGTGTGTGTGTGTGTGTGTGTGTGTGTGTGTGTGTGTGTGTGTGTGTGTGTGTGTGTGTGTGTGTGTGTGTGTGTGTGTGTGTGTGTGTGTGTGTTTCCATGAGCTGTGCGTGTGTGTGTGTCGTTTCCGCAGAGTTGAAACAACAATGATAAAGTCGGGCAGGGCGGTGTGGCAGCAGGCTCGTGCCCGTATCGTTGTTGATCTGAAAGTCCCGCGCGGGATAAACTACCGCAAAGACTTAAGTAGCCTATGAGTTTTAAAGGCTTGCGTTTTACCACCGCGCCATTGTTACATTTTCTTCGGGGGGGGGGGGGGGGGAGGTAAGTGAAAGCCTATAAATGGACCCCGGCTCAGGCGGGCCCTTGTTGGCTCTCGGTATCTGAAACATCTGGCCTCAATCTGGCTCTGTGCGCGTGTCCCCCTGGGGAGCCGCGCTTATTAGGTTTCACTCACTTTTATTTATATATATATATATATATATATATATATATATATATATATATATATATATATATATATATCCTTCGCGAGTGTGTGTTCCTGCGTGGGTTTGGGCGACGGAGAGATTATTTGAAGGGGGGGGGGGGGGGGGGGGATTTAATTGGATTGATTAATGATTGGCTTGGCCCATCGATTCGAGGGGGGGCGCGAGCGCAGGTTAGGTATATGTGTCGGGGGGCTCGCGAGCAAAAGCAGAGAAGGAAGAAAACCGCATGTGGAGGCCAAGGCTATTCCGTGCACGCGCATCATCATAGTAGTCATCGCCGTCCTTATCAGAACCACATGCGCACAAACACACACACACGAACACACACACACGAACACACACACACAGACAGACAGACAGACAGGCAGACATCGCTCATGGAAGTGTACACACACACAGACACACACACACACACACATCGCTCATGGAAGTGTACACGTACACACACACACACACACACACACGCACTCACGGGTGTCATTTCTCAGGCCCCCAGTCTCACAATCTGTCTCAAACCCACGCTCAGGAGACACAATAAGAGCGGTCAGCAACGCACGTCTGCCTGCTCAGACCCCCCCCCCCCACGCCCCCCCCCCCCCCCCCCCCCCCCCCTCCCCACGCACACAAAGGCAACACAACCAATATCTTGTTCATACACACATCAAGGAAGTGAGGGGCGGGAAAATGGAATGAGCCAATGGCCAATCCGGAAACGGAGGAAGCCACCAATGGGCCGACAGGAAACTTTCGGGGGATTTTCCAGGGCTGTGGTTGTGGCGTTATTTGGTGAACCGCGTGAAGTTGCAGTAGATATACACACTGTGTGTTTCCTTCTGATCTGCTGCTACTTATCTCACAATTAGAATATGGCAGTCTGGCCTCTGTATATAGAAGGGATTGGATTGCAGCTATGGTCTGTGTGCGTTTGTGTACAGTGTGTGTGTGTGTGTGTGTGTGGGTTTGCTAGCGAGAGAAGAGTGATGGAGGAAATTGAGAGAAAACTGAAGAAACCAGGTCTACGTGTGTATGTCTTCGTGCAGCGTGTGTATGTGCGTGCAGTGTGTATGTGTATGCCTGCACGTGCAGTGTGTTTGTGTGTGTGCATGTGTATGTCTGCACGTGCAGTGTGTGTGCATGTGTATGCCTGCGCGTGCAGTGTGTGTGTGTGTGTGCATGTGTGTGTGCAGAGTGTATGCATGTGCGCGAAGTGCGTCTGCATGTCCTGCAGTGTGTGTGTGTGTGTGTGTGTGTGTCTGTGCATGCAGTGTGTGTGTTTGTGCGTCCAGTGTGTGTCTGCGTGCGGGGGGGGGGGGGGGGTGTGAGAGCATGCGTCTGGGAGGTGGTTCCATGCGTCTGGGAGGTGGTTCTCAGTGTGAATGCATCGTTTCACAGCAGGAATCAGCGGAGACAGAACGCACGGCCCCGGGAGGCCCCTGGGGACCCCCTGGGGGTACGGTTACCAGGCCGCACGTAGGGGCGCCAGGGCTCACGCTGGTGTGTGTGTGTGTGTGTGTGTGTGTGTGTGTGTGTGTGTGTGTGTGTGTGTGTGTGTGTGTGTGTGTGTGTGTGTGTGTGTGTGTGTGTGTGTGTGTGTGTGTGTGTGTGTGTGTGTGTGTGTGTGCGTGCGCGCTGTGGTCTCTATGTGTGATAATGTGTGTGAGTTAGTGTTATATAAATGTGTTTGGTTGTGTGTGTGTGTCTGGTTCAGTGTGTGTGTGTGTGTCAGCATGTATGTATGTTTGTGTATGTGTATGTTTGTATCAGTGTATGTGTGTTTGTCTGTTTTAGGACTGTGTCCGCCTGTGTGTGTGTGTGTGTGTGTGTTTGTATCAGTGTGTGTGTCTGTTGTAGGGAGTGTGTGTCTGCCTGTATAAGGCCCATGGTGCCATTCACTCCCACACAGTCAAAAACAACTCTTCTCCAGCTACCAATCTTTCCTTGTCCTCCCTTCTCCCTCTCTCTCCCTCCATAGCTCTCGTCCTCCCTTCCATTTCTCTCTGTCTCTGTCTCTGTCTCTCTGTCTCCCCTTTATAGTCTTGCGTTCTCCCTCTGTCTTCCTTCTCTCTCCTCACAAGCTCTCCCAATTTCTCTCTGTTTCTTCCTTTATGCCTGACTCTAATTCTCTCATTTCCTCTCCCCATCTTTGTCTCTCTCTCCCTCTCTCTCTCTATGTCTCACTCTAACTATCTCTATCCTCTCTCCCTCTTTGTCTCTGTCTCTTACTCTCGTTCTTTGTTTTATCTCCTGCTCTATTTCTCTGTCTCTCTCTAATCCTATCCTATCCTCCTTCACTCCTTCTGTGTCTCTCTCTATTTGTTTCTCTTATCTCTTGCGCTCTCTCTCTCTCTCTCTCTCTCTCTCTCGCTCGCTCGCTCGCTCGCTCTCTCTCTCTCTCTCTCTCTCTCTCTCTCTCTCTCTCTCTCTCTCTCTCTCTCTCTCTCTCTCTCTCTCTCTCTCTCTCTCTCTCTCTCTCTCTCTCTCTCTCTCTCTCTCTCTCTCTCTCTCTCTCTCTCTCTCTCTCCTCTCTCTCCTCTCTCTCTCTCTCTCTCTCTCTCACACACTCTAACCCTCTCTCTCTCTCTCACACACTCTAACCCTCTCTCTCTCCACTCCTCTCTCTGCTTCTTTGTCTCTATGTCTCTCTCCCCTCGCCCTCTCCCGGGCTGTCAGGAAGAAGTGAACAATATGACCTTTAGACTAACTTACTGCAGCGATAAACATTCCCCCTCTGGTTCCCAGGCCCGGGGCGTGCGAGCCTTCCTCTCACACTCTCTCTCTCTCTCCCTGTCTCCGCCTCTGCCCTCCTTAGGTCTGATTCTCTGAGCTCTGTTTTCTTTAGACGCCGTCGCCGCCCCGGCACTCAGCAGCCACTGCCCAGGGAGAGACTCCTGCTTCCACTGGGTGGCACAGCCACACACACACACACACGCACACGCACACACACACACACACGCACGCTCATAGACTCGCATGCATGCTCATACACACTCACACACACACGCACGCTCATAGACACACATGCATGCTTATACACACACACACAAATGCTGGCACACACACACACGTCCTCATACACACACGCTAAGACACACAGGCACACACAGACGCGCGTACACGCACACATACATACGCACACACACGTATAAACACACACCGACTCATTCGCATATAAACACACACATGCAGTCACTCACACACACACGCACACACACACTCAACCACATGCTTCCAGAAACACACACGCAAGCCCACACTCACGTACACCATTCTTACATGTCTGAGCTTCGCTGGATTTCAGCTGAAACAAACACAATGACTCATGTTGATATTCTCCACTTTTTCATGGGCGTTCTTTCATATCATTGTTAGTATCTGGGCTGCGGCCTTGCCAGGACTTCCTCCCACTTGATTTAATATGACCTGAAGTAATTAACACAAAAATATCACAATCGAACAAAGTCAGATGGAAAACATGCCTTCGGATTTTAAACTGCATACCCGTCATCGGGTGTCGCTGTGAACTCGTATGCTCTGCGCTATTCTCCCCGCTCCACAAATGTGAGTGTAGTGAACGAGAGACTCCCTCCTGTGTGCGTTTTCCCCACGACACACAGCGCCTGCCAACACACAACACACAATGTCCTACACCAAGTTATTCTCAAGTGTCCGTAAAACCCCACAAGACTTTTATCAGCGATCGGATCTCTGATCAAAGATGATAGAAATCTGATGGTTACCCGACCGCTAAAAGACAGGAGACATATTCTGTATTCTCAGCCAAGGTCACACAGAGGAGCATGGAAAGAATCAGAAAGAGGAGGTAGAAGGGATTAAATCAAATGGAGGACTGTTTTTTAAGCCTTTTGCCACAGCATTTTGATTACCAGTTGCTGGACAATAGGACTGCAGCACACATGTCACTCTTTCTTCTCAGAGATAAGTTGTTTCTTATGCTTTCCAACTGCCAACCAGCCCCGTTCTGGAATTCAATTGTTCATACCACTGAGAACGCCACTCAGACTGAGAACGCCACTCGGAGTGAGAACACCACTCAGACTGAGAACGCCATTCAGACTGAGAACGCCACTAAGAGTGAGAACGCCACTAAGAGTGAGAACGCCACTAAGAGTGAGAACGCCACTCAGAGTGAGAACGCCACTCAGAGTGAGAACGCCACTCAGAGTGAGAACGCCACTCAGAGTGAGAACGCCACTCAGAGTGAGAACGCCACTCAGAGTGAGAACGCCACTAAGAGTGAGAACGCCACTAAGAGTGAGAACGCCACTCAGAGTGAGAACGCCACTCAGAGTGAGAACGCCACTAAGAGTGAGAACACCACTAAGAGTGAGAACGCCACTCAGAGTGAGAACGCCACTAAGAGTGAGAACACCACTAAGAGTGAGAACACCACTAAGAGTGAGAGTACCTCAGCGTGTTATTACGAGAGCCCCATGTACCCACGGAGGTGGTTATCGTTTCACAAAATGTGTTCTCCAGCACACTCACATGCTGCACACGTCTGAGAGGGGCCGCGGTCTGCGTTGTGTTATGCGATGTGCGCTTTTGTTTTGCTGTTACTGGGAAAAGATTACCTCCCTCCCTCCCACTTGTCCTTCATCACCTAATCTGCTCCCCATGGGGGGGGGGGGGGGTCCACACAGCCTTCAAGTGTGTTTTACACCAGGTCAGGGAAACAAACTCTATAGGGGCACACACACACACACACACACACAGACACACACACACAGACACACACACACACACACACAGAGACACACACACACAGACACACAGACACACACACACACACACACAGACACACACAGACACACACAGACACACACACACACACACAGACAGATACATTAGGCACACACACAGATACATTAGGCACACACGCACGCCCCCCACAGAGATAAATTAGACACACCCACACAGATGTATGAGGCTGACAACCAAACCCACACAGATACATTAGGAGCCACACACCCACACAGACACATTAGACACACACACAAGCACACACATTCTTAAGCACATACTGGACACTAACACTCAAACATATGCAGACCCACGTACATACACACCTACAGACATCCACTCACAGAAGCATTAGGCACACACAAAAACATACCCACCCACTATTAAACACACACACACACACACACATTCATACACGTTGACACACACTCACAGATGCATCAGGCACATGCATGCACACACATACGCAGACACGTTCGCATAAATATACACAAGCAAACACTAGCACTCACGTGTGCACACACGCATACATATATATACCACATCACTTAGTCACACACTCGGGCCCCTTCTCTCACACACACACACGTATACATTTGATACACAGGAACACACAGACGCACACACACACAGGTATTTATTCTCAGTAACTGTACACACGTGCAGCCACACTGCATACTCACACCTATCTGCATGCATGTGCACGTTGGTGCAGGCGTGCACTCTGACCCAGATACACACACATGTCCTGACAAACCCGGCTGTCTGTGTGTCATCCTGCTGTC